>NC_044983.1:117720863-118029647 GCF_008728515.1 Papio anubis
CAGGACCCGGAGAACAAGAAGAATAATAGAGGAAACTCCCTATTCTCGTATATTATATACTCTCACAGGGTAGGAGGATAATGAAATAGGCAATTCCAATACTGTATGATAAAGGTTATAATAGAGTAGGTTCAAGAGCAACCAGCAGGAATATGTAACCCTGTCTAGGAGTAGCAATTGAAGCTCGCACAGTCAATTCCGATTATTAGCAGGTTCTGTATTTGCAAAATCATCTATCACTAAAATGTGCTTGGAACTCCAGAATTAATACTTACAGCACTTTCCCATCGTTTACAGACATGCTCAGAATGGCGTGCATTTTGACTGCCTCAACTCACATGTTTGCAGGTGAGCCTGAACTAGGTGGAACCCTTCCTCTTTGTTTCAGCTCTTATACGGACATGACTAGAGGATGGAGATGTAAGGACTGCACCCCCTGGTGCAAGGAGCTCTAACATTGCTCCAGCTTAATTGGGTTTCAATCTCAACTCCGGCCCCTGTTAGTAGGGCAGCTTCAGGCAAGTCACTTAACATTTCTGGACCTTGTTTACTCTTTCATAAAATAAAGAAAACACAATCCACCAAGATGAATTATTTTTAGGATTTAAGATTATAATCCTTACATACAGATCCTCTAGAAGCAATGGTTTAATATCTGCTAATGTAGTGTTGCAGCAACTTTATAAAACATAAATACTTAAATAACAAGAATCAGCTTTAAATAAATAGGTATTAAAAGCCCGCAAAAAGACACTGAAAGAGGGGCAAAAGATTTCAAAGGCCAGTGGTAGCTTCTGCCTTTGAAGAACTGAAGATTCAGAATGAAAATTGAGCTACATGCTCAAGGGAGAAAGTGGTAAAATGTAAAACCTCAGAAAGCAGGGACAAATTATAAAGAGCTTATCGTGATCTTGAAATGAAGAGCTTGGAATTTATCTTAATGGGCATTGAGAAGCTCAGTTGAAAGATTTTTATTAGAGGAGTTCCACAATTAGATGTAACCCAAGAAAATTGTACCAAGAGATACAGGTCTGCCATTGAGGACTTTTGAGGTTTGATGCTACTGATGGCAACCTTTCAGGAAGAAAAGGGGACTTTTTTGTCTTAAACATTATTGAAGAAAGAAAATGAAGAAAAAGTAGAACAATAAGTCTGAAGAGAACATAATGGAAACTACCAGAGAATAGAAAAAAGAGTCTTTCTTCTAGGAAATCATTCCAGGTTCCACACGGTAAAATACAAGGTGAACATAAGCAATATAGTATTACACAAAGCTGAATAATCAACTTCTGGAGAAGCAGAAAATATTTTAGAAGGTTGGGGAGAAAGGAAAAGCCTGAATAATAGCCCAATTATGTCAGCCAGGGTAGGAAAGTGTCTTATTTATTAAAGCACAGTGCCTGAGTCTTAATATCTTCTACGTATGGTAATGGTTTGCTCAAAAGGTGAGCTCTAGATGAAGTCTAAGTAGCAAAGGTCTTCACATTTTACATACCCCAACATCACTGAAAGGCATACATAGGGTCCAAAATTTGTGTGCATTTTGGAGAAAGAAAAGGAGAAACGAAAATACTTCCAGCTTCAGAGACCAAAAAGAAAATTAATGTTGCTAATAATTTCTCAATATTAACTTTATACAATGGAGCTATAGTAACTATTTCTCTGCTTTATTTTAGTTACTACAGAATTGGAGAAAGAGATATGTCAACCTAGCTAGATTAGTTGAAGTTTAGATTAGAGGAAATTTGTTAAAGTTTATAATCTGTTAAAATCAGTAAAAATTTGAAGAATACTCTTTAGTCTTCCCCTATAAAACTATGAATTTCTTGAAGGTGAATACTATGTATTGTTAATATTCTAATTTTTGCCATCTAACAATCCTGGGACCTTGAGAACGTTGTCTAATTTCTCTGAGCCTGAGTTTCCTCATTCTAAAATGGAAATATTATTTAAATTATATGACTGTTGTAAAGATTAAGTGAAATAATGAACTAATGTAATCGTTGCATAGTTAATGGTCAGTCAACTTATATATTGTATAATGATGATGTGCCTTTAACACTTGATATAATGTTTAATCCACAAAGGAAACACATGGTAGGAGGAAGAATGGAAGGTTGGATGACTGATATATTATGTTTACTCAACTAAGAAATGCCTTAAAGAGTGCCTTAATGTACATTTTGTGAGTGTTTTGAATGAGTTAACTGGTCAATGTCAGCAGAAAATCAACATATTTTAGCTACCATCAAATTTGTCTGACAAGCAGAGCCAAGCAATATGTTTATTCTACACCAGCAATAAAAATAAAACCTGGATATGAAATGTGTAAGTAATATGGACCATTAATAAAATTCCATTTATTCTCCTAAATTTCCTACAAAGTATTGTTCGTCCTCCTCTTAATAGACCTACTCCACTTAATAAATGAAGAAAGTGAGTCCTGGAAAGAGGAAGAAATTGGGCTGACCGTGCACCAGGCAGGTGATATATATGACGGGAGTAGGCAGAGTGTGGAGGAATGACGAGAACTATTGTTGCAGGAGATGGACAGTCTTTCAACAGAACAGGGCTTCGAACTTTCCAATATATTCTGGAAACTGCAGTTTTAATGTGAAATATCCTAATGTGTATTCTTTGTCCATAAGCCATGCGGCCACTCAGTGTAGAATATTTGCCTTCAAAAAGTAAGTTAGAGGCTGGGCACAGTGGCTCATGCCTGTATAATCTCAGCACAGTAAGAGGCCCAGGTGGGAGGATTACTTGAGTCCAGGAATTAAGACCAGCCTGGGCAACATAGTTTGACCCTGTCTTTACAAAAAAAAAGAAAATTAAAAATTAGCTGGGCATGGTGGCATGTGCCTATGGTCCCAGCTACTCAGGAAGCTGAGGCAGGAGGATCGCCTGAGCCCAGGAGGTCAATGCTGTAGTGAGCTATGATCACGCCACTGCAGTCCAGGTTGGCAACAGAATGAGGACCTGTCTCAAACAACAGCAAAAACAACAAGAAGTAAGTTGGAACAGACTCAGGCACCTCAGACCCAAGCCTTCTGCCTCTTTATTTGGTGTGGTCTTCTTACAACACTCTCCTGGATAAAGACTATATTACATGTGTATATAGGGTACATATAGGATACCGATAGGGCAGCTAGATGGCAGAGGGACCTAACAAGAGAGATCTATCAACAAGCAGAGAGAAAATACGTGCTTAGAGAAGAAGACATTTTAAACATGATTATCATCAGCAATAAGATTAACACCTAACATTTTCTCTCAGCAAGACTCTTTCAATTCGATTTACTTGAAAGGAAAATTACACAAGAGAAAGCTCTCCTTTCAGTTTCATATCTGTTAAAGTCTACAGCAAAAGGTATTTCAGGACGGAAATATAAGTAAAAAGCCAGGTGCCCCAGGGCTTTTTATTATGTGTGTTTGGGGTCTTTATATATTCATTTAATAAACAGTTACTGGGTATTTCAATGAGCGTGGCACTGAGCTTCATGCAGTCAGGCCAAGACTTAATATTTAAGAGGCTTGTGTTTCATGAGGCAAAAGACTTGGTTATAATACAATGAAAGCCAGTATTAAAGATGTTTGTGCTATGACCAAAACACCACTAAAGTTCTCCCCAGCTTGACTCAACTTTAGAAAGATTGCTTCCTGACCAGAGGCCCCTGGCCTCCTTTTCTTAGAGCATTTATGGTAGGAAACTTTTCATTGTAAATTCTTTCTTGACTCTCCGAGATGCAAATCTTCTTCCAACCTCCTGCCAGTTTTACAACCCAAGAATGTCTTTCTCAAGGACCTGGGAGCTGTCCCTTTGAAATGTAATTATCAAGAAAGATAGAGACCCCCATCTCCCAGTTTCTACCAGAGAGTAGGAGCTTAACTTAGATAAGCAAAAGTTAGCGAACACAGATGGCCTAATCAAATTGACTAACCACCCTGCTAAAGTCTTCCAGGACTTTTCTGCTAGCTCACCCAATGCTCAAAAATCAGCCTGCTTTGGTTTGAGCAGAATTGAGTTCAATCTTCATCCTCTACTGCAAAAGTCTTAAATGAAGTCTTCCTTACCTAGTGTACTTTTCTTGTCAGCTTGGAGAAGGAGAACTGAGTCCTTGGTAACTGAAAAGGAAGTATACAAACTTCATATCAGAGAGGCTACTAAGTATGAAGTTTGAAAGATAAATGTGAATTGCACTCATCGAATAATAAAAGATACTTCAAGCACTAAATGTCCCTAGAACCATCACAGAGGCATGAGAGAGGCATACTTGGAAAATGGCTTGAAATGACTTGTGGGCTGTGAAAAAGCTGATGCTCTTATTGTGAAAGTTTCTGTGGCTCTTATTTCTGCTCTACTTCCCAATTCTGGCTTGAACTTTTCATTTTAATATAATAGTTATCCTAACCATTTAAAAAGATGGGATCTGTAATGGGAAACAATCCCAACAAGAATTTATGTAATTCCATAAATAAACTAATGTTTATTGAGTGCCTACCATATGCCAGGCAAACAGATACAGGTACTCTTGTTATAGAAAGGGTTAAGAGAATGGGCTCTGCAGTCGGTCAATTTGGCTTCAAAGCAGCACTTTGTCCCAGTTGTGTGACTGTGTGAATTTGAGCAAGTAACCTGGCCTCTCAAGACTTCTGTTTTCTCATCTGTGAAACAGCTGTACATAATTTTTTTGGTTGTTAAAAAGACCAAATGGATTAATATAGTAAAATAATGTATAACAATGCCTGGCACACACTAATTGCTTTAAATATTAGCTATCATTTAAAATGTATTAAAACCAAGCTTAAACTATATTTATGACTAGCTAATGCTCATATCATAAAAACACTATTGCCAAAAGTGAAAACTTAGGAGAAGTCATTGCTTTAAAAAACTGCCTTTTGTATGCCTCTTTTCTAAATATTCTCACATTAGAAAGAGAGAGAGAGTTTTCTGCCAGTGGATGTCCCCAACTTCTACTCTCTCACCATAAACATGCATGGTCCAGGATCTTGTGCTTAGTATAACAAATTCACTTCAACTCTGCTCAGGGTTTTTCTCAGCTTCCACTAAACTGGTGTGTACTTGCGGCTTGGCCCATCAGAGTTAGTTAAGGAAAGACCTGAGTTCACTTTCTCGTCTTCTCATGATCTATGAAATGTGATATGTCTTCATCTCCTTTATATTCTATTCCATTTTACAATGGAAAGAGAGGGGAGAGATAGAATGGGAGAGCATGAGCAGGAGAGGGAATGGTGTGCAGAGAACAAGCATGAGGAAGCAAGGTCAATCCTGTGACTAACCTGGAAGCCAGTTTTGCATCATGGCTAAACTCATAGGCTCCAGAGGTAGGCTGCCTGGGTTAAAACCCAGCCCCACAAGCCTTGTGACCCTGGGAAAATGACTTACCTCTCTGTTCCTTAGTTTTCTAACCTGTAAGTCATGGGTAATAACAGTACTCATGTCATGTAGTTGTTGCAAAAATTAAATGAATTACAGTATAATACAAGCCACCTGGAGCTGAACCTGGCATCTTCAGCTCTAATCATTAATCTAATTAGAGTTCCCTGCCGACATTCTTCTCTTCTTCATAACCTTCCTAATTTTTTTTCTGACAATTTTTTAATTTGAAACTAATACTCTATCTGAATACTGTGCACTGAATGGAAATCTTTGATCATCTTACAAATCATCACACAGACCAAAATGAGTGTTCCTTTATAGTTGTTGTTTCTCTCACTAAATCTTAAGTTCTTCATTAGACCTTGTAGTCCCATATCCAGCACAAAGTTGGTGGCCAGTAAATGTTTGTTGATTTAATTATACATACTAAACATGTGAAAATTTAATTATACATGATACATACTATACTTATTTATAATAAAAACATTAGTTCAAAAATACTTTAAAATATATAACATTACTTTACAAAATAGAATAACAAAGTGCATAATAAAGCAAAATAATTCATTCTAAAAAGTATTTTAAACAGAAACAGTATACCTGAATGTCATCTGCATATGAAATTAATTAAAGGATACTATACACTATCAAATGCATAATAATGCTTATTAGTTTATAACATAATATGGTAAGAGAAAGTTTATATCCTGTTGTCCTGCCTTTGTTTTGTCAATTCCAGAATTATTCACCGTATCTAGATATGAATGAAGGCTTTCTTGCCAAAGTTTTATAAAGAAGAAGGGTGAGTTATCCCCTCATGAACGGATTAAATAACATGTACTGCTCACAGAGCTGTTCTGATTCCTATGGAACCCAAGAGGTACGCTTGTTACAACACTAAAGCAAGAATGTCTAGTCTTTTTTATATATATATGTGTGTGTGTGTGTGTGTGTGTATATATATATATACACTTTAAGTTCTAGGGTACATGTGCACAACAGGTTTGTTACATGTGTGTACATGTGCCATGTTGGTGTGGTGCACCCATTAACTCATCGTTTACATTAGGTATATCTCCTAATGCTATCCCTCCCCCCTCCCCCGACCCCACGACAGGCCCCCGTATGTGATGTTCCCCACCCTGTGTCCAAGTGTTCTCATTGTTCTATTCCCACCTACGAGTGAGAACATGCGGTGTTTGGTTTTCTGTCCTTGTGATAGTTTGCTCAGAATGATGGTTTCCAGCTTCATCCTATTCTTATATGAGAGCCGCTACCTGGGTTATGAGGAGTCCTATCTAGAGAATGGATAGCAGCATCTCTAGAGAAGTACTCTTTGAAATTAACAGAAGGTCAGAAATGTATGCTATTATTAGAATTGACCAAATAGTCTCAGTTGGCAAAGATGAAGAAAAGATTTACAAAATCAAATGCTTCCTCCTAACTTTCTATTGAGTTGGGACTTTGGGAGGGATCAGACAGATAATAGGAACTGGAGAAGTTTTAAAATGTAACAATAAATAGGTAACTGGAAAGATGTGCCTATGAAGAAAACTTCAAAAGGGTGACATAGAGATAGCACAAAGAACCAGCAACAGTTGTTGAGTCCAAACACATGGATGAAAAGTAAAAACTAGAGTCTGGCAACTGAAAATTATTAAAGATGAAAATTATATTCAAGGAGACAGAAGTTGTCTGTGTGAAAGAGACACACAGGGAAAATAAATAGACATAAAGTCACCTGGGACTCTGGACCATTGGATCATGCAATTATCTTCTATGAGACTCATGAAAACAGTAGATGCTCTTTTTCACCAACTTACCTCAACATAAATAGTCTTTCTGAAAATAAAAAATAAAGGGCATCTATTTTTTGCTATTTACTCATTCTCTTAAAAAATACAATGAGAGATATAAAGAGATAAAACTACTATATTTAGGTCATAAAAGTCATTAAAGAAAAACCTAAAATTCAGAATTCAAGTCTCCTATTAATCTTTGCCTTTTAAGACCACAATCAATGACTAAATTTTTGTTTTTCACTTAATTTTTTTATCGCTCTGTCACCTAGGCTGGAGTGCAGTGGCGTGATCTCAGCTCACTGCAAGCTCCGCCTCCCAGGTTCACACCATTCTCCTGCCTCAGCCTCCCAAGTAGCTGGGACTACAGGCACCCACCACCATGCCCAGTTAATTTTTTATGTGTGTTTTTAGTAGAGACAAGGTTTCACCGTGTTAGCCAGGATGGTCTCAAACTCCTGGACCTCGTGATCTGCCCACCTCGGCCTCCCAAAGTGCTGGGATTACAGGTGTGAGCCAGTGCGCCTGGCCGTTTTTCACTTAATTTTTAAGAGCAGCTTAAAGTTCACAGAAAAACTGAGCAGGAAGTACAGAGATACTGCCTCTATCCCCTGCCCATCCATCAGCATAGGCCCCTTCATATCAACATCCCCCACCAGAGAGGTACATTTGTTACAATTTATGAACCTACACTGACCATCATCATCACTAAGTCTACAATTTACAGTGGGGTCACTCTCAGTATTGTATATTTCATAGGCTTAGAAAAACATATAATGACATACATCTACCATTATACTATCATAAAGCAGTTTCACTGCCCTAAAAATCCTCTGTGCTTCACCTATACAACTGTCTTATCCCTCTAAACCCTGGAAACCACTGATCTTTTTACTGTCCCCATAGTTTCACCTTTTCCTGAATGCCATATAGTTGGGATCATACAGTATATGGCCCTTTCAGATTAGCTTCTTTCACTTAGTAAAATGCAGTTACATTTCTTCCATGTGTTATCATGGCTTGATAGTTCATTTCTTTTTAGCACTTAATGATATTTCATTGCCTGGATAGACTACATTTTATTTATCCATTCACCTCTGAAGGACATTTTTGTTGCTTTCAAGTTTTGACAATTATGAATACAGTTGCTCTAAACACTCATGTGCAGGTTTTTATGTGGACATAAGTTTTCAACTCCTCTGAGTAAATCTCAAGGAGTGTAACTGTTATATCATTTGCTAAGAGTATTTTTAGTTTTGTAAGAAACTGCCACAGTCTTCCAAAATGGCTGTACCATTTTGCATTTCCACCAGCAATCAATGAGAGTTCCTGTTGCTCCACATCCTCATCAGCATTTGGTGTTGTCAGTGTTCTGGAGTTTGGCCATTCAAATAGGTGTACAGTGGTATCTTATGGTTTTAATTTGCACTTTCCTTGATGACAGATAATGTGGAACATTTTTTCATATGCTTATTTGCCATCTGTGTATCATTTTTGGTGAGATGTTCGTTAAAGTCTTTGGCTCATTTTTAATCAGTTTGCCTATTTCCATATTGTTGAGCTTTAAGAGT
The DNA here is from genome assembly GCF_008728515.1 of Papio anubis. NCBI lineage: Eukaryota > Metazoa > Chordata > Mammalia > Primates > Cercopithecidae > Papio > Papio anubis. The sequence goes on from NC_044983.1 coordinate 117,729,638, forward strand.
TCTCTATATACTTTGGATAACAGTCCTTTATCAGGCACATCTTTCCAAGTTTTAAAATGTCATTTTTTGTATACTTATTGAATTCCTAGGACAAGCCCTGTGCTTGTCATAGAAATTGAGCATCATTTATGAACGGAAAGGATATTCCCTCATAGAGCTTAAAGCATAATGAGAAGACAGACAATACCAAGTAAATCAAGAAAAAACCTCATAATTCAATTTGTGTAAGTGCTATGTACATAACACAGTTCTGAAACAGAGAACACTGAGGTAGATATCTATTTAGATAGAATAGTCTGGAAAAGTCATTACAACTTGAGCTCTATCCCCACTCCCCCTAAAATGAGGAGAATGTAGGCATATGAAGATGAGAGGCAAGAAAATTCTAGGCAGACAAAAAACTTTGTAAAATATTCAAAGACGAGAAGGAACTTGGCCTCAGCTTGTTGGAAAACTAATAAAAAGTATACGTGGTTAGAACCTACTGAGCTAGAGCCAGCCTGTGCAGTCTTGTAGGCGAAGTTAAGGGACAGGGATTTTATCCTATGATTTGGGTGTCAAATGATTTGAAGCTTGGAAGTTGCATGGTCCAATTTTCTTCTGTAAAATAACATTCAGGAGCTATATGGAAAGTAGATTAAAGAGAGCTAAGAGTGGAATTGGGGAAACTTATCAAGAGGCTATTGCAAGAGTTTGGGCAAGAGAATAAGGTAGACTGAAGTGAGGGTGGCTGTGGTAGAAATGGGAAAAATAAATATACAGATTAAATAAAGATTAAGTAGATAGAATCAAAGGAATTGATGATTGAACAAATAACAGGTGTAAGAGAGGGAAAGTTCAAGAATGTTATCTAGATTTCTGTCTGTGTCTATGAGTCTATGATGCCATTGACCAGAGATAGAGACTGAGGAGCAAAAGATTCCAAAGAGAAATCAAAGGTTCCAATTCAGAGGAATTAAGTTTGAGGTGCCTGCTATTCACTCAAGAGGAAATGAGAACACATGAGGGCTGGAGCTCTGAAGAAAGGTCCAGGCTGAAGACTGATAATGAGACCTATGTAATGTACAAAGGCTTGCAATGGATGGAATCTCCTTGGGAGACCGAGTTCAGAGAGGAGAGATCTGCTTTGAGCTTAAATGACCAACAACATTAATAGCTTGTTTTCACTTTTTTCAGATATGACTTCTATTGTCTCTATCCCTAATTGTTTATGTAACCATATCTTTCACTATGAATTTTGCTTTAAAACCAAATAAACCAAATTCCCTTTTTAATTTGGATTCTATTAATTTAGAACTCATGATAACTAGGAAATCTGTGGTAAAGAACTTTACTTTTGCATTATATAATGCAAACAAGAAGTGTTTCACCTATTTAAGTATTTTAATCCTCTTTTATAATTATCTCTAGACATACAAATTGCAATTAGCCATTATTGAGGACTTATTTTTGCACCAGATGCTATGCTAAATGTTTTCCACGTATTGGTTTATTTTCTTATCATATTAATAATTTTATTAATAACCTAATGCTATTGTCTGGAGTTTTATATGCACAGAGATTAAGAATTCTTACTTATAATTGCAAAGTTAATATGAAAGCAACTGAAATCAAATGTATAAACTATAATTCTAGGATCCCATTTCACCACTGAGATAAGCCACTTTTATTTAACTCTTATGTCTCAAAATATTTTCAATGAACACTTACAGCTTCCCAGAGAAGTAGGAAATACAGGATATAGATTTTAAAACTTTGAGGCTCACAGACATATGTGACTTGCCAAATGCATGATGTTAGAACTGGAGAGACTATTTGCCATAGTGATGCTGTTCATTTATACTTGATTGGGAAAGACTTTGGAGATATCGAAAAATGACTGGAGGCACATTGAGGACAATGAATTACAATTGAATACATGAAGTTTCATCCTACCCCCTTTTTATTACTAAAAACTCAAAGCCTAGCCAAGTGTCTTAGTGGTATAAACAAAAATTTTCTTATAAACCTAAATATTCACCTATCTCCCTAGATTACAAAGCACTATTGTATTCAAATGACTTGTAAATAGCTTCCCTCTCCTCAGTGAAAGGAATGAAGGAAGAGATGGAGGAAAGGAGGAAAAAAGAAAAGCTCTGTTTGCTTGATTAAAAGATCCCTTTCTCATAATAATAATTCACTCTCACTTTTCATTTAATACAACAGAATGTTTCTCAAGGAAATATAAAATGTGGACATAGTTCAGTTTTTAAAAAGCTCACCAAAAGGGCTATTTGGTCTGTTGAAGTCCAAATAACCAGTGGATTAATGAATTCTTTCGATCCCCATTGTTTACGTGGGCCTTGTATAGATGGGTGATCCTTACTCCTTTTGAAGTTTTCATTTCAAACAGAATCTTTTCTTTTTCAGTTCTTTATAAAATACATTTACCTTAATTTGTAAAAACAAAAAAACAAAAAAAAAACATACACACACACAGTGGGTGAAATTTTGTAACATGCCTTGAAACTATTGGAAGCAACAGCAGATTGGGAACTCCCTGGTGTAGCTGCAGCCTGAATCACTCAATTGTTTTGCTGTTGTGTAGACATCGCTTCCAGGGCCAATGATGGATGAATGATGGGGTCAGCCTGATTCTTTACAAAATCCATTTTTGACGTGGCAGCCAAGGTCAAAAGACAGAGCTGGCTGGATCTCTGCACCTAATGTACTATTCCTGTTCTTTCAGGGGCTCTGGGGAGGGCCTTCAATGTAGGGGGCCAGGACTAATATCAATCCACTCTTTTTCTACTTCCCCACCCAAGATATGCTCTCACCTCATTTCCATGATAAACTCATGTGTTCTGGCCATCGTGTCAAAATGCCACCCATGTTTAGTGCCAAAATAGAAAAGAGAGATTTTGTTTGGCTGAGTTAATATGAATGTATTAAAAATTCCCACATAACAAATGTTGTCTGATTCAACTATTCCATTTCTTCCCAATCCTATTTACTGAGAAGTATACTTTGGCTCAAATGAGTATTAACAAGGAAATCTATGTTTGTGGTGACTGCTCTGAATGGGCCCCATTCTTACAGAAAGTCTTCTATTATACCAAAAGAAAAAAAAAAGCCTGATAGGTTGGGGAGAGTAAATCATAGAGAAAGACGTGCTGACAGCTCTGAATTGAATAGCTTTCCTCCTCTAGAGCTTCAACTCCAGTTGGCCTCCAGGCTCAGGGAACTTACTCACTAGAATCCCAGAACAGCAGTCACATCTAACCAAGTCCTGGAAGTGATTAGAGAAGAGACCTCCTTCCTGAAAATGCAGCTTTCAGCTAGCTACATGTGGTCTTTTTTTAAACTAAGGGGTAGAATGAAATGAGGTTTTCAGACTCCAGGTTTTAATAAGTCCCTGATTTCTCTATCTACAATGGCCTTCTGTGTTTGGTGCATGATACGTCAAATGGAGCCACCATGCTGAAATAGTTGTGGACTATTCAAGAGCAGACCAAAAGCATGAAGTCTATGATGAACTGGGATTAAATATTATCAAGTTGTTGTTTATCATGATGACAAAGCAGAGGGATGGAACATGAAAGCATAATGAGGGTTATTTCCTTGATGTGCAGCATGATGAAAAGCAAAGAGCCCTGGTTGAGAGAAATAAGTCCTGTATTCAAGTCATAGGTTGTTGATAAATCTGGATGACACTTGACAATGTATTAAGATTAGCTAAGTCTTAGTTCAAGGGAGAAAAACAGGTGGCTCCTTGCTGAATTTAGGCACCTGACTTTTTATTTAATTTCATTTAATAATTTCATTCGTTTATTCATTTTTGCCTTAGATATTCTTTACAACATAAGTTTGAATGCTTTAGGCACTGGGCATTCAGCCATCCAAAAATAGACAAAATCACTTCTGTCATAAAGCTCAAATTCCATTGCAGGGGATGATGGTTGCAGACAACAATTAAATTAAGCAAGTAATGTGTTAGGAATATAAGAGTTATGGCAGAAAGAGCAGTAGATGAATGCTAAAGACCAGGATTGTAATTTAAGATGAAGTTATTGGCCGGGCGCGGTGGCTCAAGCCTGTAATCCCAGCACTTTGGGAGGCCGAGACGGGCGGATCACGAGGTCAGGAGATCGAGACCATCCTGGCTAACACAATGAAACCCCGTCTCTACTAAAAATACAAAAAAATTAGCCGGGCGTGGTGGCGGCGCCTGTAGTCCCAGCTACTTGGGAGGCTGAGGCAGGAGAATGGCGGGAACCCGGGAGGCGGAGCTTGCAGTGAGCCGAGATCGCGCCACTGCACTCCAGCCTGGGCGACAGAGCGAGACTCCTCCTCAAAAAAAAAAAAAGATGAAGTTATTAAGGAACGCCTTACTCATCTGGTGGCATTTGAGCAAAGACCTGAAAGAAAAGAGGCATGTCATGGAAATATCTAGGGAAAATTTGTTGTCAGAAGAGGGGATGCTGAGAGCCAAGGCCTGAGTGAATAATGCATTTGGAGTGCCCTACAGCAGAGTGGAGCATGCGGAAAGTGGTGGGGATGATGCTGGAGAGGTAGAGGAGGGAGGCCAATGACACAGGTCCTTGTAGTCCATAGCATGGACATTAGCGTTTACTCTAAGTGCAATGAGAAACTTTTAAAAGGTTTTCTTCAGAAAAGTACAAGACTTCCCTTTTTTATTATGATAAATATACATAACATTGAGCATTTTTATCATTTTTAAATGTAAAGTTCTCTTGCATTGAGTATAATCACATTGTTGTACAACCATCACCATCGTCCATCTCTAGAACTGTTTCATCTTCCTAAACTGAAATTCCAATCCCCGTTACCTACCCCTTAAGTACCTCTTTAGGAGACACTGAACCTGAAGTATCCCTGAGCAGACATTTCTCCTGGCTCACCACAGTGCTACACCACTGTTGTAAACAATTAGCACTGAGACTCTTATTTATAATCTTTTGGAATCTGGGAAATTTTCTAGCAAAGAATTATTTCCATCACTATGACTACTACTACTACCATTATTGGAAACTGACACACATTTGTGAAATACTCAGTAAATAGATAAATGGTAACCTGGATGTATTCCCTCAATTATACACATGGAACAATGAAGCAAAATCTGTCTTAATTTGCTCCTTATAATTATTGTCATTAGTAACAGGAATCTCTTTTTATTATTTTTATTTTTAATTGGCACATAGTATTTCTACACATTTATGGAGTAAGTAAAATGTGATATTTCGATACATGTGAATAGAATAGTGGTTACCAGTAACTGGGAAGGGGAGGACGAAGAGGGGCATGGTAAGAGGTTGGTCAGCAGATGCAAAGTTACAGTTAGAAAGAAAGAATAAGTCCTGGTGTCCTATTGCACAGTGGCATGATTATAGTCAACAAGAACCTCTTAATTTTACAGAATCACTTTGACTACTGTGTTGAAAATACACTGGAGGTTGGTAAGTGTAGATGCAATAAAGTTAGAAAGGCATGGCTAAATCTCAATGAGCAATAATGGTAGCTTGGATCAGGGTGGCAACCATGGAGGTGGTGAGAAGGGAGCAGATTATAAAGATACTGTGAAGGTAGAGCCAACAGTTTGCTAAAGAATCATGTAGGATATGGGAGAAATTTCTGAACTTTTTAGCCTGAGCAACTGGAGACATGGAGTTGTTATTTATTGAGAACAAAAAAACTGAGAAGGTTGTATGTTTGGAGAGAGGAAATCTGGAGTTTCTGACACATCAATTTTGAAGTAATTATTAGACATACTAATAGAGGAGTCAAGTAGGCAATTGGGTATTGAAGTCTGGAATCCAGAAGAGAGGTTTAGGCAGAAGACTAAGTTTAGAAGTTAGTATTTTTTAAGTATTTGAAATTGCCAAGACCAAAATAAGGTCAGCTAGAAAATGAATGTAAATAAGACAAGAGGTCTAAGGACTTTCCTAGGGAGATACAAAGACAACAACAAAGAACTCCCTGTTATCTACTCAAGACATGAAAACCTATGTCTGTGTCCACACAGAAGCCTACACACAGAGAGTCATCACAAATTTACTCATAATTGCCAAAAATTGGAAAGAACCAATATGTCATTCAATAGGTGAAGAAGTAAATAAATTGTAGTACAGCCAGATAATGGAATATTATTCAGCACTAAAAAGAAATGAACTATCAAGCCAGGATAACACATGGATGAAACTTAAATCCAACTTAAATTACCAAGTGAAGGAAGTCAATCTGAAAGTGCTACATACTGTATGATTCCAACTCTATCACAATTCAGGAAAAGGCAAAACTATGGAGACAATAAAAAGATCAGTGATTGCCAGGAGTAGAGGGGAAGGAGGAATGAAAACAGACAACAGAGGATTTTTAGGGCAGTGAAACTACTCTGCATGACCTCATAATGACAGGCACATGCATTCTGTTCAAATCCATATAATGTACAATGCCAAGAATGAACCCTAATGTTGACTATGGGACTCTGAGTGATGATGTATCAGTGTGAGTTCGTTGATAACAAGTATATCACTCTGGTGAGGAATGTTGACGATGGGGGAGGCTATGCATGTGTGGGGCAAGTGGTTTATGGAAAATCCTTGTACTTTCTACTCCGTTTTAGCTGTGAACCTAAAACGTTTGCAAAAAATAAAGTCTATTTCGAAAAAGAGTATTGAGAAGTGACCTGTGAGTTAGACCCAAGTGAAAGTGACATCCCAGAAGTGCAGTCATGGAAGTGATGAAGACATCCGGCTTCAGTATAACCTGCCTGACTCCCACACTATTCATCTGAATCAGAGTTCGTCAAGCCTTTTCTGTGATGGTCCAGAGAGTGAATATTTTCAGCTTTCTGGGCTATGTGGTCTATTACAAGTGCTCAACATTGCATTACAGTGCAAAAGCAGCCACAGACAATACATAAATGAATGAGTCATATGGTTTGGCTTTGTGTCCTCACGCAAATCTCATCTTGAATGAGATATTTCCTCATATCCTCTATAGCCCATAATCCCCATGTGTCGTGGGAGGGACCCAGTGGGAGGCAACTGAATCACGGGGGCGTTCACCTCCATGCTGCTCTTCTTGTAATAGTGAGTGAGTTTTCACGAGATCCGATGGTTTTATAAGGGGCTTTTCCCCCTTTGCTTGGCACAAGTCCTTGCTGCCATCATGTGAAGGACGTCTTGCTTCCACTTTTGCCATGATTGTTAGTTTCTTGAGTATCTGGGGGAGCCCCACCCCCGATATTTATCATAGGTTCTTTTCTATTTCCTAGGAGTCTTGGCTGGTCTGAGAAACAAAGGGAAAGAGCACAAGAGAAAGAAATTTAAAGCTGGGTGTCCTGGGGAGACATCACATGTCTGCAGGATCCGTAATGTTCTCTGAGCCGTAAAACCAGCAAGTTTTTATTAGCAATTTTCAAAAGGGGAGGGAGTGCAAGGTAATAAAATATCACAAAGCAAGCGGAGACAGGGCGAGATCACAGGACCACCGGATGAGGTGAAATTAAAATTGCTAATGAAGTTTCCAGCATGCATTGTCATTGATAACATCTTATCAGGAAACAGGGTTTGAGAGCAGACAACCTGTCTGACCAAAATTTATTAGGCGTGAATTTCCTAGTCCTAATAAGCCTGGGAGTGCTATAGGAGGCTGGGGCTTATTTCATCCCTTCGGCTTCGACCATAAAAGACAGCAGGCTTCTAAGGGGGCCGTTCACAGGCCTACCCTCAGGGCGCATTCTCTTTCTTAGGGATGTTCCTTGCTGAGAAAAAGAAGTCAGTGATATTTCTCCTATTTGCTTTTGAAAGAGGAGAAATATAGCTCTGTTCCATCCAGCTCACCAGCGGTCAGTTCAAAGTTACCTCTCTTGTTCCCTGAACATCGCTGTTATCCTGCTGTTTTTTAAGATGCCCAGATTTCATATTGTTCAAACACACATGCTCTACAAATAATTTGTGCAGTTGACACAATCACAGGGTCCTGAGGCGACATTCATCCTCCTCAGCTTGCGAAAAAGTTGAGGGGATTAAGAGATTAAAGTAAAGACAGGCACAGGAAATAACAAGGATATTGACTGGGGAAGTGATAAGTGTCCATGAAATCTTCACAATTTATGTTCAGAGATTGCAGTAAATACAGACATAAGAAATTATAAAAGTATTAATTTGGGGAACTAATAAATGTCCATGAAATCTTCACAATTTATATTCTGCCACGGCTTCAGCCCTTCCCTCCGTTCGGGGTCCCTGACTTCCCACAACACCTGAGGCCTTCTAGTCACGCTGAACTGTAAGTCAATTAAACCTCTTTCCTTTATAAATTACCCAGTCTCAGGTATGTTTTTATTAGCAGCGTGAGAACAGATTAATACAATGAGCACGGTTGTGCTTCAATAAAACTTTATTTAAAAAACAGGTAGCATGCTGGGTTTGGCCATAGGGCTTTAATTTGCCAATTCTGATTTAAAATGGTGGATTTAGGCCAAGTGATTCATAAAACATTAAATTACACTCTAAAAGTGTGCAGGGTCTGTGTTTCTACTAAGACAGCCTAAGAGTAGCTCTAAGCAATTTACATTTGGATTTAGAATGTTGTGAGAAATGGACAGACATATGCATCCAAACACACATTTGCCCTTCCTATAACAAACCTCAAACTCCTCTTCTATCAGTCCTAGCATCAGAAAATATATAAAACATATCTTCTTCTTATGGGTCACAGTTACAGAATTTTCATTTTGCAGTTCTATTCATTTGGCATATAATCCACCTGATGTCCCACACTTCCCAAGAATTTATCATGGAAGACACATTTGTATCATCAGGAAGAAAGGTGGGAGGTAGAAAGGTGAGAGCCAGTACCATATACAGATCTTTGCTTTGTTATTCATCCTGGGGCCTTAACTTATCTGAAAAGAGACCTCTCTATTGAAATGACACATTTTCTTGTGAAAAACTTGGATATAAAAATGATATGTTCTTACATTCTCCAATCTCTCATCTAAATGATACCCATTTTCAGGAGACCCTTTAAGGAGTCTCAGAATTTCCACAAGTTTCTACTTAGGGTTGGGATAAAGAGTCTCTCTAACACTGTAACTACAGCAGAAGCTTCAAGTTCTGCTCCTACCTGTCTGTCATCAGTCCACTACACTTTTTGTCTTGTGTTTTACTTGGGCTTCCTCTTTTTGTTCCCTTGAACAAGTAGCAATTTCACCAGGTCCACCTGGCTCTGATTGAGCTCTTCCTGCTGGAGATGCTCTGTGTGTTAACATTACCTTGGCTCCAAATGAGACCATGGCAACATGTCCCTGCACTGTCCCAGGTCCTCCAAACATGCTTCCAGGGCTTATCTGAAGAGGATATGGGGCAAAGTGCCAAACACAGTTCAACTCTTCCTGGTACTCAAAACATAGTGATGCATTGCAGCATTTCAGTAGGCTTCTACACATTGAGATGTCCTTCAAACCATCTTAAAGTGTTATTCAACCTCACCATCCATCCTCCTCCCTACAAAATAAATAATGGAATTTCAAATTCCCCTTTCTGGGCATATGTCTCTCTCATTAACCATGCTGTATAGACCATACCCAAGGACGGGGCCAGAGATGGCCATGTGAGTTGCAGTGGTACGATGACCTCTGGTGGACACAAGAACTGAGGGAGTGAAAGATTCCAGAGAAGGTAGATCTTGAAAATAAGAACTCATGTGGAGAAAAATCAAGGCTCTTAATACTGTTTCAGTTTCAGCTTGTATCAGCTGCACAAAAAGCAGAAAGATGGCTTTTGGCAGTTGGGTGTCCCAACTGAGTTTAGGCCAGCACTTAGAGTGTGATGTGCTGGAAAGGATGGTTTCCTATTTCTTTAAGATGGAAATGGTAAACGGGTCACATTGAGGAGAGATGCTCTCCAGGTACTACTCCAAATAATTTAAAGACCACTACAAAGCAGCACTAGGGGCCTGTGGTGTCTCTCATGTTTAGGTTTGTGTTTGTGAGGCTAGTGCTGAAAACCAACTTCCTCCTATTTGAGCTTCAGTTGGGAGTAAGCATCTCCAAAGTGGTATCTTGGCTGGGACAACAAGGTGCATGGCTAGGAAGCCAGACCTGGATTCAAATCTCTGCTCTGCCACTTTCCATCTCTGTGGTTCTGAACAAGTTGCCTAACTTTTCTGAGCCTCAGTTTCAACCTTTTCAGGAAGGGGATAATGATGTCTACTTTGCAGCAGTTTTGAAAGACCTGCAGGCAATATGAATGAGATTCCTGTCCCATTAAAGGGAGCTATGTGTTACATAAAAGTGGTACTATTTACAAGGACAAAAATGTATGTAAATATTTATATCTTGATCTTAAAACGTACATTTGAGAAGTGCACATTTTAGAACAAAATATAAATAAATGTCACTATGTTGGCATTCATTAATAGACACAATATTTGCTAGATCCAAACAGTTTCATTCCTGTTTAATGAAACACGGCTATCTCCCCAGCCTAGACAAGAATTACCTTACCAGGGATTCTCTGACTTACAAAGTATGTTCACACCTCTGGCATGCTTCTAAGTATCAGAAAAACCCAGGCTTCTAGTATACAAAGAAAGGACCTTCAATCAAGATTAGAAGCTTATGAGTTATATTTTCACCTTTTTTTTTTTAACCTTTTCCTTAGTAATGTATCCTTCCCCTCCTTACATATTTAGATAACCATAACATCTCATTCTTATTTTCATTATTATTCTCTTATAATTTTCTTTCTCTTGGCTTACTACTTGCATAATGCATTCTTGTAAGGGATATGTTACCTAAGGACTTATATTATGCAAAGTTCACATTGCTCAAAGCACGCTGAGTATTTCTGTTCACCAGCTAAGTGGGAGCAAGGAAGTAAATACACTTTACTTTCTACTGAGTCCTTTAACTTTGGAATTCTCCTCTTCTCAGTGAATTTTTAATTTGAAAGGTTTCACATTATTTCTAGTTGTATACATTAAACAAGGCTTCCCTAGGGCTGTTGTAATCTCACCATTTAAAATAAGCATGATTCAAATTAGCATAAGGTTGATCATGTTGATACTATTTGGAGAAATTTCTTTCCAATGACCATTCCCTAACTATGTCAGAGAAGATTAGGGTAAAAATTGTTGGATTTAAAGAGACAAAAGGAGCTATAGTCATGACTGAAGTTGTCACCTTGGAGCAGACACAAAGCAAAAGGGAAGAAAACCCTTTGAGCTGTCCGTAGTTTGTTCCCAAATCTTGCCCATTCAGTGCTCTTATTTTTTATTTAACTGAGTTAGGGTTCAACAAACATTTATTACGTGTTTACTATGTGCCAAGTACCCACCAATTACTTTCACATGCATTAGCTCAGACTCTATTATTCTCATTAAACAAATTGAAGAAAGAGAAAACAAGGCAGGTTGAGCTTCATAACCAAGATCACACACGTTATAAAAAAGCAGAAAGATATTTAAACCCATGTTTTCTAAACCCAGATCCTTTCGATATTCTACACACTCCAGTAGCATTTTTTTAAATCTACACAGGAATGACATTTTGGAGGAGGGAATAGAAAGAGAGCAGGGGAAATTATAACAGATGCAATTTTGAAATCAGAATAATTTATAGTTTTGAATAAAGTGTTAGTTGAGAGGAGAAAAGAAAATCAAGCTGGTTTTTGTTGTTCAGTAGTTGTGATGAACTATGTAGCTCATGTTCCAGCATGAATGTGTTCAGTGTTCATCTGGTGGAAAAACACTATCATTCAGTATTTAAGTCAGATATTTATTGTATTTTATTCATTGCTTATTGGGTCAGTTGGATGATCAGCTAGCTGGCTGGCTGCCAGGTGACTTAGTGTAAATCATTCAAATAAAAATAGCTATCCTTAATGTCCAGGGCTATCTCAGGATCTTAAAGATTGTTACAATAAGAGACCCAGTCCTGGATAGCACACTATGCTCACATCAAATAGGTAGATGATAGAGATAGATAGGTGATAGATAATAGATAGATAGATAGATAGATAGATAGATAGATAGATAGATAAAATAAAACAGCCACAGGGCTCTATGAAGTGAAGCATTCTGTGTTCCCTTTCTTCTTCACCTTTTGAATCTAGTCCTGGGTAGTTAGGACACAGTTTTAATATGATATCATGCTCTTAAAACCCACTCATTCCAAATAACCCTTCTAGCCTGGCCCCACATGTTTCATGAGTTTCACAGCCATATCAGCTCACCCAACAAAACCACACCCCAAGAAACATATGCAGGAGGACAGTGAGGAAAGAATGGCCCTACCACATGCACAACTCCAGGAGACAATGTTGACATTGCAATCAGTGAATAGTGCCCCTAGAGTAGTGAAGTACAGAGCCTGCATGACCATAGGCATCACTATAGCTTCCAACTGGTCCCCATCGCATGACTCCAAGAGAACATTACAAACTGGATAGAATCTTAAACCTAGAAAGGATCTCAGCAATCAGTCCAATTACCAGACTAAATAGGTGAGGAAATGGTGGCTCGGATAAGTTGGATGAGATTTCTAAACACAGTATACAATGGCAGTGCAAGGGCTAGAACCTACCCCTCTGTGCCATATTATTCCCGATTCAGACAGTATCTTCAGGGGGCAACAATTAACATACAATTCCTCTGTGTAGAGTTTATCGACTATTTCATTCATTTTATCATTTGGCAAGCCTTGTTTATTAAGTACTAGCAACTTAACTTGATGAGGAGCTGTGAGGATCTTCTATGCACCAAGAACTGTAGCATGGCATGATGGTTAAGAGTGTGGGAAATGGAGTCATACAGACCTGAGTTTGAAACCTGCCTTGACATTTACTGATTCTTTGATCTTTGACAAGTTCAACATCTCTGAGTCTTAGTTTCCTCATCTGAGGTCTTGATGAGCAAGCAAAGACATTCTGTCCATCCTGTCTGTATGTGCATGTATATCCCATATGCTTCATCATTCCAGCTCTACTTCCAACCAGTTCAAGCCACAATAACCTCTCATCTGGACTCTTCCACTGGCCTGCATTCTATACACAGAAGCCATGATGTCCATCAGATTATATAATTTCACTTCTAAAAACCCTTCAATGAATACTGCACTCAGAATAAAACACAAATTCTATACTTGGCATCTAAACCTTGCCTGGCCGGAAAATTTGCTTCCATCTCTATCTTCACCCACTGTTTCTGCTCACTACCTCTCATTTCACTGGTCTTTCTTTGTTTATTGATTTTTACAATAGGCAGAGCACTTCTCTGTTTTAGGGGTTTTGCCTATGTTGATGTTTCTTTCTAAAACTCTCCTCCAATTTTAAAAAGCTAGTACATTTTCATCCTTCAGCCTCAGCATCCTCTCCCACCACATTATCTAAAATTGTGCTCTATCTTATCACCATGGTTGCCACAAACATACTGCAGGGTGTACGGGATATTGTACAAGTTTTACCTATACAAAGGACATTATGTAGGTCATACTTACACAAAGAACATTGTGCAGGTTGTACCTTCACAAAGGCATCCAGCCAAGGGAGGTCAGTAGGAGTTGACCTCTAGCTCTCTGTTCCCCAAACTCTGTGGCATATGCTCAGAGAAAGTTTCATATTCTAATTTCATTGAAGAGGCATACCATGGACCAACAGTTGCACTGTCCATCACCTAATTTATTTCCTTCTTAGAATTGTCCATATTATTTTGTTTATAACTTTATTCGATTGCTTTCTTATTTATTGGACTACCTATTTGAATCCACTGCAGGCAAATAATGATAGGTCCTATATGTTTGTTTCATTTACCATCGCTGAGAATGGACACAAGGGAAATGGGGTTTGACAGAAAACACCAACAGATACAGTGAAACTCCTCTGATGGAGGAAACAAATGGGACAATGATGGCTACACAGAGCAAGAGGTACAGATGCCTACAGCTAGTGAGAAGAATAAGTTTTCCTGACTTCCATGACTCCAGGAAGATACGAAGCTGCCAGTGAAACTGCTTGAACAAAAACAAGACCTCATTAAAACAATTGCCAAATATAACAGTACATTGTGCTCTTATTTATTAAGTGCAGAAAACTGTGTTGTTTATCACCACCAAACCTTAACCAACCTCCTCGTAGAGCCACAGCTCCCTTACCATGTTGTTTGCAGGGTGTCCCAGCATCCCCACTCTGCAGTAAGGCCACCCAATGGTTCCTCTTTTTTGTTGCTGTGGTTTGAGCCCTCCCACTTTGATATTAGCCTCATTAAAGCAAAGGAAAATAAACTCAGGGTCCTTTTAAGTCCTCGTTTGAGATCACCACTCTTACCTCCTCCTGAGCCCGTCTTCCCAGCTTTTCTAAATTAATCTCATTAAGATATACCATGTCTTCTTTGGAGAAACATCTGTTCAAGTTCTTTGCTCATTTAGGAAAAGCCAGTCACTGAAGGACAAATACTGCATGATTCCTCCACATGAGGTATCCATAATAATCAAACTCATGAAAACAAAGAATACAATAGTGGTTGCCAGGGGTGGGGGGTGAAGATGGAAACAGAGAGTTGTTGTTCAGTGGATATAAAGTTTGTCATACTAGTTGAATAAGTTCTAGAGATCTGCTGTACAACACAGTGCCTATAGTTAACAAAATATTGTACACTTCAAAATTTATTAAGAAGATATCTCTCAAGTTAAGTGTCCTTACCACAAAAAAAGGGAAGGTGTTAGATATATCTATTAACTTCATTGTGGTAATGGTTATCACAAGGATTTGGAACTGTCCAAACTCATCAGATTGAACATATTAAACATGTGTACTTCTTTGCACATAAATTATACCTCTATAAAGCTGTTAAAAGTAAAGATGTACTATAAATTTGTCAAGCACCTAGAATTGGGGGTTAGGGGAGTTTTGCAAATAAGTTTTTATATTCTTTGCCGTTAAAGAAACTTTATATTCTTAAATCCTATCTGTTGACATCCTTTTGACAACAGCATCACTTTACTCACTTACAAGGGCCTGGAACATGGTGGACACTTAATAAATATTTGTGGAATGAATAGAGTGTGAGGTGCTTTTGACGCCTAGGCCTGGAAATGGTGCACATTACTCTACCCACACTCCATTGGTTAAAACTCAGTCATAGGGACACATTAACTGCAATGGGCATTGAAAAATGTATCCAGCTTCATTCCCAAGAGAGAAAAGAAATTGATTTGGTGAAGAGCTAGCCAATCTTTTCTATATCTATGCCCCCTGGTTTCACCTTCAAAATCCCAATTGGCAAAAGTATGTACAACTATTAGATATCAGAGAAAAAAACTCCTCTTGAATGTTATTTAACTCTATTTAATTCATCAGGTTTCATTCAAAAAGGTGTCCTATACAACTTAAATGTCGTCAAAGAAATTGAAATTCCCTCATCTATTAAAGGAAATTACACATGGGTCAACCAAATTGGGAAAACAAGCCCCTGCCTTGCTTGAAGAAGTCAAGTAAGTCAAGGGCTGGTACAAAATCAACTATTAATGTCTTAAAGAGCTAGAGGAAAAAGAAAAGTAGATAAAAATAATCATAAAATGTAGTTTTAGATGTTGAAAATAAAGAAATGGCATAAAAATCACTATAAATATTCTATTGTCCCTCTGAACTAGATGCATACAAATATATTTATAAGAAATATCCATATGTTTTATAAAAAACAATGAAACTAACAAGCAGCGCAGAAATTATGTTGTTTTCCTAAGCTGTTTCCTAGGTTGTTTTCCAGTGTATGCATCTGAACAAGGATTGGCACATTTAAGCATGGAAAATAAGACAAAATAAGGAATCATCTCATAAAAAATAGTTATTGTGAAAAATACCAAATGAGTCAAGTGGAAAAGTTAAACTCAGGGTCCAATGATGGGATCATGAGGCAGCCTACTTGACTTCCGTATTCCCTAGGCTTTCCCAGCAAAAACTAAGGTGCAAGGGGGAAAGCATCACACTTCCCATGGGATATTAAGCTAAAATTACCTTGTGGAATGGATCACACTGGAAGCCTTAAGGATGACAGAAATCATAAAGTAAGAAGTAGCAAAATGGTGACGAGAGAGAGCACCGGTCCACGGATGAGGAGACACAGATCCTAGTCCTTATGCCTACTTGATGTATAATGTAAAACATGTTACTCACCCTCTCCACGTTTCACATGTGGATTTAAATAACTTGAAAGCATCCTTTCAGCTTGACCTTCCATGATTCCAAGAAAACTTTCAACCTTCTCGGGTTGCTCTGAATCTTGAAGCAAATACTTTAGATGAATAAATAAGTGAAATCATTGTGGAGACAACTACTTTAAATAAACAAATGAATCAAGCCATCACCATTGTAAACATTGCTGCTTTAAAATGATGCTTTTGTTCAAATATATTATTAAATAGAATGTTTGAACAGAGGGAGCAGGACAGAGATCAGGTTGGAAATATTAGAGCCTTATGAAAATAATCTGGGAGGATTTGCTATTTATCCAAATAGGAAAAAAATAGAAGTTGAGGTAAGCAACAGCAAAAACAAACAAATGAAAAAAGATACTGATTTTGCTTCAGATAGTGACCTGTCATATGAACTAGTTGTGTAGACTAACGGCAGTCTCTTACCATCCCTCATGCTTAAATTAGTGAAAGGAAGCAACAAGAGGAACACAACCATATCCAAATTAGCTGCTCATCAGAATCACCATGGTGTTGAGCATACAACCCTTTATAATAGTACTTTTGTGTCTGAACACTTGAAAATCACTGAGCTAAAGTAAAAATGTTAAAAAGACTTGATAGGCAGATGTACTGTTAGAATTTTCTGTCTTTTAAGGTAATTATTAAATCTCTAAGGAAAGCTAAAAAGGGGTGGGTAGTTTTAAATTGTTCTTGCTCTCCTGAAAGGTTTACTCTGTTCTCCTTTTTTTGGCAATAATAAAGCTTTGTAATACAAATAATTTAAAATATATGTTTTGTGAAGACGGAACAACTCTAGAGACTACATGTGTTTCAAGTGTGTGTACATGTTTAATTGTATATGTATAATTCCAGGGAAGAGGCCACTGGGAAGTCTAAAGTCTAATAGTGTAGGGCATAAATGACTGTTTCATTTAAAATTGTCAGGAAGCCTTTAAGGAAACAGAGCCTCAGAGATGTTAAACTTGCCCAAGAGCTAGTTTTAACATCTAAAAGATTCTCAATACCAAGCAGGTGCGTCCTCAGCAGCATCTAAAGACATGGCTGTTGCTGAGGATGCACCTGCTTGGTATCAAGAAGCTTATGAGCTGCAGGTAAAACCAATGAATGCCCCTTTGAGAATGTTCCAATCTCTCTCTCTCTCTCTCTCTCTGAAACTCTGGTGCAAAAGCTTACCAAAAAAAAATCTGGAAACTTTCCAAACACCCAATAGTGTGATCCTATCAAAAGACCCTCAAGTTACCTTACCATTCATTCTGGGGACCAATAATGTGATTCTATCAAAAGACCCTCAAATTACCTTACCATTCATCCTGGGTATTTCTTGATTCCTAAAATAATAAATAAAATCACTACCTGCAAATCTCATTTATAGAAAAGGAATGCCTCATCTACTACTTCAAAAAAGGTTTGGTTTAAACACTGCATGTTCTCACCCATAGGTGGGAATTGAACAACGAGAACACTTGGACACAGGAAGGGGAACATCACACAATGGGGTCTGTTGTGGAGTTAGGGGCTAGGGGAGGGATAGCATTAGGAGAAATACCTAATGTAAATGACGAGTTGATGGCTGCAGCAAACCAACATGGTACATGTATACCTATGTAACAAACCTGCATGTTGCACACATGTACCCTAGAACTTAAAGTATAATAATTTTTAAAAAGTTTGGTTTTAGTAAAATATAATTTTCTTATTAACTACTAAAGGAAAGCCTCTATTCTGTCTTAAGTGGTTCGCGGTGAAGGTCTCAGAAGTTCTAGGCTATCAGAAATTACTGCAGTAAATCCTAGGAATTAAAGATAATGTGTAACTTATAGTACAAAGTTTTTGTACAAATAGGTTTATCACAGTTGTTCTTTCTGAGATGTATTCCACAAAAACAAACTCATTTCTTTTTGGTAGTATGTTCATAATTTTGTTGAGAATGACTTCAGCAAAGAGGCTTACCGCTGAAAATGTGCTGAAATTATTTAGCACATGAAATGAAGAAAAAACTAGATGGACAATAATTAATTCCATTATGAAATTTTCTTGTTACTCCTCAAAGTCAAGTCAGTGAAGCAGACCAAGTCAAAAGTGTTAAGGTTCCTCTTTGAGTTTTGTTTGGGAGACAACCCAGATTATATAAAATGTAAAAGCAGAAGAACCAAATGAGCAAGAAAGAAATTAAGTGGAAACTGTTATAACATAAATAATGACTGTTTCTGCATCTGCACAAAGGCTCGATAAACATAGGAAAGTTTTGATTAAGCTGAGGTGTGTAAACACCTGGGTTCTAGTCCTACTTTCTTTTTTCATAATAGATATATCACTTTGAGCTGGTCACATAATCACTCTATTCCTCAGTTTCTTTATTTGCAAAGGAAAAAAAAAATCTTCCTATGTGATAGCCTGTTTGTTTGGACCAAATGTGGACATAAGAGTGCTTTGTAAATTCTAACCCAGGGTAAAACCGTTCTTGACCACACAGTATTTCCAAAAATTAAGAAGTGAATGAATGGCTATCATTTAAAAATTGGTAGGATAAATCTAGAGATTTAATGTGCAGCATGAAGACTGTAGTTAATAATATTGCACTGCATACTGAAAATTTGCTAACATTAGATTTTAGGTGATCTTAACACAAGGAGAATGAGGTAATCATGGAAGATGATGAATATGTAATTTTGTTTGACTGTACTAAGCATCTGACTATATATATGTGTGTATAGCAGAAAATCATGTTGTAACACCTTAAATACAACACAATAAAAAAGCAAAAATAGATCAGTGGGATGATATCAAACTAAAAAGCTTCTGTACAGCAAAGGAAAAAATTAAGAGAGTGAAGAGAGAACCCCCCTCCCCCCTCAAATTGAGAGAAAATGCTAGCAAATCATATATGTGATAAGGAGCTAATGTCCAAAATATATAAGGAACTCAAACTGCTCAATAACAAGAAAACAAATAGCCTGATTTAAAAATGGGCAAAATGAAAAAGAATGAGATTGTATGTTTTACAGGAACTTGGATGGAGCTGGAGGCCATTATCCTTATCAAACTAACACAGGACCAGAAAATCAAACACTTCATGTTCTCACTTATAAGTGGAAGCTAAATGATGAGAGCTTATGAACACAAAGAAGGAAACAGCACACACTGGGGTATTCTTGAGGGTGGAGGGTGGGAGGAGGGAGGACAGCAGAAAACATAACTACTGGGGACTGGGCATAATACCTGGATGATGAAATAATCTGTACAACAACCCCCCGTGACACATACATATGTTTACCTGTGTAACAAACATTCACATGTACCACCAAACCTAAAAGTTAAAAAAAAAAAAAAGAAATTAAAATTTAAAAACTAAAAGTGGGCAAAGAAATTGAACAGATATTTCTCAAAAGAAGATATAAAAATGGCTAACAGATAAATGAAAAATGTTCACCTTCACTAATTATTAGTGAAAGCAAATTAAAACCAAATGAGCTATCACTTCACACTTGTTAAAATGGCGATTATCGAAAGCACAAAAGGTAAGCGCTGGAGAGAATGTGAAAAAGAAGAAACCCTTGGATGCTGTTGGCAGAAATGTAAATTAGTACAGCCATTTTGAAAAACAGTATGAAGCCTCCTTAAACAAACTAAAAATAGAACTACCATATGATCCAGCAGTCCCACTTCTGGGTATATATCTGAAGGAATTGAAATCAGTATGTCAAGGAAATAACTGCATCCCTATGTCCACTGCAGCATTATTCACAGTAGCCAAAATATGGAAACAACCTAAGTGTCCATCAACAGATGAGTGGATAAAGGAAATGTGGTGTGCATACCTCATGGAATACTATTCTGCCTTAAAAAGAAGGAAATTTGCAATAACATGCATGAACCCAGATGACATTATGCTAAATAAAATAAGCCAGGCACAGAAAGACAAATGCCATATGGTCTCACTTATATGTAGAATCTAAAAAAGTCAAACTCATAGAATTAGAGAGTAGAATGGTGGTTACAGAGACTGCAGGAAGAGGGATGGGAAAAGAGGAGATGTTGATCAAAGGGTGCAGAGTTTCAGTTAGGCAGGAGAAATAAGTTTTAGTAATCTATTGCACAGCATGCTGACTATTGTTAATAACATATTGTATATTTCAAAATTATTAAAAGATTTTAAATGTTATCACCACAAAGAAAAGAATGTGAGGTAATGGATATGTTAGTTAGCCTAATTTAATCATTCTGCAACATGTACATGTCCCACAACATCACATTGCACCCTATAACATATGCAATTATTATCTCTTAGTTAAAAAATACAACTTTTAAGTGAAAAAAATATTTTTAAAATCAGAATATTGCATATAAAATGTGTATTTCAGCCTTCTATTAAAAATCAGACATTCTAGCAACACTGGCACCATATTCCTGTATAGCACAGTTGTCTGTAAGTGAGTATTAGCTGCTCTCTGGGAACAAAATTCTCTTCAGTTTCCTTAATCCCTAAAGTTCCCTAAAATCTTACTCAGGGGCCATCCACATAACCTGCTGGAACCTTCAGATATTAAGTTTACCTGCCTCCTCCAACCAAATAAATAAATAAATAAATTGCAAAGGAAGATTAGATGTTAAGGCCAATAGTTAGTAGATTTCAAGTGTGAATGGATTATATTCACACTTTTATCAAGTCACAACTTGAAAAATATAACTGACTATCCCTACTTACTTGGAATTCCATTGCCTGAATTAGATTTTTGAGTCTGGGATCAACAAAATATTACAGGAGATAACCCATATACCACTTCTATGCAATGAAAGTGTGGGCCAGTAAAAACAACCAACCAAACAAAAAGCATGCTTTTTAGAATGTAGTTATTCAGGCTACCAAACAATATTAGGAGACAGATGACTTTGCCAGTAAGTATAGCAACCACTTTCCCAAATTTAACTGCAATTTTTTCTAGAGAGAAAATGTTAAAATCTGAAAAACACAAACTATGTAGCTGGGAAATTATTTTAAATCCCTATGCAAGAAGACTTAAAGCAAGCATCAAATTTGAATCAATAAGACATTTTCACTTGAGAATCTTAAAAATCACTAGATATCGTTCTAGAAAAGCTAACCTCCCAATTATAACTTTTTAAACTGCAAACAACATTTTTATCTTGGAGGTAGAAATTAATTATTCAAGGCCCAAGCCAAGCCCTTTTGACTACTTCAATGACCAGAAGAGGTCAGGTTGCTTAGACACAGACAATAACATGCCATCCAAAAATGGGAATGCCATTAGGAAACATTTCAAATTCAAGAGCAGAAATTAGCCTACCTTCTTATTTTCTAGTGGGGAGGACCCTGGTCATTGTGAGGCAAGACTTTAAGTAGAGGACCTTAAGACTATGTGTAAGATGAAGAAGGAAGTAGAAGACTATAGGATGATTGATGCCCTGGATAAGAGAGTTACCAGAGTTACCAGTTTAAGAAGGCAGACAGGCAAGAGTTCCTGGGAGTACATTCATCCAAGTCTTATCTGCCTTCAGATAAGACAGAGTGCTTCTAGCTTACGGGACCAAATGGAATCAATTAAGGGGAAACACACATATACTTGACACTAACTTATCTAAGGGGATTGATTGATTGATTGTCTTTCTTTTTTCCCTCCTCCCTGCCTCCCTCTCTCCCTTCCTTCTTTCTTTCTTTTGTTTTTTGCACTGCTCATTTTCAAATACTCTTGGTTCCAAATGTTAGTTTCCATTTGCATAGTCAGGCCATAGGACAACACAGATGATCTACCTTCTGTGTGAGCCTCTCTGTCTCTGACACCACTTAATGCCGGAGAAGCCACAGTGTGTAACTCAACCCTTTCCTGCAACTGGATAGTAGGCTTCACCTGGTCTTTGCTTTTTTTTTTTTTTTTTTTTTTTTTTAGTCTAAAATGGATGGACACAAGGCCTCAGCCACTTTTCTGTTCTCAATTCTAAAGCTTGTTTGTCCGAAAAAATCAGCTCCTCTACATCTAGGTATAGCTTCTGAATCTAGTCAAACAAATCAGAAGAGGCATTGCCACAGACCTCATGATTTCCACAGGCTTACTTCAGTAGAGTTTGATTGTCAACTGTCTTTCCATCTGGTGACTGGTTGCTTCACTGGTTGGTTGGTTCAGTTAACTAGAGATCTTTTCTGGTTATACATAACCTGAAAGTTATTTTCTAGAGAGAAAATCGAGAAGGGAATATAAAACTTCTCCTACCACTAATGTGTAGTCAGCAAAGTGCAAAATAGTGAGAAGTTCTGATCAGCAAGGGGGAATAACAGATATCAGTTTCAAGAGATAGCAGCTTTGAGTTCATTTTGTAGAATACAAAGTAGTTGTTAAAATGTGGGGATCATGGACACCCTTTGAAGACACGAAGAAAACCATGAGCCTTCTCTCCCTAAAAATGCACAATATTAGCCAGTTAAGAACTCTCTACCCCAATCCATAGACTTTAAGAGGTACATGAACCTCAAATGAAAACCCACAGTGAAGAATGTAAATAAACATGCATCTGTTTTCAATCAAAATCTTGGTAGAAACATCAGTTATACTATCAGTTATACTATACAGTTAACAGAAAATCTGTAAGAGACCTTTGCAATATCAAAATATCATTTTATGTACTATAAATATATACAATTTTACTTATCAATTAAAATTAAATTAAGAAAAATATTAAAAGAAAAATGTATCATGATCAACCAGGGGTGCAAGCAGAGCTTAATAGTTTAAAATATATTTAAATTTATCACATATATAGACCAAAGGAAATAAACCATTTGAGCACATTGATTACTGACATTTGATAAAGTTGAACAATCAATCCTATACATATATACTTAAAAAAAGAAGAATAAAAAGATCCTTCTTTAACATGCTTAAGAATGTTTCAAATGAACAACCAACGTAATACTTACTAAGTGTTCTATGATGTCAAGAATTAGTCAAATTTTCCACTACAACCACTATCATTAACTATTATTTAAATTTTGGAGACAGTCACATCCAATACAGAAAGATAATACAAACCGAGAGGGAGAGAGATTTTTGGGTAATTGCCAACTGAAAGATTAAAAATTTAGTGCAACTTGGATTTGAAATGCTGATGCACAGGAAGGATTATTATTTATTTTTCCTGTTTTACACATTAGAAATTGAGGCCTAGAAAAGGTAAGTTGCCCAAGTTTACTGGCTACTAAGTAATAAAGCTAGAATTCTAATGTACCAAAAATCTATGTTAATGGTGGTGCACTTGTGACTCACCTCAAAATACATTAATGTATATTTAGCAGGGTTCATAAGCAATAAGTTTTTTTCTCTTTACTTTGTAAGATCACTTAATCTGCATAGAGAATTTATATCTTGATTGAAGTGCACATGACATCAAAAAAAGTGAAAAGTTCTATAGAAAGGCAGAGGGAGAAAGAAGACTATTTTATCTCAATCAAGGTATGAGTATTATTAATTTATTTTTAAGACACTGCCTAAATAAGTGATATAATAATAATAATTATTATTATAATAAAGCGTAACAGTGTCTGTTTCCTTGCATTCTTGCTAAATCTCTATCAGTTACTAGCCAAATAACTTGCCTGAGCCCTCATTTGCTTCATCTGTATACTGAAGGCGCTGACATAAATATTTTCTAAGATTCTATGAGTCTGTGACTCAAGTTAGTGATAGAGAACTTTGGAAGGCAACCTAAAGTTTAGGGTTCTGCTAACATATCATTCCAAGGACTTGTCCCTAATGGACCAAGACTGGGCTGGGTGTCCCCTCTGTGTTCCCTTGGAGTCCTCCACTTCTAACACAGCACTTATTACACTATTTATGTGACCATCTTTTTATCTTATTAAAATGTAAGTTCTTCACATGGACACAGGGAGGGAACATCACACACCAGGGCCTGTTGGGGGAAAGGGGGTAAGGGGAGGGAGAGCATTTGGACAAATATGTAATGCATGCAGCGCTTTAAACCTAGATGATGGGTTGATGGGTGCAGCAAACCACCATGGCACATGTATACCTATGTAATAAACCTGCACGTTCTGCACATGTATTCCAGAACTTAAAGTAATTTTTTTTAAGTAAGTTATTTGAACACAGAGGCCTGAGTCATTTTACCATTTGTTGGAGAAGCAGAATAGCATATGGCGCAAGAGCACATACTCTGAAACAACACTGCATTGCCTTTCACATCCAGATCCACTGTCTCTAGCTTTGTGTCCTTGGGAGAGTTAGCCAACCACTCTTTGCCTTGAAATCTTCATATGCAAAATGGAGATATGATGACAACTAACACAGAGAGTTATTGTGAGGTTTATGTGAGCTACAGCATGCAAATCATTTACAAGAGGAATTGGCACATGATAGATAATAAAGTCAGGTATTATTATTATCACTGGTGTCTGACGTTTCTGGTATGTAGTAGATGCCCAGATATTTGCTTAAAAAAGTGACAGATTAACTGTTTTCAAAACGTTTAAGATGTGAAACCAAAAGACTTCAAATTAATAACATATGCCTATGACTTTGGTTTAATACAAAATGAGGTGCCTCTATTATCTAGACTCATACTTTATATTATCTTAGGATGTATTTAGGAGCATTGTTGAGTAGTAACTCAAAATGTTCTTGTGACTGCCTTAAAGTTTTAAGTTCTGGTGAAACCCTGCCCAAATTTCACAGATGAGAGGTTGTGACAAAGGAACCATCCCAATTGCCAACCATCTACCTTGGGATATATACATGAACAAAGACTCCAGTGGGATTTGGTCAGATGAGAGACTTGGAGGCGCTATGAAAAATCTCTATGGCATGACATTTTCTGATGGGAGCATGGCCTCAACTCTTCTTTCTAGTTAGTGAGCCTTAACTTATGAAAGTTCCTGTCTTGGTAGGTTTTGCATCATTCTTCACTGCAAATCCCTCCATTGTTTCCACTCTGTGCCTGGGTATGTGATCATAATATTGCCAGTTTTCCTAACACAATGCTGCTAACTCACTTATAACAATAAGCCCATTTAGAATAAATTTAGCTTGCAAATCATGTTTTGGTGTACCACATCTTCAGCTAAATAGACATATATATACCCAAAATAACTTTTAGAAATCTGCGTCACAGTGTCACTGAGCTAAACAGCCCCATATTTTAGCTTCTCTGTGCTCAGAAAAAATAAAATCCTAATAGCAAGTTCTTATTAATTATTTCATGAACAGGACAAACATTTAAAAGGGAGCATTTTTAAAAGGTATTCAAGAGATCTGAACTGCTGTTTCTCCAAGAAATAATTTCTATGCTTCATAAAAAAAATTCTGTTTCATATACATTTAAGCTCGATTTTCTTCAACGGATGCCGCAGTAGAAAGGTATCACCCTGCTCCATGTAAGCATAGATTCTTAACTGTGTACCCTCTCTAGAATTTTGACCTGAAATTAGGGGAGATTAAAAAAAGTGAGGGGGTTGGGACTCACCTCCTTGAGTAAGTGTCTTGACCTCTCTGAGCTTCAGTTTTCGTGTTAGGTAACCAAAGGACTGCCAATTTACCATTCCGCTATAGTACTCCATAATCCTATAATCTCACCTCTGTCGATCATTAGACCAAATAAAACTATTTGCCTTCTTTCGCTCAGTAATAAGCAAACTATACTGACAAAATACACAGCACACATGTTAACTTTGAAACATTTGGCTTCCAATGTGGTTTCTTAAAACAACAATGATGCTATGGCAGTTTAATTTGTCAGTAGGTTGACATTAAATTGTTTTCTCAGCTGTGTTAGGCAACAAGAATCAGTTCCACACATTTATCACACAGACTATGATTTATAATTCCTGAAATAAACTTGATATTTTCTTTCACTTATATATTTTTAAATTTTAATTCAAATGCCATTTCTGCAACCCCCAAGTATTATTGTTTTAAAAGCTTTCTTAATGACTATATCAAGGTACAAGAAGAATCTTCAAATACACTCTCTTATGCTACTTCAAAATACATTCTTTCCAGTTGTAGAAAATGAAGCAAATAACATTGAACATATAATGCTGCATATGCACTACAACGAAAGAACCGGCAAAGCTGCTTCAAAAAAAAAAAAAAAAAAATCTCTCTTAACAATTGGGCTGTATACTGTCACCACCAAGGCAACGCCAAATGCTGACAGACAAAAATGCATTAACTTTCAGCGTGAACATATTTTAGATAAGCTTAATTGTGAAAGAAATTAGATCAGTCTGATTTTATGAGAAAAGGCAGAACTTTACCCAAATTTCCTCATGCAATGGGATGTGGTCTATTTTCAGAGGTTGAACAACCCCTAGACTTCCATTCAATAATTCACCATAATGTCCTGCAAGACATATTCATCCCAGCATCACTGCCACCACCAGCTACAATACATGACTAGTCCATCAAGAAATAAGAGGCCTAGTGAGATCAGGTGGTTGGCTAAAAGAAGTAGAATATTCCCAGGTTCTTTTACATGTATCTTTTAAACTAGATTTCCAGAGATTTTTCCCAAGGCTAAAAGGGAAGACCATATCATGTTTTCTAAGGGGAGATGTTTTATTAATTTGATTACTAGTAAATGTAGCAACTGAAAATAAATAATAGAGGGCAGAGATTGGCACTTTTAATAAAATAATACCTTAGAATAACCCATAAAAAATGACAGGGTCAAATAAGTTTGTCTGGGGAGAAAAGTATTGTTTGGGATGAAAAATACTGTTTTAGAAAATAATCTACATGTGTAGCACTTTATAAAGATGTTCTGTGTCCTGTAGTGTAATGCTAGCATGAATTAACACAAGTAAATCAAAAGATTGAAAGATAAGATGATTTTATCATTGGATTTGCTTCTAAATGTACAGCTAAAATTTGATTCAGAGTTTCAATTATTCTGTTAGAACTAAAAGCAGTGGTTCTCACCTCACATGTTGTGAACATGCATTAGATTATCCACAAATGTTTCTTGAATAAATGATGAAAAACTGAACATTGTTTATCTATTCAAGTTTTATCTAGATACCTCCTGCAGTCTGAGATTTCAGTCAAGGAGCAAGATGCTGATAAACATGCTGCTTGCTAGCTGAGACCCATGAGAAGATTTTTTTTTTTTTTAATTGTACTTTAAGTTCTGGGATACATGTGCAGAATGTGCACGTTTGTTACATAGGTATACATGTGCCATGGTGGTTTGCTGCACCTATCCACCCGTCATCTACATTAGGTATTTCTCCTAATGCTATCCCTCCCCTTGCCCCTCACCCACCGAAAAGCCCCGGTGTGTGATGTTCCCCTCCCTGTACCCATATGTTCTCACTGTTCAACTCCCACTTATGAGTGAGAACATGCGGTGCTTGGTGTTCTGTTCCTGTGTTCGTTTGCTGAGAATGATGGTTTCCAGCTTCATCCATGTCCCTGCAAAGGGCATAAATTCATTCTTTTTTTATGGCTGCGTAGTGTTCCATGGTGTATATGTGCCACATTTTCTTTATCCAGTCTAACATTGATGGGCATGTGGATTGGTTCCAAGTCGTTGCTATTGTGAATAGTCCTGCAGTAAACATACATATGCATGTGTCTTTCAAAATTCTACCACAGGTTCTGTAACCAATTAATTCCATAAGCTGAAATTTGTGACACAAAATCACAAATGCATGTTTTAGCTATCTCCCCAAGCCTTATCTCCATCTCTATGCTTAGATAAAAATTCAGGAAGCTCCATAACTTAAACTTAAAAATCTGCATCTTTGCCTGGCATTTTACTTTGATATTTCATATCTATCGGATCCAGTTGCCACAGTTGAAATTTCAAATTCAATATCTTGTTACCTACCCAGAGCTTGTGTTTCACTTTGAAATTTTTGTTATGGAAAAAATAAGTTATCCCTGCATTCTTTGGGAAACATGCAAAACTTGAGGAGAAAGGGGCAACAGAAGACAAGAGTGGAGGAAAATTTTTTAAAAATAGAACAGAGTACAATGAGTTGTCATTTTCGGTGTCATACCACAATCACATGGATTACTTTGACTTTTGATAATTGTAAAAAGAGACCAAATATATGTATGTGCATGCACACCCACAACCATACACATACATTCTACTTAACTCTTATAGAATTAGATAAGAAACTTAAGTCTTCCATAATTATGTTTTCAATACGAACT
Organism: Papio anubis; assembly: GCF_008728515.1. NCBI lineage: Eukaryota > Metazoa > Chordata > Mammalia > Primates > Cercopithecidae > Papio > Papio anubis. The sequence goes on from NC_044983.1 coordinate 117,758,048, forward strand.
ATATCAGTGATGTAAAAAAGTGAGCATCAACATACCAGATAAAACACAAACTTCCACATAAAGAAGTGATAGACTGAATTTTTAAAAAAATGAATGATGTAGCTGTTTCTACTTTTATTCTACCTCCACAAAGCAAACTTAAGAATTCATTTACAGTGTGTTCTACGGATTTTATACCAAAAAACAAACAAATGAACAAACAAATTGATACCAGAAAATAGTGTGTGAGGGCCTACTATCCAATAATAATGCTATCAGTATACTGTTACCTGGACATTCACTATGGTGGCTTATTTTCTTTATGTTAACATAGTATTATCTGATAGAAAGCAAGGCTTCTAAGAAATGTAATGCACTCATCTGTTAATCAGACAGCCACATCTTAGTGTGCACCAGAGTGCTGCCTGTGTTCCAGAATTTTTTTTTTTTCCAAGACAGTCTCACTCTGTCACCCAGGCTGGAGTGCAGTGGTGTCATCTCAGCTCACTGCAACCTCCGCCTCTCAGGTTCACACCATTCTCCTGTCTCAGCCTCCAAAGTAGCTGGAATTGAAGGCATGCACCACTACACCCTGCTAATTTTTGTATTTTTAGTAGAGACAGGGTTTCACCATATTGGCCAGGCTGTTCTCAAACTTCTGACCTCAGGTGATCTGTGCACCTCAGCCTCCCAAAGTGCTGGGATTACAGGCATGAGCCACTGCACCCAGCCAGAATTCTTATATTTTAGATAGCATCCTGTATAGAGAGCTATAGCATTAAGTGCTGAGCACTGCTTAGAATGAAGGTCCAGCAACTTAGGAGTGCAAAAGTGCAAGGGATGGATGAGGATGATGAGAGTGGATCCTAAATATTTCTGCATTTAATAGCATCTCAAAATGATTAAGATTAAGCTAAAATACATAATTTCCCCTACAAAACTGTTCTTCCTTCATTCTTCCATCCTTCTTAAGTGGCACTACCAGTTACTCACCAAGTTACTCAAGCCAAAAAATCTGTGAGTCCACCTAGATTCCTCTCCTTCAGGCTCCACATCAAATTCCACAGCACATCCTGTTGTTTGACACCATCTCCATATAATATCTGAGATCCATAAACATTTGTTGAGTCAATCAGTGAGTTCATTTTGGTCTGACTTAGGCTGTGCCTACACGACGCTAACATACTTAGAAGCAAAGTAAGAAACACAATCAATCACCCAGATATTTTATGCATGGAAGATTAAACCTTGAGACACTTGAGAATGTGTAAATAACTTGATTTCCTACTGAGTAACCTGAAAACATATCAACAGAGATATGCAAACTTAGATTGTCAAGTTCTCAGAGACTGAGTCTGTGTAAGACTTATTCTTCTTAGTCAATTCTAAGTAGAGCACAGTTCATACATTGAGTATTAACTGTAACTTACTGAGTGTCTGCCATGTGCCAGGCACTTTACTCAAATGTTCTTGAGAGCAGTAAACAAGACACAGCTCTTGCCCTCATGCAGCTTACATTCAGGTGTTTACTTTGTATGATGAAGCAGTTGGAGAAAATAAACACAGTAATAAAAGTAAATAAGTTAATATACAATTATTTGGTTTACTAGAGACTTTATAATTACCCAAGAATTTTGTTAAAATGAAATCCATTAAGAGTTGTTTTATTTGTCTTCAATATGTGTCTTCTATGTACCAGGTACTGTCCTTGGTGCTAAACATACAGAAAGAAATGAAGTACCATTCTGCCTTCTAGATGTTCACAAATAAGGGAAATTGTATGTACATAAATGAACATTTTACAGTCAATAAAAAGAGAAATACACATCCAGGATTAACTAGGTTGAGAAGTCATCTCTTCCTCTTCCTATTTGAATATGAAGAAAAGATTATGGATAACATTAACTATAAACTAATGGATATCTGCCAATCAAAATTGTGGATTAGCATGAGAACCTAATAATCATTTTGCTAATAATAATGATTTACATGTATTAAGTGTTCATACACAGTATCAAGTGTTGTTCATATATTATATAACTTGATTCTCATTTATGTTCTATGAGGTAGGTATTATTATCTCCAGCTTACATATGAGGAAACTAAATCTAAAAGAACTTAAGTAATATGCTGACACTAAACTTACACAATCTTTAAGTGGCTGACTGGGATTACAAAGATAATTCAAGCATTTTCCCCACTTCTTCAAAGAAGTAATTTTAGACATTCAGAGATTGAAAGGAAAGGCATTCCAGGTATAGCAAATAGTTTTACTTCTAACTACAATTGTGTGTAGGCCTGGCCCAGAAGAATGGAAGACAAATCTTTGGTAATCAGTGCTGAAATCAAAACCACGTATATTTACCTATATGATTATAAGCCCTTTTTCAACAAAGAAGAGAAATACACACATGATTTTAGATAGATTTTGATAGATATTATAGTTTTTATTGAAATTGGCTTTGGATTTCCAATTCTTGTCCTAGGTTTACCCAAAGCCAAGACTGAAAAGAAATGACATTGAGGTAAGAAGGAGTAAACACTCTGAAAAAGAATTAACCAGAAAACAATGGGTAATACATTTGGTGAGGAAACACAAAGGAAGCTCCACTTTGCCAAAGAGACTTAAAAGTAAAAATACGTTCCCACAAGGCATAGCAAGAAATTGACAAGATTTTACTCAAGATTATGAAATAGCTCATAACCACAATATCAACACTGAGAAATACATTGTTGAATCATCTGCCCCTCTCTTAGGAAAAAACAAACAAACTAGGCTTGGTACATCAGGAAGAAAATCCACAAATAATTGAGAAGAATTCAGACAGACCACTTATGGCTGAGGCAAAACTCATTGACCATATACAGAAAATCATGACATATGCACAAAACTTCAGTATCTTAAAAGATTAAAGATTTTCACATGGGAATGGAGTGTTCTATAGTTAATTACTCATACATTTAGAGTTTCTACGTCATAACATTCTTATAGTTGGGTGAGATCCATTTTCATAGGTAATCTGATCAACAATTTTGGCCAAAACTCAGATGATTATTTTCTCTTCAAAGAGACCATTACCACATCTTCCAAGAAGGAGTTGCCCAACATCTCAGAAATGAATACAGATTAAGTTGCAGACACCTTCCAAACATCCATGCAAATCATGGAATTCAGTCTTGGTTCCCTAAAATGTGAGTTTTCATCCTCTGAAAACGTAACAGACAAAAATCTTCTGTTCACATACATAATACCTTGCTCTCTCCTACCCAAGGGAAGAGGGCCAACTTACCTGATGGGTGAGCCTGGCAGACAAATAGGAACATGTCTAGCTCAGCAGCTTTTTCCCTCCTATTGTGAAATCTACCTATTCCTGGAACTAGTGAATTTGGTTGTGGACTTTACACCAGAATGTAAGAACTCATGGGTTACGGCTCATCTGCTAGAGTATTTTGTTTCTGTGATTACAATATTGGAGTTTTTGTACTAAATTTAAGGTGCTGCTTCTCCTTGTCTTCTCTGCAGAACTCAACTCCTTCTACTGGGTTAACTCTATGTCTAGAATTAAGGAGGTAACAATGAAAGGCTCCATCTTCTTCATGAATCCAAGGAGCATTCTATGACTTAGTTTTACCAATTATAGAGCTAACATTTATAAATCTCTATCTCTGTGACTCTTGTATCTTTTTATTAATTTGTTCCAAACACAAAATGAGCAGTCAGAACCATAAATAATTATCACTCCCCTAACCCCTAAAATAGTTATCCAATGCAAAGATTCATAGATAAGCCTAGCAACTTTAAAAATCAGGCAATAGGAAATAAGTGCCCCTTGGGTTTTGCCACTTATTCTGGACTCTTATTTTGGCGCCACCTCTTAAAATCACAGTAATCTCAAGCAAAGACTCATTCCCCTATAGTTTTTTTCCTCATCTCTACAAGTGGGATAATAATAGTCCCTACATCAGAAGTTATCACGGAGCTTAGTTGAGCTAAGTACAGTGGCTGACACATAATACATACTGTAAATCTGTTATTAATATTAAGAAAATGTGTTTCTGTTACCTGAACAAACAAAAATTCATCATTAGTCTTGGGACTGAAAGAGGTAAAGAACAGGTACAGAAGCATATTGAAGAAAACAAGAGTCAATTTCTAAAATTGAACTCAATAATTCACATATAGACCATTAAGAGGACTACATTCACATCAGAAGAAATGTATTTATTTTCAAAGAAAATTTGAGTTATTTTAGACCCATTGATCTAAGCACAGTCTAATATTAAATCAAAAGACTTCATTAAATAAAACAAATGGAATTTATTAATTCATCATATAATTATTGTGTCTCTCTAAAGTGCCAGTTACTATTTTAGTTGCTGAGGATACAGCTGTGAACAATATGACAAATATGAGTGTAAACACACACAAAGTTAGTTGCTTGTTAATGAGCTATTCCCAGTATAATACAATATGCTTTATCTAATGTCATTCTTATCCATCAGACTCTAAAATTGCCTCTAGCTTATAACAAAAATTTGTTTATACAGATCTGTTCCTGCCCCTCCACTACCGCCAAGGAAACACCTTCCAAGGCCGTGTATTTTTCCTAGCAGTTATTTAATGGTTACAACTAACTGGGGCATATCACTAAAACTACTGTGCATATATGGATTTTTTTTTTTTTTTTTTGCTTACTTCAGACATGCAGCCCTTTTATTATTCCAGCAAAACTTTTATTATAATTAGCATGACTAATTAAATTTCAAGAAACAGTAGGCTTTCTTTTTCAAGTTCCTAAGATGACAGCATCCTACATCCACTGAGGAAAGAATCATCAGAAGCCAAATGCCGCTACCCAAATTGCCTTGCTCTGGCATAATTATTCCAGCTGTGAGTTTTTTTAAAAAAAGGACTTTAAAGGGGAATAGACATAAGGAAGCTCCTGGGCCTATTATCTGGAGACATAAATATCTTAATCTTAATATCTGTTTTGTGTAACAAACTATTCTAATACTTAGTCATTAACACAAAATAGTATTATTGTCTCCCATAGTTGTGAGATTGATCTCATCTGGACCACTTGTGCAGTTGCAGTCAGGGGTAACCTGAGGCTGCAATAATCAGAAGTCTTACCTGAGTTAGACATCCAGCCATTCACTTAACTGGAAATTAAGGCTGGCTATTGGCTGGCAGCTCACCTGAGGATGCAGACTAGCTTGCCAACACATGGTTTCTCCATTTGACTTGCACTTCTCATAAACCAGTGGCTTGGTTCCCATGGCAAGCATTCCAAGTGATCCAGAAAGAAGATACAAGACTTCTTAGGATATAACCTTGCAAGTCTCGAAAGTCACTTCTGTGGCATTATATTGGTTAACAAAGTTGCTAATTTCATCCCAGTTTCAAGAGTACAGGAGAAGTACTATGTGCGAATAGAGGAGAAAAAAAAAATAATGGTGGCCATCTCTAGACATTATCTACCACAGCCATGCTCTGGCCATTACAATTCATATCCAAATATGTAAATCACACTTACTTTACTCCCAAGACCTCCAAGACTTCATCAACTCAAAGTCGAGGATGATGTCATCTAAATCAGATTCGAGTTTAGGTGAGACTCATGAGTGTAGCTTCTTGGTTTCAGCAACTTGAATACAGTTCCTCTCAAAATCTGTGAACTAAAGAGACAAATTATTTCCTATGTATCTATCTAATGGTGATAAGATAAATACAATAAACATATTCATTCAAATTCAGTGGTGGGAGGGGTGTTGAAAGCACATAGAAGTCACTACATCATAGCAATTCTGAAATCCAGCTAGGCATATATCACCATTTCTTTGATGATGATGCAGTCCTGCTGCCTGGGACTTTGTGATTGTTGACGTTTTACTCTGTCAGCCTTCTTTTTTTTAAACAAATACCTTGTGTTTTCAGTTGAATAGGTTTTACAGCTTTCTTCTTATCCAAGAAAAGTTTGGAGTCCTGAGAGCTCTTTTCATTTTGAATTGTCATTGTCCTTTTAAGTTCAATCCAATAGAACTTCAACAATATAGTTCTCTTACAAAGTGTGTGGATCTCCTATGAATCCTCTAATTTATTTCAACAGACAAAAGTTACACCCACAAATCTCTTTGAAACTTTACCCTCTCCAAACTGGGTTGAGAATTAGGTTGTTGAGGGTAAATGCCCTTTATGATGTGTCTAATTGAAGAGGATCTCCGAAGCATGCCCTTAAAACTTTCTGAAGTCTAAGTAAAAGATCTTGCAACTATGCCCACAAGTTAATCTTTGCTTTCGAGTCATTTCTTATTTTAAGAACCTTTTACTCTGTGAAAAGGCTGGGAATAGAAACAGTTGTATTTTAAAACCCATAAAGCCATGGTTCGTTTATACTTTCCCTAAATTCTACTTGAAAACCAAACAGTTCCTTTTTTTAGTTCATTTCTCTCTAGCTTTACCTTATCATATGTGCCTGAAAGCAACCAGTAATACCTTCAATAGTCTGTCTGAAAATCACCTTAACAAAATTCACCAGTTCATTAGGTATGTTTCTATTTTCCATGTTACTTTAGAGGACAGTGTTGCCACACTTTCTGCTACACCATAATGCAGTCCTTTCTTCTCAATTTTCTAATAACAAGTTCTTTGCTGTCTTGAAACCTTCACTTATGGGCTCCTCAAGGCTCTCCAAGCTTCTTCCAGCCACCTGGTTCCAAAGCTAATGCCTGTATGACTTAGGTTTCTGTTACAGCAGTATCCTGTTTTCAGTATAGCTTCTGTTGTGGCTAACAATTAACACATAATAAATGTCTCATAACTTAGTAACTTAAAATATACGACTGTCTCTCATGGTTCTGTCAGTCGAATGGCCTCAGTTGGGCAGAAGCTGCAAGGATGCTTATGACTTTGGACTTAGAAATCCAAGTATTAATTCCTTCTCACCTGATTGCCCAACAAAGTCACTAAAACCAGCACAGGTCTGGAACAGTGGCTCATACCTCTAATCCCAACCCTAGGAGGCCAAGGTGGGAGGATTGCTTCAGTCCAGGAGTTCCAGACAAGCCTGGGCAACATAGGAAGACCCTGTCCCTACAAAAAATAAATTTAAACAAAATAGCCAAGCATGGTGACACACACCTATAGTCCTAGCTACGCTGGAGGCTGAGGCAGGAGGATCATTCGACCCCAGGAGTTTGAACTTGGAGCAAGACCTTGTCAGGTAAAAAGAAAAACAAGCCCAGATTCAAAGGGAGAAACTAGGTCCCACCTCTTAAGGTAACAAGCAGAACATACATACAGATAGAGAAGAGACTGATGACAACTGTATTTGTGGATCATCTACAACAAAATTCCTTTATTATAAACATATTTTATAGTATAACAAATGGAACATAGAAACTAACTGTAGAATTTTTAAAACTACTACAATCAAATCATATTTATTATATTGTTTTAATCTGTTTCCCCAAGCTCTATTATTTTCCTTCCCTTGCTTACTCATTGTTTTACAAATGCTATTTTGTAATACTCCTAACCAGATCATTAGACAATAGAAGGTAGAAATTTGTCTTATAGTGTTTTGTATCTCTGGCACCTAGCAACCCTCTAGATGTAGTCATTCTTCAAAATGTACTCAGTAATTGCATGTTCAAGCAATAATTAAAATTTCCTAGTTTTATATATAATGTTATAAAACATTTTAAGGTACATTAGATCATATATATATATAATATATATAATGATTGATATCCATAGCAACAACCTGCAGCTCCCAATTCTTTTGCCAAATAGAGATGAAAAATCTAGTATTGGAGGATATTGGAGCAGCAATGGAACTTAGGCTTGTCCTGAGCCCTATTACTGCTCATAGCGCTGTCTTCTTCCCCAATTTCTTCTAGTTGATTTCACTCCCTAAAGTTGGTTACATACATTGCTTTGTGACATGATACTCTAAACTTGTGAAAGCTATAAAGCACAATCAGAATAAGAAAACGAGCACAGTCCTTTTTCAAAGAGTGACCATTGCCCATTTCCCTCAGCAATATAAAACCAGGAGTTATCATAGGGAAATTGCTTCTTAGGGATCCCTTCCACAACAAAAAATGAATATTAAGTTTCTCCTTTAAATTTTTTATGTATATATGACTGTATCCACACAATCCCCCACTGGTGTTTTTAAAAGATCAGCTTTATATGAGTCAATACAACAGGGACAGAAGAAGGCATGCCATTTTCAAAGCTGAACTATCAAAGTAATTGCACAATTGCTTTTGCATCAGCCCAATATTAGAGTTCACCATCACCTCTCTGCCCAGTTTCCTGTCACTAGATGACTGTTCTATGCCTTATCAACAGCAGCTTTCTGTACAGCACCATGGTATTCTTAATCTTTGCTAATTATTTTCTGCAAGATATTGTCCCGTTTTCAATTTTTTCCTTGTCAGCCACAACCAGTGCAGGGGTGGAAATGATTGATAGGCTTCTTTGGAAGCAGAATGAAGTAAGCAAAGCTGTAACTAGATGATCTTCCTAGTGGAAAAGATAGCTCCTCACCAGAACAAAGATGGTTTTTCAATGTAAATACTTTTTCTGCCATTTGTATGACTTATTAAACACATGGTGATAGAAGTCTGGAAATTCATTCATTATCATTTACCCAATCACATGTTGGTGCTAAAGATAACACATGCCTCTTCTTCTAAGTTCCAGGTATTTCTACATTTCCTTAGGCCCCAAGTTTGTAATGCTTCTCCTTGATGCTCTTTACAATCTTAGAATGTATCTAGATAGATAGACAGGTAGATGATAGATAGATAGAGATAGATAGATAGATAGATAGATAGATAGATAGATAGATAGATAGACAGACAGACAGACATACACTTGTGTGTACATGTGTGTATGTGTGTGTGTGTTCATGTGTGTGTGTGTGCTTGAGAGAGACAATGGGATATATACATATTTTTTCTAGGACTTCAAGGGACCACAGCCTTCTATTTGTGATATTAATAATATTAAGTTGTACATAAGTGAAAAGGTCTTTGACCTTTAAGTAATAGAAAATCCAATTTGAACTGGCATAAACATCCTGAAAAAGCATTAGCTCACAGAACTGGAAGTCCCAAAGTTAGATGACTTGTTTTGCAAACTTAACACAAAGGCTCTGCCAACTTCCGTGTGTAGTCTTTATTGTCAAGCTGATAAAATGTCCTCAGCTGTTCCAGACCTCACATTCTGACAACATCCATGTAAAGGAAGGTCATTTCTTCCTGTAACTCCTCCTTTAAGAGCAAATAAACTTCTTGAAAGCTCCAGCTACCTTTCTCATAAGTCTTACTGGCTTGAATGAGGTTATGGGTCCATCCTAAACCTATCCCAAGGAATGTATTCAGGCAACCCAAGGAATGTCATGTGATAATTGGCTTAGCCCTGCATTCCTGAACCAGTCATTGGAAACAGAAGATGAGATTATCCTAAGATCACTCAGATTCGCCTATAAAGCTGGGCAAGGGTTGGCTTCTCCTCAGACATGAGAACTGAAATCAAACCAACATTTTATGATGGAGAAGAAAGGAGAATAAAGTCAACATAAGTAACAAGTCTACCAGAGCTTGATTTGGCTAAAAACTGATTTGCAATGGATTTCATAAAAACATTCATTCAATCACAGAAACAGTGGACATATGTTTATTTTCTCATGAAAAATGGTTGGACCCCAGCCAAGTAGGTCTGTACTGGAGACAGTTTCAGACTTGATCAGGAAGCTAGTTTATTGAAGCTTTAAATAAAGGGTGGATGGGGGCCAGGGAGGGCAGAAGAGAGAAGGAAAGGGAGGAACCCCAAAGGCAAGACCAAAGAAGTCAAAGACCAGGGGGGAAAAAAATCAAAAATTTTTTTAATTAGATATATCCAGAAATGAAATGGCAGAGTGAAACATAGCTGGGAGTGAAAACAAACTATCCAGGACTACATCCCCTCATAGGACTGGGATGTCTTCCTACAGCTTGTTCCTTCTTGGTCCTTGCTTTTAATGTATGTGAAATTCAAGGTAGGTCAGACAGTTTCGCTGTGAGCAACTCCTCCTATTCCTCCTCACCCTGTCCATTTCAGGACCCAAGGTAGAATACAGAGCGCTAGGCTTCCTTGGGGTCCACAATGTGCCTAACTGAATTCAGCTCCAGATAATGAGACTCATTATACAATAATTAAAATTCACTACTAAGCAGCTTTTTGGCTAAGACATTGAAATACAAATACATTAATACCTTCATTCATACCAAGCCTTTACTAGATATCTGCCATATGTAAGATGCTCTGCTGGGCACTAGAGATCACGTGGCAGTCATAGGAGTGTGCTCTTCAGGTTCTCCTCAAGAGAGAACCTGGTGTCAGGACTGGAGTGAGTGGACAGTGTCTAACTACTGTGCTCTCTGATCCACTGTGGTGTTCATGCTGAGGACATGCTGTCACTGAGCTGCCCCCAACCAGTGACCAAGTACAGCAGGGGTACCATAGTCAAGCCATTCCCACCCAGTGTGGGACTCCTCTAGCTGGTGATCTTTTCTCTGGAGCTTGCCATCAGCCTGGCTGAGACTTTCTCAAAGGCACCTTGTAGCATGAGAATCTTTCTACTCAATCTCCCTTCCTTTCCTCTCTCCCCTCACAGGAGTCAGACCTGCCTCACAGTCAGAGGCTCTCTCCAACAACTCTGGCTGCTTCTCCTCTTTATCCTTCACAGGTGTTTCTAACTCTATATTGGTGTCTATTTCCCAGAGGATCTGAACTGACACAGATCATAAGAGGTGTTAAGATGTGCTCTTCAAGCCCTTAGCATCTATAGATGTTAAATCATAAGAGCTTGAAGAACCTTGATGTTATTTAGCTCAATCTCCTTTTTTATTCAGCATCTTTTCTACAGCATTGTCAAAAATGTAAGCAGCAACTGTTTGAGCACTTCTGAGGACTGGAAGTTCCACAATCAGTAGGACAGTCCACTCTGTGCCTGCGCAACTTAGCTTCCCCACTCGTTAAACTGCCTCCTTGTTACTTCTCCCCACCGTGATTAGTTTTGTCCCCTAGGACCACTCATAGTGGGCTTATGTTTTCTTCACATAGTGACCATGAAGGGCAGATGCCTACTTAACCTTCAAATGCAATATACTTGGTTCTTCCCACTGTTATCCACTTGATATGATTGGCAGAGTCATAATCATTATGCTTGTTCTTCTTTTGACACACCCAATTTCTCTATGCCTCTCTGAAAGTGTATCACCCACAGCTGCAAATAATCATCGTTTGTGTATTCTGCAAAATCCAGTTACTCTAAGTACCACAAGCGCAGATAGCAAATCCCTGCTCTTTACCACATAGTTAATTCATGATAGAAACTCAATGTATGTTTATTGAATGAAGGAGCTTATTGAGCAGTTTATTGAGCAGAAGTAATTGAAAACGATACAATGCAGGTTCTTTTCGTTTAGTCAAGATGAACCCTCCACATTCTGTCTGAAAGTAAACTGTCTTCATGGTAGGAGACTTTCTATCTCCTACTTGGCTGAAGGGTACAATAATCTGAAGAAATTCCTATCCTTCTAATTAAAGAGACAGAAAGAATAAAGGCAAGATATTAGAATCATTGAGGGCAAGCAAGCCTGATTACTAGTAAATATACCTCAGAAAATATTCTGAAATCCTACCAGTTTTGAGAATCATTATTCCCTCTGAGTGTAGACTGAGTAGAATATGTAATTAAAAACGAAAAATATTTGATCTTAACTTCTCTGGATGTTTTCAGGACATTTCATTTCTATTTCTTTCTGGGAAAACAATAATCAGAACATCATTTATCTTGTTCACCAGGACACTTTTATATTGTTAAGAGTGAATTATATGGGGGGATTTTTATGCCATCTTTTGCACATGCACAATATACTTATACAGTATTCTATGGTAAGCTACACCAGACAACATGACTAGGTTGTTAAGTGGAAGAGTAAATAGGGAATTTTTTTTTCCATGAGGTACAGGGTGAGCCTAAAGTTAGTTTAATTAGCATTCTTTTTATTCTTTTATTTTAGATTTGGGGTATATATGCAGGTTCATTGTATAGGTAAATTGAATGTTACAGGGGTTTAGTGTTCAGATTATTTTGCCACCTATGTAATAAGCATAGTACCCAATAAGTAGTTTTTTGATCCTCACCCTACTCCCTCCCTCCGCTCTCAAGTAGGCCCCAGTGTCTGTTGTTCCCCTCTTGGTGTCTATGAGTTCTCATCATTTAGCTCCCACTTATAAGGGAGAATATGTGGTATTTGGTTTTCTGTTCCTGTGTTAATTTGCTTAGGATAATGCCTCCAGCTCCATCCATGTTGCTGCAAATAATATGATCTCATTCGTTTTTATGACTATGTAGCATTCCATGGTGCATGTGTACCATATTTTCTTTATCCACTCTACCATTGATGGGCATTTAGGCTGATTCCATGTCTTTGCTATTGTGAATAGTGCTGCGATGAATCTATGCACGCATGAGTCTTTATGGTAGAACAATTTATATGCCTTTAGTACATACACAATAATAGGACTGCTAGGTCAAATGTTAATTCTGCTTTGAGTTTTCTGAGAAATCACCAAACTCTTTTTCCACAGTGACTGAAGTAATTTTTACATTCCCACCAGCAGTGTATAAGCATTCCCTTTTCTCTGCAACCTCTCCAGCATCTGGTATTTTTTGACTTTTTAATAATAGCCATCCTGACTGGTGTGAGATGATATGTTTTTGTGGTTTTGATTTGCATTTCTCTAATAATTAGTCACATTGAGCATTTTTGCATATGCTTATTGTCTTCATGTATGTCTTTATTTGAAAAGTGCCTGTTCATGTCCTTTACCCTCTTTTGAATGGGGTTGTGTGTTTCTTGCTTGTTGGCTTGTTTAAGTTTCTTATAGATTCTGGATATTAAACCTTTGTCAGATGCATAGTTTGCAAATATTTTCTCCCATTCTGTAGGTTGTCTGTTTACTCTGTATTTACTCTGTTGAGTAAACAGACAACCTACAGAATAGGAGAAAATATCTAGTTTCTTTTGCTCTGGAGAAACTTGCCAGTTTAATTAGGTCCCATTTGTCAATTTTTGTTTTTGTTTTTGTTGCAATTGCTTTTCACATCTTTGTCATAAAATCTTTGACAAGTCCTATGTCCAGAACGGCATTTCCTAGGTTATCTTCAGGATTTGTATAGTTTTAGGTTTTACATGTAAGTCTTTCTTTCATCTTGAGTTTATTTTTTATTTTATTTATTTATTTATTTATTTTTTGAGACAGAGTCTTGCTCTGCCGCCCAGGCTGGAGTGCACTGGCCGGATCTCAGCTCACTGCAAGCTCCGCCTCCCGGGTTCACGCCATTCTCCTGCCTCAGCCTCCCGAGTAGCTGGGACTACAGGCGCCCACCACCTTGCCCGAGTTTCTTTTTGTATATAGTGTAAGGAAGGGGTCCAGTTTCAATCATTTGCATATGGCTAGCCAGTTATCCCAGCACTATTTATTGAATGTGGAGTTCTTTACCCATTGCTTGTTTTTGTCAACTTAGTTGAAGATTATATTATTGTAGATGAGCAATTCGAGTTTTCTATTCTGTTCCATTGGCCTGTGTATCTGTTTTTGTACCAGTACTTTGCTGTTTGGATTACTGAAGCCCTGTAGCATTGTGTGAAGCTGAGTAATGTGATGCCTCCAGCTTTGTTATTTATGCTTAGGGTTGCCTTGGCTATGTGAGCTTGTATTTGGTTCTATATAAATTTTTAAATATTTTTTCTAATTCTGTGAAGAATGTCATTGGTAATTTGGTAGCAATAGCATTGAATCAGTAAATTGCTTTGGGCAGTATGGCCATTTTAACAATATTGATTCTTCCCATCCATGAGCATGAAATGTTTTTCCATTTGTTTGTGTCATCTCTGATTTCTTTGAGCAGTGTTTTGTAATTGTTGTTGTAGTGATCTTTCACCTCTCTGGTTAGCTGTATTCCTAGGGATTTTATTCTTTATGTGGCAGTTGTGAATGAGATTGTGTTCTTGATTTGGCTCTAAGCTTGGATGTTGTTGGTGTATAGGAATTCTACTGATTTTTGTACGTTGATTTTGTATCATGAGACTTTGCTGAAGTTATTTATCAGAACAAGGAGCTTTTGGGCCAATATTATGGGGGTTTTCTATGTATAGGATCATGTCATCTGCAAACAGATAGTTTGACTTCTCTCTTCCTATTCTGATGGCTTTTCTTTCTTTCTTTTGCTTGATTGCTCTGTCTAGAACCTCCAGTAGTTGTTGAATAGAAGTGGTAAGAGAGAGCATCCTTGTCTTGCTCTGGTTTTCAAGAGGAATACTTCCAGCTTTTTCCCATTCAGTACGATGTTGGCTGTGGGTTTGTCATAGATGGCTTTTATTATTTTAAAGTATGATCCTTCATTGCCTAGTTTGTTGAGGGTTTTTAATATGAAGGAATGTTGAATTTTATCGAAAGCCTTTTCTGCATCTATTAAGATGATCATGTGGTTTTTGTTTTCAGTTCTGTTTATGTGATGAATCACATTTGTTGATTTGCATATGTTGAACCAATCTTGCATCCTGGAGATAAAGCCTACTTTATCATGGTGGATTAGCATTTTGATAATGCTGCTGGATTCAGTTTGCTAGTATTTTGTTGAGAATTTTTGTGCCTATGTTCATTGATGATATTGGCTTGAAGATCTATTTTTTGTTGTGTTTGTGCCAGGTTTTTGGTATCAGGATGATGATGGTCTCATAGAATGAGTTAGGAGGGAGTCCCTCCTCCTCATTTTTTTTTTTTTTTTTTTTTTTGGAATACTTTCAGTAGGAATGGTATCAGCTCTTCTCTACATCTGGCAGAATGTAGCTGTGAATTCATCATGTCATGGACTTTCTCTTGTTGGTAGGCTTTTTATTAATGATTCAGTTTTTGAGCTCCTTATTGGTCTGTTCAGGGATTCAATTTATTCCTGGTTCAATCTTCAGAGGTTATGGTAACTCCAAAACCAAAGTACCTTCTTACCTGCAAACAACCACACTAGGTCCCCAGCAAAGGTTCTTAATCAGGCTGAAATGATTGAAATAAAAGAAATAGAATTCAGAATGTGAAAGGAAGGAAGATAACCGAGATTCAGGAGACAGTTGAAACCCAATCTAAGGATTCTAAGAAATACAATAAAATGACAAGGAGATGAAAGGCAAAGAACCAAACTGATCAAATAGAGCTGAAAAACTTACTTCAAGAATTTCAGAATACAGTCACAAGTGTCAACTGCAGAATCAACCACGCTGAGGAAAGGGTCTCAGAACCTAAAGAGTGACTCTCCAAAATAACTCAATCTGACAAAAATTTTTTAAAAAGTAATACATAAACAAAATCTCCAAGAAATATGGGATTATGTAAAGAGGCCAAATCTAATTCATATTCTCTGTAATGCATTTTAGTATCTTCTGGGGGGCAAAAGCTAAACTTTCCAATGGCCATAGAAGACTAAAAGTATATATGCAGTAAACCACCCCAATAAAAATAAGACTGCAATTGCAGTGATTCAGTGCAGGCCCTTTCCCCAAGTGAACAGCTACTCAGCCCAAATGGCTAAAAATACAAATTGTTGGAAAGTGTTGAAAGAAGGAAACCTTTATTTTCTTATGCTCCTATTTTGTTACAAATGAAAGTATACTCAAATAAACCTTTTGATTCCTCTATCCATCTATTTTTCCATCTCTTCAGTGTAACAGAAGCAATCAATGTGATTTCTGAGACTCTAACCACTTGATACTGGTGAGCAAAGTTTCTCTAACTCAAGTGCAAAGCAACTCCCAACCCCTGTCTTTGGTTCTGCATGACTCCTTAGATCTTTACGAAGTCCAGAGGTGATGATATTTCCAGAATCCAGGTAGTAAAAGCACAGGACTATTGTGTCTATATCTGTGACACTCATGCGCCTGGTTTTCTGCAATTCAGTAAGGAAAAAGAATAGGATGTACTATACTATCATCCACATTCTTCAACAGAGCTTACCACGGTCATAAATTTGGAAGTATTTTGGCACTGACTGGCCATTAATTAAAATGACATTTTGACCACTATTGCTGCAAGTCCTTTTTATGCATACTTTATTAGCTAGAACCTGGAGAGCAAGAAACCTGAATTACTTATTTTAATAAGTTAATTGACTCAATAAGTGACAATATTCATTCCCTAGCTGTTTTGGAAATAGAAAATTTAGAATAACATTTCCTAAACTGTGGCACACAAAATATTATTAATAATTCCAAAAGAGAGCAATATGTGCTGTTTTTAAAAATAAAATCTATAGTCAAATATGTTTGGGAAATAAGAGTTAAAGTTAAGCGGGTTTTTTTTTCTATAGTTTTTGATATCTAAAGCCCACTACAAATATCCAAGATAGAGGTGCAGTTTGTAATAGTTCCCATAATTATTTGCTCATGAAACTTGTTTGTTTTAAGCAGAGAATATTGAAGAGAGACCCTCACAGAATTTTCCTTACTTTGGAAAATTCTGATTTGGAGTATTTCTACAGAGCGAGCACCATTTCTTAAATAAAAAATTAAAAAATTAAATTTAAAAAAACTCAGTAAGAACCTACTATATGCTGGGCATTGTATGTGACAATGAAAAAAAAATTGAAATAAGAGAAAGCATCTGCTTTCTAAGAGCTTATATCCTCATGAAGAGGTAAGACCCAGAGAAGGCAAGGCAGAAAACCAATCAAGGGTTTAATGCATCAGACCTGATATGAAAAGTAGCTCTGAGTTAAGGCTGTAGGAGAAAAAGAGGAGTAGCATGGGAGGAATCTATAAGAATCAAAAGATGTTTCTCGAATGTATATTCCATGCAAGACAATGTGTTAGATATATGACATATTATATTTCATATAAAAGTTCAAAAAGAACCTTACCAGAATGTGAATATCCTTTAAACAGACTTCTCTTGAAGCGACTGCAGATTAAATTGGTAGGATAAAGGAAAAGAATAAAATCAGAAATACAATGTTACGGGATAGTCAAGGCTGATCTCAATGTTTGCAGCAAGAGCGGCATTGCTGTGAATTTTAGTTTTAGCTAAAATCCACAGCAGTGAGGAGCTCATCATACCTCACAGATGAACATGATTCATACAGTGGAAGTGTGGAAAGATAAAGTTGTAAAGCCACAAAGAGGGAGCTTTACTGCCAACTTCGAAGCTAGGCAGAAGGGACATTTAATTGGGAGAGATTTTTTTAAAAATAAAGATGAAAGCATTTTGAACCAAGAAGTATTTGAGACATCTTCTACAAAAATAAATTAATTCCACATTACAAAAAGTGATTTTTGGAACTGCCAGCCAGAGAAATCAGGCAAGAAAGAGAAATAAAAAATATCCAAATAGGAAAAGAAGAAGTAAAACAACCTCTCTTCACTGATTGTATAATTCTATACCTAGAGAACCATTAAGACCCAACCAAAAGGCTCCTGGAACTGATAAATGACTTCAGTGAAGTTCCAGGTTACAAAATCAGTGTCTAAAAATTAGCAGCATTTCTATACACCAATAATGTTCAAGTTGAGAGCTAAATCAAGAATACAATCCCATTTACAATAGCAACACACACACACACACACACACACACACACAAATACCTAGAAGTATATGAAAGCAAGGAGGTGAAAGATCTCTACAAGTAGAACTACAAAACATTGCAGAAAGAAATCATAGATGACACAAACAGAAAAACATTACATGATGTTTTGGGATTGGAAGGATCAATATTGTTAACATGGCCATGCTACCCAAAGTGATTTACAGATTCAATGGTATTACTATAGATCTACTAATGTCATTTTTCGCAGAACTAGAAAAACTATCCTGACATTCGTACAGAACCAAAAAAGAGCCCAAATAGCCAAAGCAAGTCTAAGCAAAAAGCAAAGCTAGCAGTATCACATTACCCAACTTCAAACTACACTATAAGGCTATGGTAAGCAAAACAACATGGTACAAAATCAGACACATAGATCAATGTAACAGAATAGAATAAAGAAACTAGAAATAAAGCCACACACCTACAGCCATCTGATCTTCAACAAAATAAGCAATAGGGAAAGGACTTCCTATTCAATAAATGCTGCTGGGATAACTGGACAGCCACATGCAGAAGAACGAAACTGGACCCCTTCTTTTCACTGTAAACAAAAATAAACTCAAGATGGATTAAATATTTAAATGTAAGACCTCAGACTACAAGAATCCTGGAAGAAACCCTAGGAAACAACATTCTGGACATCAACCTTGGAAAAGAACGTATGACTAAGTCCTCAAAATCAATTGAGACAAAAACAAAAATTGACAAATTGAACCTAATTAAACTATGGAGCTTCTGCACAGGAAAAGAAACTATCAACAGAGTAAGCAGACGACCTACAGAATGGGAGAAAATGTTCACAAACTATGCATTTGACAAAGGTCTAATATCTAGAATTGATAAGGAACTTAAACAAATTAACAAGCAAAAAACAACCCCATTTTTAAAAAATGGGCAAAAGACATGAACAGACATTTATCAAAGGAAGACATACAAGCAGCCAACAAACATATGAAAACATGGTCAACATCATTAATCACTAGAGAAATGCAAATCAAAACCACAATGAGATACCATCTCACACCAGTCAAAATGGCTATTACTATAAAGACAAAAAACAACGGATGCTGGTGAGATTGAAGAGAAAAGGGAATGCTTCATCACTGATGATGGGAATGTAAATTAGTTCAGCCACTGTGGAAAGCAGTTTGGAGATTTCTCAAAAACCTTAGAACTACCATTTGACCCAGCAATCGCATTACTGGATATATATCCAAAAGAAAATAAATCATTCTATCAAAAAGACACATGCATGCGTATGTTTATTTCTGCACTATTCACAATAGCAAAGACATGGAATCAACCTAAATGCTCATCAATGACAGACTGCATAAAGAAAATGCAGTACCCATACACCATGGAATACTATGCAGCTGTAAAAAGGAATGAAATCATGTCCTCTGCAGGAACATGGATGCAGCTGGAGACTGTTATCGTAGGCGAACAGAAAACCAAATACCAAATATTCTCACTTATAAGTGAAAACATAGGAGCTAAACATTCGATACTCATGGACACAAAAACAATAGATACTAGGGACTAGAGGAAGGATGGAGAGAGGCAAGGGTTGAAAAACTAACTATTGGGTACTATGCTCAGTACCTCAGTGACCGGATCATTCATACCCCAAACCTCAGCATCACACAATATAACAGGTAACAAACCTGCCCATATACCCATGAATCTAAAATAAAAGTTGAAAAGTGTCTTTTAAAACAAAATTATCCCATAGAAGTAGCAAAAACTGTAGAAGGCATTCATGGGCACAGAGCATTTCATTGAGACCTCTGCAGCCCTGAGAGTTGTACACCCAAGGCATTCACTGTGCATGGGTTTGTGCAGTAGCGATTCAGATGCAAATAATTAGGTGAGTACAAATATGTTGCAGAACTTAGATAAGGTAGAAATTTGGAAAGATTGAACTTTTAAGTGACTGCAGATGAAGAGAAAGAAAACTCTGCAATTAATGTATCGTCAGCTCCAAAACAAAAGTGCCCAGTCTTGCATAAATCTCATCATGAACACGAATGGGGCAACCTAAGAAATGGAGTTATAGACATAGACTAAGGAAATGAAAAGGAAGGGGACCCAAACTAGATGTGAGACCAATGCTCCCAGCAAAGGGCTTCAGCCAAAAAGAAGTACAGTTGGCCCTCCATATCCAAGCTTCTGCAATGACAGTTTCAACCAACTGTGGATTGAAAATGTTTGGGGAAAAAAATAATAGAACAATACAAAGTAATATTAATTTTTAAAAATACAGTATAATGACTATTTACATAGTATTGTATTAGATATTATAAGTAATCTCCAGATGATTTAAAGTATATGGGAGGATTCACATAGGTTTTATGCAAATATGATGCCATTTTATATAAGGGACTTATGTACCCATAAATTTTGGTATTGGGGGCATCCAGGAATCAATCCCCTGTGAATACTGTGGGATGATTGTAAGGGCTTCCACAGGCCTCAGGAAATAGAGCAGGAAGTACCATAGCTATCTTTCATTCAAGGGTTACAATAAGACACACATACACCCTATTGAAAGTAAATTCAAGATTTTACAACAGATGCACTTCAGACTGATCCAAACCAGATTTACACAGTTGATTGCAACTGCCAAGGACAATCATTCTATCGACATGACTGTGTCCATTCTGGAAGTGCTTCAAGTTTGTCCATCTTTCCTCTTCCCCAGTAAATGTTTTTATGTGGAATGCTTAATTTTTCTTCTCTACTTTTCAGGCAACAAACCCCATCTTCGGTAAATTAACACATGACAATTTTCCAACTTCAGTATTTCTTTATAGGGTCTATGCAGGAAGAGAAGCAGAACGAATTTATCTCCCTTCTTCTTACAGCCTTGTCTCATGGTTCCGATCCAAATTCATTCCTCCCTTCCACAACTCCTTTTGCAATAAGTGTATATATACCACAAATTGTTACTCCTTTGTATGCGGTAAATCAGATTGTTCTCCACTGCTCAAAACCTTCCCATGGCTTCCTTCTCATGCTAAATAAAAACAAAAGGAAAAACTATCTGAATTCCCTACTATAGCATTATAGACCCATAGGAATGCCCTCTCTGACCTCAGTCTTCCCTGGCCTGCCCTGACTTCCTCCACTCCAATCTTCCGGACCTCTTTGCCCTCCCTTCAGCCAGGTTGCTCCCCTTAGCCTTTGTACTTAATATTTCCTGCCTGGCACACTCTGCCTCATCTCCCAGATAGATTTAAGCTCATTCTCACCTCATTTGGGCTCCTCTCAAAGGTCACCTTATCAGAGAGCCCTTCCTTGACTGCTGTATGTAAATAACTGCTACTTGAATCCCATCCTTACCACTTGATATAATGTGTATTTATTTGTGTGTTTATTGGGTCTCTCTGCCCAGGGATCACAGTGTTTATGCATAATGCCATGGCTGTTCAATTAAAGGTGTTGCATTAATAGATTGAAAGGTCTCTTAATTATTTGTTCTCTGTATATCTTACCTGACTCACTTATGCAATCCCCCTAAGACACACGCAAAGCAACCTGCCTGCCCCTTTCATCTACCCCCACATGGGGACAGGCCACTGGAAGTTAGTCTGCCACAGGCATTATTCAAAAATCCCACCAGAGGGCTCCTGTGCTATGCTCGTCTCCATGACCAGACCCTCTCTCTTATCCCAGACAGCAAAGAACCTCATGCTGGCGCATCCGCTTGCCCAAGAACTCCCCTCACCTTACCTATCCCTGCATGAGTAATATACCTTTGAAATGCTTGTGGTTACTGACTCTGGTGTAGTGTGTACTGACATACAATACCTGAAATGGGATGGAAGCGTATCCCTGACGAGAGGCCAGGTAAGTCTGTAACACCCTGCCACTATCACAGGGCACCTCCAGGTAGAGGGAGACAGAAGACTCCATCCTCATCACCCTGATTCAAAGTGCTTCTCTTGGAAACTTGCTGAATCTGAACTCAATCTGGCTTTCAACCCTCTCAACTGCCAACCTTATTACTCATCCTACTATTTTCCTCTTAGTGTCTCCCTGGGATGCGATGTTAGGTCTGATTGATTCCTCTCAGGGAAAGTCTCAGTTTCCGTCTGATTCTGCTGCCACTGACCACATGTCAGTGGAGGTGACAAGTAAACTGATATCCAAGACTTGTCTCCAAATCTTGGGTGTCGATTTACTCAACATCCCAGGAGCACCTCTTTGCTCTGAAGGGAGCTCTGCCATGGGGAGAAAATGAGAATCTATGTTTCCATAAACAATAAATATTTTCATCTTTAAAGACTCACAAAATCAAATACCTGTAGGAGTCAGACAGGTATCCTCAGTGTGAGAAGTGGCCGGGTATAACACAAGAGATTGTTGAGACTGCCACTGTGCAGTGCAGACCTTGCCTAGGGTCTTTCTAATTCAATCATATTTAACCTTGTTCTGTGCTGGTCAAACAAAAGAGGATTCAGCTCAAGGGCTACTAGATTAGAACCGCTGAGATAGAGTTAATGAAAGGTATTAGAATTAGATGGGACAAACAAACCATCTGGACCAAGGTAGTGTTTTTCAACCTTGGTCACACATAATCACCCAGACACTTTAAAAAGTATTGATGCCAGGATCCTGTCCCTAGAGATGCTGATATAATTACTCAGGTTTACCCAGGGCATCAGATACTTTGAAGGATTGCTAAATGATTCTAATGTACAGCCAAGTAAGCACTACTTCTTTCAGGAGTCCATTTGAATACAACTTACCATGCTTCTGGTAACACAGGTAAAGTCTATCCATCCAATCCTTCTTTCCAAAGTAGTCAATATTTTATTTAATAACAGACATCACAAACTTAGAAGAAAAGCCAGTTGCTTATAAAAGAAACATAAACAGTAAATATTTAGGGGACTAGAGATTTCAGAGAAATACAGGGCCTTATTAAAGTTTTAGCATAACAGCCATTTCCTAACCCAAAGTTTTCCCAACAGAACCTTAGTAGAACGAAATGCTTTAAGCACATAGTGTACACCCTCATTGCATGTCCAGAAGAACTGGCATTATTTCAGGAAGAACAACTCATCTCTAAGGGCTTGAGCAACATTTCTGGAATATCTTAAGATGAAAAGAAACCATGTTTTCTTTGGAAGACTTGAGGGCATACATACCAGGAGGTTCATTTCATTTCAAACCCATGGATTTACCCACAGATGTTGTAAGCATCAACCCCCTCACCATCTTGTGGTGAGAGTGATGGAACTGAAATCCTACAACATAAGGAAACTGTGCTTCTTTACTAGAGTCATTGGATGGGAGACTGGATGAAGTCAGTTTTGAATGAGTTCACTTCTTTTTGGTTTACCCATGAACCACATTCTTTGAAAACAAAACAAAACAAAACAGAACATGGTTTGTAGAAATGTCGCCCATAAATCATCGGGACTTCTACATTTTTTAAAATTGCTACATTGAGATTCCTGGATGCCTTAACTGTGGATCGCAGTGCCTTCTCAATCAAGCTAACCTCATCTAGAAGCATGGAGTTCATAAAGCTTGATGAGCCTGCAGCTCTCCTTGGAAGGAAATGTAGTCTAAGAGAACGGTATCTTGTGTTGCTTATAATGATAGGAATCACCTCCCTGCCTGTATCCACACAGTGCAGTGATCATTAAAACTCTTGTTGTTTCGAATAAAGTGAAACAGAATGTCCCGTTGTGCTCTGTGAGAAGTTCTCAAAATAAGGAATTACAGTAAAATACATTTAAGAAAGGTGCGCAACCTATCTCCCTCTCATAGATTCACAAAGCTCATTAGGATAGTAAAGGCTCAGGGTAGTGGGGGAGGGGAAACGGATTTCAAAAAAAGAATACAGAATTCCTTTCTTTTTAAAAAAAATTTCATCAAGCATTATTCCATGGAATTACCATTTAGGGGTGTCCATTTTTAAAAAAACATTTGTGTTTAGTGCAGAACATTGTACTCACAGCAGAAAGCCAAGGATCTGGTCCCTTATTTGGCATGAGCACCTGTGTGACTGTGAGGAAACTACTTAAGTTCTCTGTTTTCAGTTTGCAAAACTATAAAAGGAAGAATTTTGGCTCAAAATTCTAACCTGGAACTTGGAGATTTCTGGATTCCAATAATTTATCTACCACTCAATATTAATTCAGATCCACAATCCCTTATTCACAATTTCAAAATACGAAAAGGCTCTGGAAATTGAAAGGTTTTTGTAATTACTTAGTGACTAAATCTGGCCTGAACTTATGTAAGCCTATTTATATTTTCTGGTTTTTTTTTTTTCCACTTACAACAATCATTCATCTATTGGGTTGCAAACTGCCAAAGTGTTTGATTATAGGGTGCCCTCGACCCTGCTGTAGCTGTTATGTAAAATAGTATTTGCTTCATATTACTGTTCTAAAATCTGAAAAATTCTGAATTCAAAAACCTATCTCTCCCTTAGGGTTTCAGATAAGAGACCATGGATCTGTTGGAATACTCTGATCATCCTTATGTATCCAGCATTGTTCTAAATGCTTTAAAAATATTAACTCATCATTCTCCATCACTATACGAAGTAGAAACTATTATTCCTAATTTCATATATGAACACTGAGAAACAAAAAAGATGAGTAACTTACTTAGAATAACATAGATAATGATGGAGCCAGTTTTCTAACACAGGCAGTCTGTCCTACAGCCTGGCTTTTGACCACCGTGTTGGTACTTCCGAAGTTACGAGTTTTATATAAATGCCTTTGGTTTCCTCATGTGTAATATGGTATTAACAACCACCTTTCAGGGAAAACTTATAGCCAACTCTCAATGGCCTTTGCAAAGGAGAATCCACTTTGAACATTCAGTAACTTTGGATACAGTATTTTATCAGTTATGTACAGGAGTGCAAGGGGCGACACAGCTGTCTGAAAGAAGATCCTACATGAAGCTGGTTACTCCTTTGCATCTAAAGCATTCCCACTCTCCTGTGTAATTTAGACACCAACATTAAAATAGTGTTATGCCCAGAGGCACATTACAAATTACCTAAAAGCACATTGCAACATGCCATTTAAAATTTAAATGAAACACTATAATCTCCAATCAAAGCAGTTTAATATCAGGAACTGTGAAGTTTGGGAGCTGATGCATAATGAAGGAATTGAGGGTCCTTTTACCAGCAGCTGTTCTAGCAGGGCACCCCATGATAAACACCTAAAACTCAGGCATATGAGCCGCCTGCCCAAACTGGGGTAACAGCTGGACAAGCCACCAGGGAAGTGGAAAGGCAATAAACCAAATAAGCTTGATTTATTTTTATATCTCCCCAGGGCTCTGTATATTTTAGGGTTCATATTTTGCCTTCCAGGTGCATTTGGCTAACATCTTTGAGTCTAATCTTTGAATCCACTCTGGTCTTACCTTCTTCCTTATTTCCATGCTACCTTTACCTCCAGTCTGTTTAGCATTACCCTCCTGACCTTAGGCTGATTGTCTTCAATTAAGCCTAAGGATTTCCTCTTCCTGGACCAAAGTCAGGTTACAGAGCAGGAATAATAAAAGACTGAATGGAACCGTAGTATCATAGCCAGAGCCCCAGTGTCAACCTTTTGAAAACAACCTGACCGCAGATACCCTATTCTGCTGGGAGATTCAGCACAGCAGCATTGCAGTCCACCAGTGTCAGAGAATTGGCATCTGTGCCAAGGAATGTTTTCTCTAGGAATCTGGTTTCTCATTAAAAGAATTGGGCAGAGGGAATCAAGAAGAAAAAAAATGGTAAGTTAAATCAAAATATGATATGAGTTCATAAAAAAAAAATCAACTGTGATTAATCATACTACAAGGTGATTTAATATGTTTGGAAGAAATTCAGAGCCAGTGAATTCACCAGCACTTTCAACAAATATGTGCCCTAAAAAATAATTAAGGCACAGCACATAAGTTAGGAATGTTTCTTAAGAGGCTCCATGATATTCACCTTAATCGGTATAAAATGCACATGTATACAGAATAAAGAAATAATTATAATTAGAGTCACTTATAGTCATTTAAAGTAGAATCTTATCTATATTTTAGTACAAAAACAAGCATGGTAAAACATCTGTGCTTTACCAAAGGCAATGAAAGGCTAAGAAGGCAATATTTTAAACAAGGCACATTTGGATTTTTTGTATAACACTCTCAACTATCTCATCAGTAAAAATCTTCAGAACACTCCTGGGAAATAGGTAAACAATACAGAATAGTTTCTACTCCAAAGTTAAATCCTATCCTTGTAATCATAACTCTCTTTCCTCCCCCACCTCCATAATCAAATAGCCATGGAAAGCCTGAGGATGGGGAGTTGAGAGCAGGAAGGAATGATGGCAGACAGCAGCAACCTTTAGACCAGTATATAAGTATGATAATTATGGGCAGCTTTTCCTCATTTGCTCATCAATATCTTTTTTTTTTTTTTTTTAGAAGAAGTCTTGCTCTGTCACCCAGCCTGGAGTGCAATGCCACGATCTCGGCTCGCTGCAACCTCCGCCTTCTGGTTTCAAGTGATTCTCCTGCCTCAGCCTCCCTAGTAACTGAGATTACAGGTGCACACCACCACACACGGCTAATTTTTATATTTTTAGTAGAGACAGGGTTTCGACATATTGGCCAGACTGGTTTTGAACCCCTGATCTCAGGTGATCCGCCTGCTTCAGCCTCCCAAAGTGCTGGGATTACAGGCATGAGCCCCCGCACCCGGCCTGCTTATGAACATTTTATACGCAGATCTTTCCCCATTCTTTCATTCATTCCAACACATTAGGTTACCTACTACCTTCATGCCCTTACCCTTTGCTGCTCATCTCAGCATCATCCTAGTCCTAACACCACATATGTAAATAAACTGAAAATGTAACCAATTTCTTTGTTGCCAAATAAGCATATATTTAGCCTCAACTATGATTGATTCTGCCCATCCTGTACAGTTCCTGTAATAAACCAGGATTTCCCAAGCAATATGGCCCTAGACTGCAGTACCTTGCCACTACTATGGTGTCAACACACTCATCTGTGGCATTCCTGCAGGTTGTGTCTGTTTGACTGCTTTGTGCCTACTTACCTGATGCATTGGCCTTCTCTGCTTCGGCCCTACTTTGTCAACCCTCTTTCTTAACTGCTGGACAGGCAGCCTAATTTTGAACGTATTATGCTGACCTAGACCCTGGCACCTCTTCAGGAGACAACTTCCAATCTGCACCTTCACAGGATGAGAGGCACTCTATCCCCATGCCAGTCCTGCCCTCTGCACTACTATCAAGCAAGCTTTTCCTCACCAAGGCACTGTCCAACAAAGGAAAGAGACTGGGTACAAATGTTGAATCTTACAGCTGTAAGAGATACTCTTTGCAATGGACCAAACTTCAGTTCACGATAAAGATGCTTGGTATCATGTAGTTCACGCCTAACCACTAGTCTAGAGTCAGGGAAACATATCTTTACCAATCCGTTTGCCCTCACTTATATGGTAGGAATTCTGTATTTGCATTTGTCTCTTCTTCCACTTTCTCCTGACTTCTAGCCCACACATTCAGACGGTTTAACTGCAATATTGGTAGAGTTTGTTTAGATTTTACTCAAGAGTTGAAACCTGCACTTGTCTAACTTCACATGAAAGCAGAAATATGAATAAACTATTATATTAAAATTGATTTGCAGCCTGACAGAGCCAACCTGTCTCAATGAATAGATTATTTTAAAACTTTCCAACATTCAGTTTAAAAGACACTTGTATTTTGAAGCCTCTTTAGTCTTTCCATTTTGAATTCTTTCTTCATCTTTTTGTTTACCTCAAAGAGTCCAGAGGTCAATTCATTAGGATGGATGGATAATGAAATTAATAGACAATTGCTAAACACAAACTCCCAGGTAGCTATGCACAATTTCTTGTCTATCACTAGGGTAATACGAAAACATTTGCAGTGTACTCCATAATATACAGCTTTGCCTTGTTAGGATAACCACATACCTTTACTCCATCATCTAGATGGTATAGTGTGAGCTTCTATAGTTAAAGGGTGGATGCCTAGCCGTCTTGGGGGCAAATCATAATTACCTGCCTCACCACTTCCACTCCCTCAATCACAGTTCACTGGTCAATGGGTGGACACCAATCCCAAGTTAGACCAATAATCTCAAATCTTTTCTTGAGATTTCAACTGGAAGTGAAGGATTATTCCTTCTTTTTGGTGGTAACTCCAAGATGAAAATCTTAAAACCTCTGAGGTGGACGAAGATAACGAGAAAGAAAAATTACATGCAGAAAACAGCAGAGATGAGAGACACAGTGTCCAATAGTGCTAAAGATCCTAGTTTCTGTTTTTCTCAAAGCAGGTGTTCCCAGAGTCCTATTGATCCCACATTCTGATTTTGAACACTACTTTGATGCATGAACCTATGAGTTCTTCATTTTGTCCTAAGCAAGCCTACATTTGGCTTTGACTACTTATGCTCAGACAAAAACTTACTATATAGTTTATTGATTATATACTGCTATATAACAAACCATTTCAAAACTCATTTGTCATAAACTGGAAGGTTCTTCTGCCCTCAGTCGAGCATTTCAGGACTTGTTGAGGCAATGGTTTTTTAACCCTAAAACTGAGAAATGGGTGAAACAGTAGTAGTAAAAGCTCAATCTCCTAGAATGCACAAAAGTAAAAGTATAGCCCCCACACTCACTGTCACAACATCTGATGGGATTAAGGCAGTTATGTCTGGAACCAGTTCATACCGGCTCAACAAGAGTCAATGGTTAAATTTTTAGAAATCTGTAAGACAGTTGTTAAATACAAGTATCTATAGGGCTGAAATATAGGGCACTGAACATTTCAATGCAGATGTCGACAGGATAACTACCTCTAATGTTTGCTCCTTAATTTTTAAAAAATAACTTATTTTTGAACAAAGGTAATAAATACTCAAAACTCATTGTTTTCTAATTATTTTATAAGCTGTTACTATTATCTATGCTATTGAAGTTATTCATGTCTATATTATCTCCCATGGTGGGTAATTATATCAATTACATTCACAGCTTGAAACTGGCAATGGTGGGAGTATTTATGCCCTAGAAATCATAAAATGCTAGAAATCAGGGTTGGTTGGTTTGTTTTTGGAGAGCTAGTTTTTAAACATTTACCATCCCATCGCTGGAATAATAATCCCATTTCAGATTAAGAATGGCACAGGATAAACTTTTTCAAGTAAACAAAATGTGCCAGGGAAAATAGACATCTTCACAATTAAGTGAAGAGAGGAGAAATGAAGAAATCTAAGAAGTATGTCTGTAAGATAACTATAACCTTCCTTGACACATGAAACTGACTAAAATTAAACAGATAAAAAGCTATAATTTGGGGAAAATTACACTGCCTAAAGAACCACCAGCCTGGATTAAACATGAATGTATACTATTTGAGACTTAAAACCAACATGGGATTCCCCAGTTATCTACATGTAGATAGTGAGCTACAATCTCAGTCAGCTCCTAAGTGAGTCATATTCGTCACTGCCCTCTTCAAGCATTGTGGCCAGAGAGAATAAAGGAGAGAAACTCCCAGAGGGTGGACCTAAAGTTCACAGTGAGCAACTGTGTAGGGAGATATACCCTCCCCGCAGACTTATCAAGGAACGTTCCCCACTGAGTCAGGAGACCTTGGTAATGCCTACCCAGTGGAATTTCAAAATTGCTTCAGAAGACTGACTACTGTGTGTCTCCCATTCTTACGCTCTGTGAATGCAAGTGTTGGTAATGATAAAGTCCCTTTTCTATCTTTCACATTAATTGTGTGGCATAGGGAATTGGTGAGAGGAACACAGCAAGTAGCCTTCTTAGTCCATAGGTCTCCGGATCAAGAGAAGCCACATTCAAACCCGATATAGAAGCCACTGCTTACCACCTCCTAATGCAGAAGTCATCTTACATAATCAGATATCCTGTTTCTAAACTAGATGATAGAAACGGATTGAATTTGTGAACTGATTCCTTTGAGGAGGTGATAAGTACGTTCAGCATATAGTAAGAGTGTGAACAGGATATGATGTGACCAGAAGTGTAAATGGTGGTAGCCACTATTGCTGTCTACCAAATATTTCCACCTCTTCTCTCATGCGTTTGGTGTGACTACATTTCCCCAAATCACTGAAGATGGGTGTGGCCCATGTAACATGCAAGAGAAATATGAGCACCAGTAGCGTAGGTACATTTAAGAGCAGTGAGACATTTCCATCTTCTTTTTTCCCTCTGCCGCAAGGACCAGCAATGTTCCAAACAGTGGCTACTTTCTATCAGCATGGGTCCTAGAGAGGATAATATGGACAAAAGCTCCCAGCCAATCCAGAAAACTGTGTAGTATGAGCAAGAAATAAGCCCTGTGGTTTTAAGCCACAGATATTTTGATATAATCTAGCCCATCCTGCCGAGCACAACCACAATTCCATATTTTCTGGCAAAGCATCCCCAGAAGTAGATAACACTGTGTTATGTTTGATTACTGAAATACATGCCAAGGTATATTGCATACCAAGAAATGCAACTGAAGGGAGGAAAAGGTTGCCAAATCCAACAAAATAACTTAGAGAAATTTCAAAGCAATGAAGTGCTGGTGTGAGCGAGTTATGCATCATTCAGGACCGCCATTACATTGTCAAATATCAGTTTGTCTACAGTTCACTATGACTCTGAAGAGAAACTGCTTAACTTCTGATGTCAACATGAGATTCAACTGAAAAAAAATTACAAATAGGAATGTAGCAACATCAAAATTGAAGAGCATATCAGCAGTTCAAAAGAAAGAGGATAGCAGTGTCAAAAAAAAAATTCTGAGTCTTAATGATTAAAAATATTTCAGTGTGGAATATGAAGAAGTTTCTTCTTATGTGTATACAAAGTGAACGTAATACAATTCATAAATCTAAATACGTCAAAAAGAGCTCTTTTAACAAGTATGACTCAAAATTCAAAATGTCAGGAAAGTATTACTCACATTTCCATTTGCAGGATCATTTCTTCATCCTTAGTGATACATAAAATAATAATGTGTCTTAAAATCAATGTTATGTTAGTATTGATAAAGTAATAGAAAAGTAATAATAATCACTAATAATGATTACAGGATATGGCTAAATGGTAGCATCATAATTTGTATTCAAATTAGCCATTTACTACAAGAGAGTAAAACAATTAGACTTTCAATACATTTTTCTTAATGAGAGAGAACAAGACCCACCCAACAATAAAATACCTTTTCCCGTATGACTGTGGTTCAAAAATACATATACACACACATACACACGTACATAATAGAATTTTTTTTGGTTATTTTGTAAGTGAAGAATGGAGAAAAATGTTTTGTTATGGAGATACTTTCTTGAAAGTTCCAGAGGAATGACATATTGGATGGATAAACGTGGTACCTTGACTTTCCTAAAAGGCTTAAATAGAAAATAAATGACTGTAATTCTTCCTAGGGAAATGTTTAAGTAAACGTGATGAAATGCTTTTGAAAGAAAACAGACTGTGAGGAAATACCTATGACAAAGCATCACATGTCATAATAGGTAAAAGGCCCTTATAGATCATCCAGAATGTCTTGTTTGAGCAGACACACAGTGTCTATATTTTTTCATGGGACATTTACTTTGAGAAGTGGCCCCAAGCTCTAGCCGTCCTATACATTGCATTCTCAATCTGCCATGAAAAGTGTGAGCTGATTTAGTTGTTCAGAAACAGGATGCCCAATTAGTTTTCAAAGACACATGCATCAAATCATAGTCACTGTAGAATTTTTTTCTTACCACTACAAGTTTCTCTGATTCCCTTCTCTGACATTTTGAGTCCTTAAAGTTGTGCCTGGTCCTTTAGCACTTAATCGCATACTCTCTTGTGCTGGTCACAAACCTTGATTATTTTCTGCCACCCTCCAATCATACTATAAGTTCTTGAATGTTAAAAATTGGCTTATACTTTTGAAAACCTGGTAATGAGTAATAATAATAATAATAGCTAGCAGTTATGAAATGTTTACTTTGTGAGTAAACTTTCACAAGGCTAAGTGCTTTACATGTGTTCTCTTTATAATTTCCACAATAATCTGGTGACTTAATCATACAGTTAGTTAGAGACTCCAACCTGTGTCCCACTGCATTTTACTGCCACCCATGCAGCTCCCTTGAGTGCATATTAGATCTTCATTAGGGCTATGGACATTTTGATTCAGACGTGCATTAGTATAAATGTCTATCGGATAATCTTCCCTGACATATACTGCTTATCTAGTCCTCCATTCTGGACACTGGTCACCTGGTTTAGATAGCTCTTTTCCAATACTGGGAGTGTCTTTTTTTTTTTTTTTAATTATACTTTAAGTTCTAGGGTACATGTGCATAATGTGTAGGTTTGTTACATATGTATACTTGTGCCATGTTGGTGTGCTGCACCTATCAACTTGTCAGCACCCATCAACTCGTCATTTACATCAGGTATAACTCCCAGTGCAATCCCTCCCCACTCCCCGCTCCCCATGATAGGCCCCAGTGTGTGATGTTCCCCTTCCCGAGTCCAAGTGATCTCATTGTTCAGTTCCCACCCATGAGTGAGAACATGCGGTGTTTGGTTTTCTGTTCTTGCGATAGATTGCTGAGAATGATCGTTTCCAACTGCATCCATGTCCCTACAAAGGACACAAACTCATCCTTTTTTATGGCTGCATAGTATTCCATGGTGGATATGTGCCACATTTTCTTAATCCAGTCTGTCACTGATGGACATGGGAGTCTCTTTTAACTCAGAATTTCATAATCTCGGCAATTAAACCCACATATTTCAAATGGAATCAACTCTCATTACAGAGCTAGAACTATATCAAGTATACGGTATATAGGTACTTGACTACACTGCAGAATGTAACTACAATTAGAATGAGAAAGACAAACAGAAAGAGATTGATATTGAGATTAAGAAAATCCTGAGAAGCTGGGTGATAAAACAGAATTAAAACCTGAATTTACAGACCCAAGGAGTTAAACAGTGTTTATGAGAGAGAAAGAGAGAGAGAGAACTCATTATGATGGTTCATATGCAAACTTCCAATATATTCCTGCTCTTTACAATGAATTTATGAAATTCATTGTAGATCAGGCCCATGATTCATCAGCATCAGAATCATCCAGGTTGCTTATTAAACTTCAGATTCCCAAGCACCATCCAATCTTGATTTGGAGAGTGAGGTCTGGAGACTTAACTTGGATCCCTCAATAGCAGACACTGAGACCAGAATGGATAAGAGAAAATGAGGCAAGGATATGAAGGTACCAACACTGAATACGTTAATGAGCAGGTCACTGCTTCACACACCTGGGGCCGAATCTCTGCAGGTCTGGGAGATGGTAGAGAGCAGTGATTCTCAAATGTTTTGGTTTTGGAATCCCTTTACGCTCTTAAAAATTGTTGATGACTCCAAAGAGTTTTTGTGTGAATTACAGCTATTGATACCTACTATATTAGAAATTAAAACTAATATGTTTTAAACACAAGAATTCATAGGGGTGACATTATCACCTGTCAGATAGCCTCTGGGATACTTCATTGTACCCTTGTGATAGAAGGAGAGTGAAAGAGGCAAGTGATATCTTGATAGTAGTTCAAAAATAGTTTTGATCTCAAAGACCTTCTAATAGAATTTTAGGGACCCTCCGGAGGTCCCCAGAGCACACTTTGAGAACCACTAGTGTAGAACATTATTTCAAAGTTGTACAATTTGAAGAATATGGACCCTGGGGTATCTGTGTCCCAACTCTCATTCCTGATTGTTTGAGGGCATACTAGCTCCCTGGAACTTCCAGGCTGCTATGCACAGAGGTCGAGTGTGTTTGTTTCTAGGTCTAGAGGGAAAGTCCCCAAGCAGAGAGTTAGAGACGCTTGTTGTATAGAGTCTTTGAGGTGTACAGGAAGATGAGATGCCCGGAATATGTGCAGTGCACTGACAGCAGCTGCCACTCCTGCAAACCTCCATGATATTTAATTTAATGCACACTAAAGCTGAAGCACCATTGTTTTAGGGTCTAGAAGAATTATCTCTGATTCCGTTCAACCAGTATTCCCTTTTGTTTTCATCTTTCTAGTCTGCACTGTGACTATTACACTTTTACATAAGAGTTTTCGACATTGCTTTTAGAAAACTATCAGTCTCTCAGTTTACAATGGTTCGAAGTTCAGACTTTACTAATTATGGAGTAGTTCTCAAGTGTATTTCTTATAAGGTTTCAATTTCTACCAATATGCTTTATAAAAATTCTATCATCTGTAATTTATAATTTTAGAATTGACTGTTTTATTCATTTACCACTAAAACTCAACCCTGCCTCTCTGTCTCTTCAACATCCAGTAATCCATGTCTCTGTATTTCTGCTACAGTAGGAGAGAAATTTATAGCCCCTTATATTTTGGTACAAATAATATCTTCCAGATTGGATCCAAAAGGAAAACAGGTCTTCATTATAAAGAAATATTTTTTGTTGATCACTAACATATCACTGTTTGTCCTACAGAAAAGATGGGAAAGTTTCTAAGATCTTGCAACTCCATTCTCAAAATTACTAAAGGAGACAAGATTCAGGTCAGGCTTCTTTGTCCAAAAACAGGAATGGTTCTCTGGGTTCCACTTGCCTTGTGCTGGCTGATCCAGAGTCCCTGAGTATGCAGGAATGTGCAGGAGGGTTAGAGGCAGTGGTGTGCAAGCTTGCAAGAGCTGAGTGCACATTGCTTTCCAACTCTGCATCAGCAACGCCTAATTTGTAGCTTGAAACCACTCATGGAGGAAGTACCAGGGGTATTTACACTATGAAAATCGACAAACACTAAAACTCAGACCCTTTTGTTTTCTACTGGCCAGTTGTTAAACTTTAACCTGCACAACACAAGTAAAGACTTCCAGTAATGTGAGGCTCTGCTGGCATGAGCAGCTTTCCTCTTGTCTAGGTATCTTCTCCAGGCTTATGCTCTCTCCAGTCTATCCAGGACAAACAGAGCTCCTTCTGGGATTTTGAGATACTAGAATGGGCAGGTCACAAATCTTTCAGCAATGGCCACATAATAGCCTATTCTTATGTCTAAGTGATCCCTAAATATACAGAGACATATTTGGAGTTTCCTCCCAGAGTAACACAAGTCCTTCTTTCCGGAGCTCTCCTCACTGCTACAGTACAGAAAGGCTAATGGAAAACCAAAACATCACCCTATTTATCATATTTTCATTCTGTTGGATGAAGGGGTGTCCCTTTCCTAAAGAACTCCATCCTATGGAGCATCTAAAGAGTCCCCCGTGTATTGTCACAGACACACAGGAGAAGGAGTCAAACCACTGTGCTTATTCTGATCAATGAACTTACCACTCTCACCCCAGGTCAAGAGTCTACATCTTTGCAAGTTCTATCATACAACTCCTCGCATTGCTGTTAATTTTTTTACAGTAGTTAAAATGAAAGGAAGACCATAATTTAGAAACCTGACTACTGTTTATCAGAAAGGTTTTATACTATAAGCCTTTTTAGGTTCTCACCACAACTAAGAGATACTGACTCCTGCCGAGGTATCATTATCAGATAGGAAGGTGAAATACAAAGAAAGTAATTGATCAGGGAGGTGAGCAGCCATGGAACACGGTAGAATAGGACTAACTCCAGCCTCAAAATGAACCAGCTTTACAACTCTTCTTTTTTTTCTTTCATGTAGGATTTCTCCTTTTAACAGGAAAACAGTTGGGGTTTAAGTATTGTTCTGCAACTTGCTTTCCTTTGGTTTGTATCTACTCGCAGAATGGAAGTTTGAAAAGTTCTTAAAGACATCTTAATTTTAATTTTTCTTCAAATCATGATTTGTGGTGTGCTTGCATGGTTGTGTGATTCAGGAATGGCTGGCCTCTGTTGATCTTGCTGTCGGATATATCAACCATGAAAAATAACTGCCTCGGCCAGCCAAATGGCCAAAACAGTTTTTGAAATATTTCCATTGGCCTGAATCATTGAAACAGCCTCTGTCTCCCTCTATAGGCCATGTCTCTCATACCCAGCTACTGATTAATAAATGGAAATCTATTATAAACAAAGATGGTTAAGAATGTGACAAAATTAATGCCTGCCCCCAGGAAACCATGCAAATACAAACCTTGAGTAACAGGTCTTCGGTATCCCTTTCATACAAAGCTGTGATTTGGGGGGAAAAAACACCTTTTCTATTGATGGGCAAGATCAGAATGATCAAAGAAAGTACTAAGTTTGACTCCAGAGGAAAAGGAAGGAAAAAAGTAATAAATGCCCAAGAGAGCATAGACCCAAGTGGGGTGGCTCACTGGATATGACTGTTAAATATTCATTCCATCCTCTCACACACGTGCACACACACACACACACACACACGAAGAAATCCACAAGCTCCAGGTAAAAACAATGTTTCAATAAGACACTCAGTTCTCTGATCACATTCCTATTGGCTTATTACATTATTGGATGAGCTGATTTTGTTCCACACCATTCCTATCATGACAAAACATAATGCTATTTGCCTCCTCCCCACCTAAGCTAACATGGTACATGCTGTCCCACATTACAGAGCCTTCTCTTGATAGCTGTAATCAGAAAGTAAGTAAATACAATTCTGCGGATACTTTTCACATAGTATTTAAGGGGAAGTCTGCCTGGCCTTTTCAGCACCAGGAATAAGAGATGCACCCACTAGGTCTTCAGAACTCAGATCTCTTCCTTCTAATCAGCTCAGACAGAATAAAAGAAATCAAGAGAGAGTTGCTGTAATGTACAAGTGTGTGTCTATGCATTTAATGGCTTGATGTTAAAGAATTAGAAAAACAAATTGTTCTGATGTAGATACACAGATTTTACCCTCCAACCTCTTCTCATCTGGATAGCACCACTCTCTCCATCATTTCCACAAATAACCTCTTGACAGCACAGAATCTATTTCCAAATATCTCACTCCTTTCAAATGTATTTATGCAAACAAATTTCACCCAAAGGGAGAATTTTGGCAGCTTCTTGGAGTTGACTAAAATTTTAGGGCAACAGCATTTAACAAGAATATATTGAGCCTCTGCTAACAGCACAGTAAGAGGCAATGTAGTGACAGTTGAGAGCCCAGGTAGAAGTAGGTTTGAACATTAGCTCTGTCACTTACTAGCTATGGACTTTAATCAAGGCATATAATATTTCTGTGCATTAGTATCGCATATAGAAAATGGAAATGTAATACTCACCCATTGGTCAGCTATATGAGGATTAAATATGATAATTCATGTGAAAGCTTAACACTGGACCTGGGAGCATTTCATGAATTATCAATATTGCTACATGCCATGCACTTAAGATCCAAAATGAATAGAAAAAGATCAGTGCTCTTAAGCACTGCGAGTCTGATAATGAGGGTCTACTTCATTATATGAGGCCGGGTTGGAACCATGAAAACCAAGACACAGAGTGGAGGAGTTTTGTGAACAACTTTTGGGGTACCTTCCCAGTCTCTAACACCCCACTCCACTCACAGGAGTGGCTTCCAACAGTCACATCTATGCCACACAACACTTCCCTCTAACTTTGGCTTAGTCGATTCAATCAGGGAAGGACATTTGACTAAGGCCAGGACAATGAGATTCTAAATATTAAACTCCCAGGACTTTAGAATTTAGAATCTCAACCAAGAGTGTTGAGCAAGTCCTTGTGGGTAGCCTAGAGCAATAACACATAAGCCTAGGAACAAGCATGTGGAATGAAGGAGAGAAATTTGGTCTTCAGAGAAAGTGGGTCACTCAGCAGATTAAGAAAAAAAAAAGATGAGAATAGAGAAAAACTAGTCTTTGCACTCCTAAGGCCTAACTACTTTCTGCTTTTAAATTATTTGAGACATTCCTATACACACATGATATTTTCTCCTTTCTTGCTAATGCTAGAGGAGGTTGGTTTCTCTTACTCTCTGAAAAATAATGTCAGGTGGAAGGTTTGCTTTCCTTTTGGCCAAAAAATGACCACTGAACAGAGGCCCCCAGGAGACAGCATAAGGGCCACAGGCTTCAGTGCTTCTGGTCTTAACAAGTTTGTTCACTAAACTTCCCCCAGTAGATATATTAGGCCTTACCTATGCTCACATCTCCCAAATCCAGGCCAGACTGCTCCTCTGAACGCCATACCTATAACTTTAATTGCATACTAAAACTAATCATCATCATCAGTGAAGCACTGCTCTAGGCATTTTGCATATAATCATTTTATATAATCTTATAACAACATTATTCCCATTTTACATATGAGAAAACTAAGGCTTGCAGAGTTTAAGTGACTCACCCAAAGACTTAGGGAAGTAAGGGAAATGATTGAAAAGTGTTGGACTCCACCCCAAGCCTGAACTCTTTTCTCTCCACTACGTTTTCTTTATTGTTGGTTTTTTGTTTGTTTGTTTGTTTTTGTATTTTTTGAGATGGAGTCTTGCTCTGTCACCCAGGCTGGAGTGCAGTGGTATGATCTCAGCTTACTGCAACCTCTGCCTCCCACATTCAAGCAATTCTTGTGCCTCAGCCTCCCAAGTAGCTGGGATTACAGGCATGCACCATCTTGCCTGGCTAATTTTTTTTTTTTTTTTTTTTTTTTTTTTTGTAGGGACAAGGTTTCACCATTTTGGCCAGGCTGGTCTCGAACTCCTGACCTCAAGTGATCCGCCCGCCTCTACCTACCCACTGTTTTGTAATAGCTCCTCAAGGATGTCCCATAGCTTCTCATGGTCAATGAATTATAAATCAATTCACTGGATTGGAAGTGGCATGGAAAGAGTTTAAATCCTGGTCCCATTTCCTAACATTGCATGATCCATAGCAGTCATTTAAACACCCTCAGGTTCAACTTCTTCATCAGCAAACTTGGTCAATAGTAGCGGTCCTATCTACCTACTTAAGATTGGCGGGGAGATGAAGGAAGTTGATATATAGGAAAGCACTATATAAATACTGAAAAAGTATGCCAATGATATATCATTATTATCATTTAGACTTCATGGTTTCAGCATAATTAAGATAAAAACACCTAATCTACATCCTTTTCAGAATCTTTGTGATACCTAAAGACTTAAAATAAAATGTGTGTGAAAACACCTCATAAACTCTGAAATGCTATGTAAACTTAAGAGATTAGCATATTAAGTTAACCTTTAATTATTGCAAGATTGTATCAGATGGTCCCTGACCTCCTAAAGTTTGTAATTTCTTAGAGAAGGCAGAAAGTTTAAGAAAGTAAGGACATCAAGCTTTAAATATGATATGCAAATTATCCAATGAAAATGTCTTTATCTGCCTCTCTTACTATTGGTCTCTGACTTTACCTTTACTTGAAACCTTCTCTAAACCCCTTGTGCAACCACTTCCTGTGGTGCTATGTGACTGCCTTCTTAGCTTTATGTATAATTGCCAGGCAAGTATTTGTTTATGTGTCCTCAGTCTCCTCTAGACTATGGTTTGGTTGGCAGCAAGGTTTATGGCTTATTCTTTATATCATCAGCACCTAGCCATGTTCACCAGACTCAAGGTTCAGTAAATTCATCCATTCATTCATTTAACAAATACTTACTGAGCACCTACGAGGTACAGACACTGAATATGCATTGTTGAATAAATAGAAAACCCCTCCCTCCAGGAATTTGCATTCTAGTTGGGATGGAGCTGGAGAATAAACAAATAAGTAAAATATATACTATGAGAGATGGTAGTAAGCATTGTGGAAAACAGTAGGTTAGAAAAGAGAAACATGGAGTATGAGATGGGGAAATGTTTTCAGTTTTAAAGAGGGCTGATAGGGAAGGGCTTAGGTGGCTGTGTTCATTCCTATTACTGTCATAATAAGTTACCACAACCTAGTGACCTAAACAATACAGATCCATTGTCTTAGAGTTTGGCAGGTCATAAGTCTAACAGAGGTCTCACTGGGCTAAAATCAAGGTGTCATAAAAGTTTTATTCTTTTCTAGAGGCTTGTATTAGTCCATTCTCACACTGTTATAAGGAAATACTCAAGACTGGGTAATTTATAAAGGAAAAAGGTTTAATTGACTCACAGTTTCACATGGCTGGGAGACGCCAGGAAACGTACAATCATGGCAGAAGGGGAAGCAGGCACCTTCTTCACAGGGCGGCAGGAGAGCATGTGAGCAAGAACAAGGAAGTGCCACATTTTAAAACCATCAGCTCTCGTGAGAACTCACTATCACGAGAACAGCATAGCGGAAACTGCTCCCATGATCCAATCACCTCCCACCAGGTCCCCCCCTAAACACGTAGGGATTATGGGGATTACAATTGGAGAAGAGATTTGGGTGGGGACACAGCTAAGCCATATCAAGGCGCTGAAGGAGTATTCATTTTTTGCCTTTTCCAGCTCCTAGAAGTCACTCACTTTTCCTTACTTCCTATTCCCCTTCTCTCATCTTCAGAACCAGGAGTGTTGCATCTCTCTGAATGTTATCCTGTATTTGCATCTCCTGGCGCAGCTTCTTCTACTTCCCTCTTCTTCTTTTAAGGGCTCATAATTACATTGAACACACCGGAATAAATCCAGGCTTCTTCCCCTATTAAAGTCAATGGATTAGCAATATTAATCCATCTCCAACCTTAATCACTCTTTGCCATGTAACATAACATCTTTACAGGTTCCAGAGCTTCTTTTGGAGGCCATTATTCAGCCTATCATAGTGACACTTGAATCAAGATGTAAAGAGGGTAAGGAATGAAGCTTTGTGGATATTTAGGAGGCAGAGCTTTCCAGGAATAGGGAAAAGTGAAAACTGAGGCACCTATGGGTGTGTACTCTTGGGATGTTGGAGGAACAGCAAGGAGGGATGTATAACTTGAACAGAGTGAGACAGTGGAAGGAGATGAAGTCAGAAATGTAAAAAGGGAAGATGCTGCAGTGTCTTGTAGGCCTTGTAGATGACTGAAGGACCCTGAGTAAAATGGAAATAACTGAAGGAAGTTTACCAGGAGAAAGGCATGACCTGACCGAAGTTTTAATAGCATCCTGCTTGCTACTCTGTTGAGAATTTACCATAGTAGTCAATGTCAGAAGCAGGAGACCAGTTAGGAGACCAATAAAAAAACAAAATGGTGAGAGATGATAGTGACTTGAACCTGAATCCAGCAGTGGATATGGTGAAAAATGGTCAGATGCTACAAATATTTTGAAAGTAGAGCCAACAGGGTTTTCTGATAGAATTAGTTATTGGGTGGGAGAGAGAGGCCTTGATTGGCTTAAGCACTTGGAAGGATAAATTACCTTTTACCTGGATAAGGATAACCACAGGAGGAACAGATCCTTAGAAAAAGATTAGCTGAGCTTGGGATATATTAGGTTTAAAAATTTTATCAGGTAATCAAGTGGAGATGTCAAGTAGGCAGTTAGAGGAAGCCAATATATGTTATTTAAATCTATTTGATACACAAGGAAATGAATGAAATAGGAAAAAAAAAAAAAGGTTTAAGGTTGAATAAAATTTAAAGGAAAGAGAAAATGAAGAGTCAGGTTTTTTGTTTTTGTTTTTGTTTTTGTTTTTTTTTTACAAAATCTTTTACATTCCAGTGCCTAAGGCAATTTGCTAGAGTATAAACAAGAATGGATTCTCAAACGTTAGCTGTAAGGCTCTGGAAACAAGTGACAGAGCATAACATGGAGAAACCTTATCAGTAATAACATCAAATCTAATTTGTCATCCTGAAAGCCTTGCATATAGTGTTAGTGTTAGGGATATGTAAACTCCAAACACTGGAGAAATCAGTTAGGAAAAAAAAAAAAAGACAAGACATAATACATTGGAACCTAAAGCTTTGTTTTGTCCAAAGAGCTTAAACTACTTATTTCCACTATGGAGAAAGAGTAGTAAACCTGAAGATAATTATTTAAAATGTAAAGGTGTGACAACAATTGGCTGTCTTGTCATTCTATTGTTAAAATCTCATAGAATTGCAGAACTTCATTTTTGGAGGAGTCATCAGTAGACAGCTTACATCTTAAGCACTCAGTACACAGTACATAGCAGATGCTCAGTAATTGTTCTCTGAATGAACTACTGATTCTAGTCCAACACCCTCAGATTATACGTTAGAATAATAACACTAGCACCTTTTCACACACACTTCTGGGATCCACTCTCCCCATTCCTCAGTTATTTCATAGGAGCTGCCGTAGTCCTACATGAACTCATGCTTCTCTGGCCACCGTTAATTTATTCCACCATAAGTATCTAGCCCAAGCTGGGCCAACCAGAGCTTTTTCCTTTGTTTAATTTAATTTTTTAAAATTAGAGATGAAGTCGAATTATATTGCTCAGGTTGGTCTTGAACTCCTGGCCTCAAGTGATCCTCCTGCACATCTCCCTTGAGTCTCTGTGAGCAGGACTGCTCTCAAATCACAGCTGAGACATGGGTGGTAATGGATGTGTTAACTAATTTGTGGTAATCGTTACACAATGTATGTGTGTATCAAATCATCACGTTGTACACCTTGAATGTAGTCCGTCTTTACTTTTCAATTAAATATTTTAAAATTTAAAAAGAGAAAAAAGTC
The DNA here is from genome assembly GCF_008728515.1 of Papio anubis. NCBI lineage: Eukaryota > Metazoa > Chordata > Mammalia > Primates > Cercopithecidae > Papio > Papio anubis. The sequence continues at coordinate 117,800,352 of NC_044983.1, forward strand.
AGTGAATCAGACCTAGTATCATTGATCACCTACTTTTCATTGTTTCTGAGGCTTAGATGGCTCCCTGTCCTTCTTGAGTTTTGTTGTTCAACATTTTATTGGAATCCATGAGTCAGTTAATTCCCTTTAATTGGACTTCTCTCATTTACAGCCTAATGACTTGCAACCTAGAACTCATACAATGAAAACCTGAAAATCAGAGAAGTGAAGTCTTTTATTCACAGGTGCTATCCATAATTAGTGAGAGAGTTAGGAATCAACAGAGATTTTAGTCCCCCACTTAATTCCCTTTGGAATCTCCCCACTGAATAATATAATCCAAGTGATGAATTCTACCTTAAACTATTTCCCATATCTATTCACTCCATTTCCACTGCCACCTCCCTAGTCCAAGCAACCATCATTTCTCACCTGCACTACTGTTTTCATTGTACCAAGAATAAAACCAAAATGCTTTAAAATGTTATGCAGTGCTCTACCATGCTTACTTTTCTGACCTCAGTTAGCCGCCTCTTCACATCACTCAATGTGTTCCAGCCATGCAAGCCTTCTTTCAGTTTCTAAAACTTGAGTTCTTTCTCCCTTGGAACACTTGTATAGCTATTTTCTTTTTCTGGAATGTTTCTCCCTTGACTCTGCATGACTAGCTCCTCAACTTTCACTTCCCTGGCTGCTTGTGAGGACATCCTCCACCACCTATTAAGTAGGATCCCACCCTTTCTTCACTATCTCAGCACTTTGTATTTTTTATAATACTTTACTTTATAATACTTTACACAATTTTGAATTTGGATTAACATCGTGTTTGCTTTAAAAAAAAAAATCTCCCAGTAACCTATAAGTTCCATGTGGGCAGGGAATTTATTTGTGTTCCTCACCACTACATACTCATGTCTCAGCCAAAAACATAGCATTCAACTTGACTCCTCAATATCTCTCACACACTATATCCAACCCATTAACAAATGCTGTTGGCTCTAGTTTAAAAAATGTATTTCAAATATGGCCACTTCTCTTCATCTCAGCCACTACCACTGTAGTCTACATCAATATAATCTCTCACACGGACTGAAGTCATTTCCTCCTAGAAGGTCTTCCTACCTCCTCTATTGATCTCCTAAACCCTACTACTCCAAAGCAGCCTAGAGATTCTCTTAAAATATGAATATTGTATCATTCTCTTTAAAACATTCTGTTGTCTTTCTATTATTAAAAAAAGTATCCAAAACTTGCAAATAAGGAAAGAGGGTGATTTTATGTTCTTTCAATATGAGGCATTATTGAGGCTTACCTAAGAATTGTTTAATTATCAAGGAGAACACACCTTAATTTGTCCTTGATACTTACTTTTCACATAAAGCCCAAATTTTAGGAAGTGGCATGTTAAATCATAGATTTCTGTCTGATATAAAAGATAAACCCAAAGGTTACAGTTATATTGTCCTCTATGATATTAACCAGTGCATATGTATTAGCAAATTTAAGTTCAAAATTATTTTATATGAAAATTTAAATCACCATTCCTCCAATTCTCTTTTGAACCAGCTTTGCCATCTTACAGGTTACCTTATTAATTAATGAGTAGCATAAACACATTTGATACATGGTTATTTTATATTTGCATAAGAGTCATTCCAAGATTTTGAAAATTAAACTTGACAGTTTTGAGGTTCTCACCAAGATGTCCAAGTTGACTTACCTGTTGGAACCAGTGAAACTATAGTTTTCCAAAAAAGCATGTGATAGACATTTTAAGCTCAAACACATCTCTTTTTTCTCCTCAAATGATACTCAAAACACACTAGAAGTTTATCTTTTTTAAGTCTTTCTCTGACTCTGTGTTTTTGTTTCTCATTCTGGTTCTTGGCTAGGTTTGGTTCTGGTTTCATGATGCCCCACTCAATTTCAGATGGATTATTTTATACTGTAAAATATACCAGACTGGACCTCTCTGGACTTTAAGTTTAATAAATTAATTATTAGATTACTAATAATATTATCTGACATTCATCAAATGTTTATTATGTACCAGGTGCAAATACAAGCACTTTAACCCTATGAATTATTTAATCCTCATATCAACTTTAAAAAGAGGTATTATTATTTCCATTTGACAGATGGAAAAATGCATGCACACATATACTTTTTTATTTTTAGTTGGTTTATAAAGCAGTTTCCACATACATTACTTCACCTTGATAAAGACTCTATAAAATTGAAAGTGTCATAATTCTTATTCCATTTTACAGATGGGGAAATACAGATCCAGATATCAGATGAGTCGTCTGAGGTCCCAAGTTTTCTGCTTTCAAATATAGTATTTTTGCTTCCATACTATACTCTATTAATATAAATGAGCAAAAATAAAAACAAAGACATCACAACAAAACCCCAAAAAACTAAAAACAAAGAAGTTGAGGACTATACTCAGGAAAGAAATTACTTAAGTTAAATTTTAGATAATTACCTTAGATAAATCACCAAGAGCCAACTGAATTTTTTTTTTAAATGCTAAGTCTTCATTATAAAAATGTCTGCCACATTTAAAATAAATAAACACAACATACACATTAAAACCAGAATATTAAACAGAATCTTTTTATTTTACCTTGGATAGCACAAAGTTTTTTTCTAAACTACTGTATGTTGAACATATCAGCAGTTGTTTTTGGTAACTTTTGAAGTGAACCAAGAAAAGTCAATTTAAAAATATATATATATATTGACAAGTTACCACTATTGTTCTTAAGAAATTATGGCTCTAACTTGATCGAGCTCCAAAGGGGCTTCAATTAAAGTAAATCTCTCTTTGCAGGATTTAAAAATTAATGTTCACCAGACTTCTTGCCAACTCCACAGGAAGAAGTAACTTAAAGTCCAAAAATATGCTTAACATTAGATTCAAGTTACATGTCAATCTGAATGGAGTGAATATAATAACCCAACAAAATTGAACCTGAATTGCCCTAAGAGAATCTGTAGATTCACTAAGGAATTCTACTCCACATTGTCATAACTGAGATTAGGAGATTCCTATTAAGGGCAAAACAAGACAAGATTTCAGAATCACACTGAAAAGTGCTTCTATTGATCAAGAATGGAGTTTAAAACTACTAAAATTGAAATAATACCAAATGGTTATGAACTTCTAAATCTACCCAACTCAACTCTCCTGCTCTCTTAAAGAAGATAGTGGATGGCTACATATTTGGATGATGATTAACCTTTTATTTCTTCCTTCTTTCAAATTATATCCTAAAACACTTCTGCTACTTCTATAATATTTTTGTGCTTGTGATATTAAAAGTTCCTATTTCAGTTTCTTCTTCAAATTACAAACCTCATCATTCTGCTTTAGTCATCCAGGAAAAAGTATTGATTAATGAATTGGCTATAGTGTGTGAGAGATATTGAGGAGTCAAGTCTATGCCAGATTTTCCTCTTTTTTTTTTTTTTTTTTTGCTGGATTCAATATATTTCAAAAGGCAACCTATTTTGCTGCCAATGTTTACTGGCATATTGTGAAGAAAACATGCATTTACACACACACACTCTCACACATATACAGTAATATGTGACAAATGCTAACCCGTATTCCTCATAGAGGTTTTCTCTGACCTTTTTTATAAGGCAACCACCACCCCTCTGCCCTTATGGAAAAACACCATCAGCCACACTTCTATGAGATTAATACTAATCAGACCTGTAGCCATTTTTATGGCTTGAAGTTTACATTAACCCCAGGGTGGACACAATGGAAACAGTAGGTAGAGGGGAGTGATATAAAAGAAATCAAGGCATCACCAGGGCCAACATCAAGAATTTTATTTTATTTTATTTTTTATTGAGGATAGGGGGAAAACTGGAGATAGGTTGATAAACCTGTTTCATGTGGCTTTACCTTCCAAACTTTAGAGACTGAGATTTGTATTCAAACAAACCTCAGTTCAAATTCTGTCCTTATGAGTACTATAATCTTTTAAAAATTTTTATTCTCTTAAGCTTCAATTTGGCTCACTTGTCAAGCTGAGATAATAGTACTTGCCACACAATACCAAAACCCCCAAAATTAAGATAATTCATGTAACAGACTTAGTGAGATTCCTGGCACATAATAACTACGTTGGAAATGGTAGATACGGTTATGATTATTCATGGTGGTTACCAAGTATTTATTCACTCATTCAACAAAGAATAATTAAGCTTATACTAATGTATTTTCTCAATTCTGAGACCAACCTTTTTTCACATTTCAGCAATCAAAGTGCATTTAATATACATAATGGCTTTTTTCTTCTGCAAAGATGTCTATTAATTTGCTGATATATCATAAAGTGACAATGTCCTAGGTCTAGCCACTGTGCTAGAAAGTGGAGGGTGGCAAAAATAAGTAAGAAAGCCCCTGCCCTTTTCACAGACCGTGATGCCTGGCAGAGAGGCCACATGACTTCAGCCTTCAGCTTCAAAATTCTAAGCTACCACTGCATGCTTCCATATGCTGTTCCGATTGTTCCAAAAACTGGGGGTATCACAAACCACTTTGAGAATCTCATGAAAGTTGTGGGCTTTCTCTACAGGACAAAAGTACACACATATATGAGTTTTACAAAGAATCTTAGGAGTTTTGTAGACTCTCCAAAGACAATCCTCCGTGGTGTCCCCTAAAAGAATTTATAAAACGTAGGTAAGAATCCCTGCTTGCCCTCTTAGGAAAATTCCCCAGTTATTCTGCAAGTCACTTCTATGATACTACAACCCTTGGAGTTTAAGCATAAGTATGCCCTGAAGATGAGGTGTGGAGTGCAAAGCTAGGAATCACCAGCTCAGAGAGTCCTTGACAACAGTTTATGTTGGGCTGGGAGCCAAAAGAATCCAATATAAGAAGAGAGAAAAGGGGGTTTACATCAGCCTTAGGAAAAACAATGTACAACTCATTACTTTCTTTATTCATTTAGCACAAGTCAACCAACCACAGTATCAATGTCTGATTTATTCCCCCACTATGATCACCCATCTTTGTAGCCTCATGATCGCTACTCCAAATCTAGACTCGTAGTTTGGCTGCATCTCAAGACTTTCACCATAAATGTCAATTTAAATGCACATTTTCTAGAAGGATGACAAAATTCAAAACATTCTATTTTCAGGAAACTAATGTGCAAACGTACCATTATAATATCCTTTTATCTACAATTTATAAAACTCTGGTCAAAATGTTTGTCTAAAAAAATTCCTGGCGGGATGCTGACATGAGCCTCCAGGCTCTCTCTTCTTTAACAAAGGCAATTCATCAGGCTACGCACAAAAGCACCCAAAAGTCTGCAGTGGTTCTCTTTAAATAAAGGCTTGAAGCACGTAGGGGCCTTTTGTAGAAAGAGAAATAGAGGAGATCCCCAAGGTCGGGGTTCTGTACACAGAACAAGGATCTTAAAGCAGGAAGAACTCATTTGTGACATGGTCATTGCAAGGGCAGAGATGAATAAAGCCAGAAACCACACCTGGACTCCAATGTCTAATTATCGAATACAACCAGGAAGAATGAAAAATCTATAGAAGACTAGAAATGGACATTGAAGTTGGGTATTGAGTCAAAATTTGAAAGAAAGGAAGAAATGTCATAATTTAGAATATAAATGGTGGGAAGAGAGTGGGTAAAATGGGTGGTGGGAGCCTGATTTGAGAGATGATCTCAGACACCATCTGGATTTTGCAGTTTGTTTTAATGATTAGTTGAGATGTGTTGGTTGTAAGGATGGACTTGGCTTAAAAACCTGAAAATGGGGTCATAAAAATGCTTTTTTAAATATGCATGACTTTTTTAATAGCAGGGTACTTTTAAAAGCTATAGAAAAATCTCATGGTGCATTGAATTCTGAAACAACACATTGAATTTGGAATATCTTGGCAGGTTCCAACAAAGCTGAATATTTCAGTAATATTCATGACACTGTGTCCTATCTAGTGATTATTTCCCAGTAGCTCATAAAGCCAGGGTGTGTTTGTAAATAGAGCCACATTCTTTCATTTGTGACTCCTTTCTCTGTACACACACACACATACACACACACACATACACATTTATATATACACATTAAGACTACATACAGATATATGCAGTCATATGTCTTCTTCTGATTTAAAAATAATAAAAAAAACATGTTGCTGGGCCCTAGGCATCTCATGCATCATTGTAGTAAATTGACCCTGGTTGTAAACACTTTTTCAGTTCTTGGTGGAACCCAATTCCTGAAGTTGAGGCTGAAAACACAGACTCTAGGATCTAAACTCAAGGGGAAAGGGTTATGGAGATAAGATATAATGTGGAGTATTATCTACACCTGCCACAAAAGGGAGATGGAGCATGTCATCTCTTGATGTAAGATTTTTGGCTAAAAATATACCATGTTTAAAAACAATTAAAGAACATGTCTCAAAAGCAAATGCACAGACAATACCTTGGTGATTCTCTACCAGAGGTGAAATAACCCCACTGGGGGGCTCCTGAGTAAGTAGGAGGGGGCTGGTTGTCATAATAACCAGGAGGAATTTGCTACTGCCCTGTAGGGGGTGAGAGCCAAGGAGGTTAAATGCCCTATAATGAGTGGACAGTCCATGCGACGAAAAATGGCCTGGACCGAGATGCTAATATCACCTCTATGAAGAAGTCAATCAGATTGACTTAGAAGACAATGTTTAATAAAGACAGAAAGAACAAGAGACTTTTATCTCTCTTAGTTACATATGAACAAACCAGGAAATAAAATGTTCTGTTGAAAGATGGCTAATGATTTAAAGTAATGTTAATCGTCACTTTACCTCTTTGTGACAATTCCTTCATCTGTAAGTGGGAATGATAGTAATTATTTCATAGATCTATTAAGATTTCATTGAGTTAATATATTTAAAGCATGTTCAATAATACCTGGCACATAACAATCCCTAAATAAGGCTTATTTTATTATTTCTAAGAAAAAAATTGAACTGTAAAAATTTCCTTTGAAGAAAAGTAACTTTTAACTTTGCTTTTGAACAGAAGTCAACCAATATGTGTTCAAATAGCCTTGCTTCCATAATGAAAAGCTTTTCACCATTACCATAGATGTTTTTCTCCTCTCTAGCTCCCTAACTCCACCCATCCACAGAAATGTGCAGGGAATGTCCTTTCCACCAGACCCCAGTGCTTCTCCAGGCAGAGACGACACAGCCCAAGGGGATTGAGAAAGAACAAGCTGTCTCTGCCAAAACCTGTCTCCCAGAAATCATCAGACCTGCTCTGGCCCCAGCTGGACTCTGAAGCCACAACTTAGGTAATTAGCAGTGGCCTTTGCCAACCTGCTGAGTTCACAACTCCTGGTTCTGCGCTGCTCCAGAGCCTCCTGAGTCAACTCTGATGCCACGGCATATGGTCTGCAATTTTGCCTGGGGTTCTTTGTTGGGGATGGCTCCAAGGAGTTTACAGGAGATGCAGCCTATTGGTACCACAGGACCTGACATCTCCCATGTTGCGGACTGGTCCCTTAGTATCTCCTAGGACACTGCACAGATGGTGCAGGTATAGTCATTTGATTTAACAGGACTCTCCAGCTTAATTTCACCACAAATGAAGAGACTTGGAAGATTCTCAGAGTACAAAGCTAATGACAGTTTGGGGAATCCCATAATTTACAGGGTGATTATGTCTTAATCCATTGACAAAAACAAGACATATAAACAAAAACCTAGTTTTTAATCCCAGGAGCCTAATTGCAAGTCAGTACATCAGTCCTAACAATGAGGGGGTTAGAGGGACCTGAATCCAAGGTGAAGAATGTTTTCTTTTTTTTTTTTTTGAGACGGAGTCTGGCTCTGTTGCCCAGGCTGGAGTGCAGTGGCCGGATCCCAGCTCACTGCAAGCCCCGCCTCCCGGGTTCACGCCATTCTCCTGCCTCAGCCTCCTGAGTAGCTGGGAGTACAGGCGCCCGCCACCTCGCCCGGCTAATTTTTTTTGTATTTTAGTAGAGACGGGGTTTCACCGTGTTAGCCGGGATGGTCTCGATCTCCTGACCTCGTGATCCGCCCGTCTCGGCCTCCCAAAGTGCTGGGATTACAGGCTTGAGCCACCACGCCCAGCCCAGAATGTTTTCTAAACTCTACTGCAGGCTCCACATCCACCTAAGGAAAAAAGAAATATCCTGACTCTGTAGAAAAAGTATATTCCCTTTTAATAGTATGTACCAATAAGAAAAAGTAATTAAAATTGGTTAGAATCTTGGCTCTACTACTTACAAGGTATGAGATTTATGCAAGTTTTTAGACTTCTCTGAGGTTCAATTTCCTCCTTGTTGATTAAGATAATAGTATTGACTGCCTCATAAGATTGCCATGAAGACTAAATGTGATAATGTAGTTCAGTATTTAATAAGTACTTGGCACACAGAAAATCCTCAATAAAAATGACCATTATTATAACTATTATTATTTTCATTAGCATCGTGTTCATTACTTTTCTTTTCTTTTTTTTTTTTGAGATGGGGTCTCACTCTTGTTGCCCAGGCTGGAGTGCAATGGCATGACCTTGGCTCACTGCAACCTCTGCCTCCTAAGTTCAAGCAATTCTCCTGCCGCAGCCTCCAGAGTATCTGGGATTACAGATGCCCACCACCATGCCTGGCTAATTTTTATATTTATAGTAGAGACGGGGTTTCACCATGTTGGTCAGGCTGGTCTCAAACTCCTGACCTCAGATGAACCATCCTCCTCGGCCTCCCAAAGTGCTGGGATTACAGGCTTGAGCCACTGTACCTGGCCTTGTTAATTTTTTTATTACATTGCCTCTCAATCAAATAATTATGGGTTCACTATTTTTTAATTTACCAAATATTGATTGACCACCTACTCTGTGTTAGGGACTATCCATGATGCAGACAGATAAGTTCTCTTCTCTAATGAGGTTTATACTCTTCTGTGTGTGTGTGTGTGTGTGTGTGTGTGTGTGTGTGTGTGTGTGTGTGTGTGTTATAATATAATATACATATTTGGTCTTTGTCCCTAATCTGGTTCCCAGCACAGAGATCCTAAAACACAGTTTCTTGAATGATAAAAGTATCTTTTATTATTCACACCGGGAGCAGTAGCTCATGCCTGTAATTCCAGCACTTTGGGAGACCAAGGCAGGCAGATGACCTGAGGTCAGGAGTTCGAGACTAACCTGGCCAACATGGTGAAACCCCGTCTACTAAAAAATAGAAAAAATTAGCTGGGCGTGGCAGCTTACACCTGTAGTCCCAGCTACTTGGAAGGCTGAAGCAGAAGAATCACTTAACCTGAGAGGCGGAGGTTGCAGTGAGCAGAGATTGCACCACTGTACTCCTGGGTGACAGAGTAAACCCTGTGTCCAAAAAAAAAAAAAAGTATCTTTTATTATTCATAATGAGTTCCTTTTGACCATACCTGAGCTTATGCTAAGCAGATGACTCACGGTGAGAGTGACAGGGGAACAAGGAAGGAGCTAAATAGCTTCAGGATGAGGGCTGGTCACACCAGAAAAACCAACCACATGATTAGAGGGTTAGAATTTTCAGTCCCCAGCCTCCAGAGAGAGGAAAGGGGCTAGAAATTGAGTTCAATCACCAATGGCCAATAATTTAATCAATCATGTTGCCTACATAATGAAGCTTTCATTAAAAATCTGAAACAAGGAGTCTAATGAAACTTCTGGGTTGGAGAACTCGTCATCATGAGGGAGGGTGGCACACCCAAAGTTCTGTGCTCCACCCGCCACCCCACTTCCCACTCCCTCCCCCTCCACTGTGTGTGCATGCGCATGAGCGCGCGTGTGCGCGCGCACGCACACGCACACACACACACACACACACACACACATCTATCCCCAAACCTTGCCTTATCCATCTCTTTCACTTGGGTGTTTCTGAGTTGTGTCCTTTATAATAAACCATATGGGAACCTCCATATTTGTAGCCAGCTCAGACAGAAGTGTGGGTAGACTGGGCACCTTGTTTGTGTTTGCATTGGAAGCGGGAGCATTCTTGCAAGACTGAGCCCTTAAACCCTGGGTAGTTAATGTCAGAAGTGAATTGAATTGAATTGTTGCCCACTCTGTTGCTGTCAGAGAATTAGAGAATTGGTTAGTGTTTGGAAAAAAACTACACAATGTGTGTATTGGGGGTGGTGGCCAGAGACAAGCAACGAACAGATAGATGGGACTCTGTCCTTTTACAAAATGATAAATGCTGTGATAAAAATGATAGAGTGGTACCAACAAGAGTAACAGATGTGGTGGCCACATTTGATAGGGTGGTAAGGGAGGCCTCTCAGAAGAGGAAACACCATGCTAAGTGCAACGAGTATATGGATCATTGAAACCCTAAGCACTATGCAGTATATTGTTCATTTTATGGAAAAATATGCTGAAGGAGAGTGAGATTAATCATTTGCCATGGTCACACAGCAAAAAAATGGTAGAGCTAGAATTCTAACTTAATTCTTTCTTATCATCCCAACATCCCGTACCTATTTCAATCTGGTCCATGCTGTCCAGTAGAACGTCCCAGGGACAGTTCAATTTCTGTGCTATCCTCTGGTGCATATGTGACTACGGAGTGCTGGAAATATGACTACAGAGACTGAGAAACTGAATTTATTTTATTTAATTTTCACCATTTGAATTCAAACAGTAACATGTAGCTAGTGGCTTCTATCTTGCACAGTGAAGGTCTAGGATTTCTTTCTTGTGTGACACCTCCTATCACTTGGGTTTCTTCCTGATGTTCTGAAGCTTTCTGGACTCCACTTTCTAAGAAAGACGTCTGGCAGCAAACACACCTGCTAACGATTAGCTACATTCAACCCCCCACAGGCCTGTGTCATTATAATTAGTCACTGTGTTCCAAAAATGGATATTGATTATCTGTCTTTATTTCATTTTATATTTTACATACATGTTTTTTAATGTTAAAAAAACTGCAATGTTTTAGGCACACCCAAATGCCAGAAGCCTATTAAACCAAAGGTGCAAAGGAGAATGCTGATTGAGACCACATGGGCATTTTCTTAGAACAAACCTTAGAGAAAAGAAAGGCAGTGTGAAGGGAAAGCCTCTGCCTCACCAAATGGCTGCAACTTTAATTATCAAGAAGTAAGCGATGTTGTCAGGCAAACCTCACAGACAGTGATCATGGATGGATTGACTTATTTTACTCTTTCTGCATCGAGTCCCAAAAGCAAAAATCAGCCCTGCAAACAATAAAACAATGCCACAGTCCAAAACCATACTCTGGAACCTTCTGTATTCTGATTGACTGACATGAGTCATGCTATGTGAACAGAACACAGCTCATGTGTGATTCAAAATCCATGAGTTTCAGACCTAGCACAGCCACCCAAATTTGCTAAATGACTTGGGAAAATCATTTACCTCTCTGAGCTCAGCTTACACATATGTAGAATGAAAATAAAAACAGAACCAGCTGTTTTGGTGTTTGTTGAAAATTAAATGAGATGATAATTGTGTAGAATGTAACATGACATCTGATATTAATATCGAATATGCAAAATGAAGAGATTGAGAAGGGAAAGTGGCTGACTAGACACAGCCAGGTGGAACAGCTGCCACCGAGAAACTGAAACAACTGGTGCACTCCTAACAGATCTTCAGAGGGAAGGCACTGAGAGTGGATGGAGGGAACACACATAAGCTAGGCTGAAGCGGGAGGAAGCTGGGAACCCTGCACAGGACTACTGTACAACGGGAAACTCGTTACTGGCCCCCAGTGACCCCAAGGGAATGGGTGAGTTGAACTGGCAAGGAGTAATTCGCTCTTGCCGCTGGTTTCTGGAATCCTGGCAGAGGAGAATAATGTGCTCCTAAATGACTTTTGGGTAAATAATGAGATTAAGTCTGAACTTGAGAAATTCTTTAAAACTAATGAGAACAAAGACACAACATACCAGAATCTCATAGACGCAGCTAAGGCAGTGTTAAGCAGAAAATTTACAGCATTAAATGACCATATCAAAAAGTTAGACAGATCTCAGTTTGACAACCTAACCTAATTATCTAAAAGAATTAGAGAACCAAAAGCAAACATATCCCAAAGCTGGCACACAACAAGAAATAACCAAAATCAGAGCTGAACTGAAGGACACTGAGACATTTAAAACTATTCAAAAGATTAATAAATCTAACGATTGATTATTTTTAAATGGTCGAATAGGTAGACTGCTAGCTAGGCTAATAAAGAAGAAAAGAGAGAAGATTCAAATAAACACAATTAGAAACAACAAAGGGGATATTACCACTGACCCCACAGAAATACAAGTAATCATTAGAGAATATCATGAATACCTCTATACACATAAACTAGAAAATCTAGAAGAAACTGATAAATTCCTAGACACACACACTCTCCCAAGACTGAGCTGGGAAGAAATTAAATCTCTGAAAAGACCAATAGTGAGCTTCATAATTGAGTCAGTAACCCAAGACTAGACAAAGTAACAGCCAAATTCTACCAGATTTACAAAGAGCTGGTACCATTGCTAAAGAAAATATTCCAAAGAACTGAAAAGGAGAGATCCTTCCCTAACTCATTCTATGTGGTCAACATCATCCTGATACCCAAATCTGGCAGAGACACAACAAAAAAAGAAAACTCCAGGCCAATATCATTGATGAACATTGATGCAAAAGTCCTCAACAAAATACTAGCAAACTGAATCCAGCAGTGCATCAAAAAGCTCATCCACCATGACAAACTAGGCTTTATCCCTGAGATGCAAGGTTGATTCAACATACACAAATTTAAAAATGTGACTCATCACATAAACATAACTAAAAACAAAAACCACATAATTATCTCCATACATACAGAAAAGGCTTTCAATAAAATTCAACATCCTTTCATATTAAAAACTCTCAATAAACTAGGTGTTGAAGGACATACCTCAAAATAATAAGAGCCATCTATGACAAACCCACATCCAACACCATACTGAGTGAACAAAAGCAGGAAGCATTCTCCTTCAAACTGGAACAAGACAAGGATGTTCTTTCCCACCACTTCTATTCAACATAGTATTGGAAATCCTTTTCAGAGCAATTAGACAAGAGAAAGAAATAAAGAGCATGTGAGTAGGAAGACAGAAAGTCAGACTAACCCTGTTTGTAGACATGACACTATATCCAGAAAACCCCATAGTATTGACCCAAAACTCCTTAAGCTGATAAACAACTTCAGCAAAGTCTCAGGATACAAATCAATGAACAAAAATCTGTAGGATTTCTTTTTTTTTTATATACTTTAAGTTCTAGGGTACATGTGTACAACGTGCAGATTTGTTACATATGTATACATGTGCATTGTCGGTGTGCTGCACCCATCAACTCATCAGCACCCATCAGCTCATCATTTACATCAGTTATAACTCCCAATGCCATCCCTCTCCCCCTCCCCTCCCCATAATGGGCCCTGGTGTGTGATGTTCCCCTTCTCATGTCCAAGTGATCTCATTGTTCAATTCCCACCTATGAGTGAGAACATGCGGTGTTTGGTTTTCTGTTCTTGTGAAAGTTTGCTGAGAATGATGGTTTCCAGCTGCACCCATGTCCCTACAAATGACACGAACTCATCCTTTTTTATGGCTGCATAGTATTCCATGGTGGATATGTGCCACATTTTCTTAATCCAGTCTGTCACTGATGGACATCTGGGATAATTCCAAGTCTTTGCTATTGTGAATAGTGTCGCAATAAACATATGTGTGCATGTGTCTTTATAGCAGCATGATTTATAATCCTTTGGATATATACCCAGTAATGCGATGGCTGGGTCATATGGTATCTCTAGGTCTAGATCCTTGAGGAATCGCCATACTGTTTTCCACGGTGGTTGAACTAGTTTACAATCCCACCAACAGTGTAAAAGTTTTCCTATTTTTCCACATCCTCTCCAGCACCTGTTGTTTCCTGACTTTTTAATGATTGCCGTTCTAACTGGTGTGAGATGGTATCTCACTGTGGTTTTGATTTGCATTTCTCTGACGGCAAGTGATGATGAGCATTTTTTCATGTGTCTGTTGGCTGTATGAATGTCTTCTTTTCAGAAATGTCTGTTCATATCCTTTGCCCACTTTTCGATGGGGTTGTTTGTTTTTTTCTTGTAAATTTGTTTGAGTTCTTTGTAGGTTCTGGATATTAGCCCTTTGTCAGATAAGTAGATTGCAAAAATTTTCTCCCATTCTGTAGGTTGCCTGTTCACTCTGATGGTAGTTTCTTTTGCTGTGCAGAAGCTCTTTAGTTTAATGAGATCCCATTTGTCAATTTTGGCTTTTGCTGCCGTTGCTTTTGGTGTTTTAGACATGAAGTCCTTGCCCATGCCTATGTCCTGAATGGTATTACCTAGGTTTTCTTGTAGGGTTTTTATGGTATTAGGTCTAACATTTAAGTCTCTAATCCATCTTGAATTAATTTTCGTATAAGGAGTAAGGAAAGGATCCAGTTTCAGCTTTCTACTTATGGTTAGCCAATTTTCCCAGCACCATTTATTAAATAGGGAATCCTTTCCCCATTTCTTGTTTCTCTCAGGTTTGTCAAAGATCAGATGGCTGTAGATGTGTGGTATTATTTCTGAGGACTCTGTTCTGTTCCATTGGTCTATATCTCTGTTTTGGTACCAGTACCATGCTGTTTTGGTTACTGTAGTCTTGTAGTATAGTTTGAAGTCAGGTAGCGTGATGCCTCCAGCTTTGTTCTTTTGACTTAGGATTGTCTTGGCGATGTGGGCTCTTTTTTGGTTTCATATGAACTTTAAAGCAGTTTTTTCCAATTCTGTGAAGAAAGTCATTGGTAGCTTAATGGGGATGGCATTGAATCTATAAATTATCTTGAGCAGTATGGCCATTTTCATGATATTGATTCTTTCTATCCATGAGCATGGTATGTTCTTCCATTTGTTTGTGTCCTCTTTTATTTCACTGAGCAGTGGTTTGTAGTTCTCCTTGAAGAGGTCCTTTACATCCCTTGTAAGTTGGATTCCTAGGTATTTTTTTCTCTTTCTAGCAATTGTGAATGGAAGTTCATTCATGATTTGGCTCTCTGTTTGTCTGTTACTGGTGTATAAGAATTCTTGTGATTTTTGCACATTAATTTTGTATCCTGAGACTTTGCTGAAGTTGCTTATCAGCTTAAGGAGATTTTGGGCTGAGAAGATGGGGTTTTCTAAATATACAATCATGTCATCGGCAAAGAGGGACAATTTGACTTCTTCTTTTCCTAACTGAATACCCTTGATTTCTTTCTCTTGCCTGATTGCCCTAGCCAGAACTTCCAACATTACGTTGAATAGGAGTGGTGAGAGAGGGCATCCCTGTCTTGTGCCAGTTTTCAAAGGGAATGCTTCCAGTTTTTGCCCATTCAGTATGATAATGGCTGTGGGTTTGTCATAAACAGCTCTTATTATTTTGAGATACGTTCCATCAATATCGAATTTATTGAGCGTTTTTAGCATGAAGGGCTGTTGAATTTTGTCAAAGGCCTTTTCTGCATCTATTGCTGCTGCCTTGCAGTTAGATCTCTGACTGCTGTGCTAACAACGAGGGAGGCTCCGTGGTGTGTGGGACCCTCCCGTCCAGGTGTGGGATATAATCTCCTGATGTGCCGTTTGCTAAGACCCTTGGTAAAGTGCAGTATTAGGGTGGGAGTTACCCGATTTTCCAGGTGTTGTGTGTCTCAGTCTCCCTTGGCTAGGAAAAGGGATTCCCTTCCCTCTTGCACTTCCCAGGGGAGGCGATGGCTCGCCCTGTTTCAGCTCTCGGTGGTCGGGCTGCACCAGCTGACCAGCACCGATTGTCCGGCACTCCCCAGTGAGATGAACCTGGTACCTCAGTTGAAAATGCAGAAATCACCCATCCTCTGTGTCACTTGCGCTGGGAGCTGGAGGCTGGAGCTGCTCCTATTCAGCCATCTTGCTCCGGGCCAAAAATCTGTAGCATTTCTGTACACCAACAACATCAAAGCCAAGAGCCAAATGAAGAACACAATCCATTCATTACTGCCACAAAAAGAATAAAATACCTAGGAATACAGCTAACCAGGGAGGTGAAAAATCTCCATAAGGAGAACTACAAAACACTGCTCAAATAAATCAGAAATGACACAAACAAATTTTTAAAAACTTCCATGCTCATGGATAGGAAGAATCAATATTGTTAAAATGGTTATACTGCCCAAAGAAATGTATATATTCAATTCTATTCCTATTAAACTACCAATGACACTCTTTAAAGAACTAGAAAAATCTATTTAAAAAGTCATATGGAACTAAAAAAGAACCCAAATAGCCAAGGTAATCCTAAGCAAAAAGAGCAAAGCTGGAGGAATCATGCTACCCAATTTCAAACTATACTACAGGATTACAATAACCAAAACAGCATGGTATTGGTTCAAAAACAGACACATAGACCAATGGAACAGAATAGAGAGCTCAGAAGTAAGGCTGCACACCTACGCTATCTGATCTTGGACAAAGCTGACAAAAATAAGCAATGGGGAAAGGACTCTCTATTCAATAAATGGTACTGGGGTAACTAGCTATTTGCAGAATATTGAAACTGGACCCCTTCCTGACACCAAATGCCAAAACTAACCCAAGATGGATTAAAGACTTAAATATAAAACCCCAAACTACAAAATCCCTGAAAGACAACCTAGGCAATACCATTCTGGACATAGGAATCCACAAAGATTTCATGACAAAGACACCAAAACCAATTGCAACAAAAGCAAAAATTGACAAATTTGATCTAATTAAGCTAATGAGCTTCTGCACAGCAAAAGAAATTATCATTAGAGTAAATAGACAACCAACAGAACAGGAAAAAATTTTGCAAACTATGCATCTGACAAAGTTCTAGTATCCAGCATCTATTAGGAACTCAAACAAATTTACAAAAGAAAAAAAAAAAAGAAAGAAAGGTAAAACAAAAAACAACTCCGCTAAACAGTGGGGAAAGAACATGAACAGATATGGTATTAGTACTTTTCAAAAAAAAAAGACATACATGCAGCCAACAAACATATGAAAAAAAGCTCAATATCACTAATCATTAGAGAAATACAAATCAAAACCACAATGAGATACCATCTCACACTAGTCAGAATGGCTACTATTAAAAAGTCAAAAATAACAGATGCTGGTGTGGTTGCAGAGAAAAAGAAACACTTATACACTGTTGGTGAGAGTGTAAAAATTAGTTCAGCTGCAGTAGAAAAAGAGTTTGGTGATTTCTCAGAGAACTCAAACCAGAACTACCATTCAACCTAGCAGTCCTATTATTGGGTATATACCCAAAGGAATATAAATTGTTCTACCATAAAGACTCATGCATGCATAGGTTCATTGCAGCACTATTCACAATAGCAAAGACATGAAATCAACCTAAATGCCCATCAATGCTGGACTGGATAAAGGAAATGTGGTACATATACACCATGGCATACTATGCAACCATAAAAAAGAATGAGATCATGTCATTTGCAGGAACATGTATAGAGGTACAGGCCATTATCCCTAGCAACCTAATGCGGAAACAGGAAACCAAATACCACATGTTCTCACTTATAAGTGGGAGCTAAATAATGGGAACACATGGACACATAAAGGAGAACAACAGATACCAGGGCCTACAGGAAGGTGCAGGGTGGAAGGAGGGAGATCAGGAAAATTAACTAATGAGTACTAGGCTTAATACCTGGAGACAAAATAATCTGTACAACAAATCCCTGTGATAAGAGTTTACCTATATAATAAACCAGCACATGTAACCCTGAACCTAAAATAAAAGTTTAACAAAAGAAAGACAGTAACAACCCTCACCTCACTAAAAAGTGTCACCACTAAAAAATAGTAAATGTTCAAAACAAATGTTTTGATGATAATTAAGAAATTATTGTTTTCATTCCATGGCCATCCTTCCTTCTGGATTTTAATAAATATTAAAAAACAAATGCAGAGCACATAATACATATGAGATACTCAGCTAGATGTTTCAGTATGGCATACTGAGTTCTCACAACAATCCTGTAAAGTACACAGGGATCTCCACAAGGATACTGAAACTGAAACACAGGAAGGTTAAGATACTATGCAAAGACACACACAACCAGGTGGTCCAACTCAAATTTCTCAGTCTATTCTCTCTCTCTCTCTCTCTCTCTGCATTACCAACAATTCTTGATTAAGGTCTTCACTAGTGTTCTTGAATCTTTTAAACTTATCTTAAAAATAACTTTATGTTAATGAATTTATTTTTTTCTTCTTCTGGACTTCTAAGTCACAATGCATATTTTTGACAATTCTTGTTCTCCCTCTGTCTCTCTTTCCAATTTAGTCATCTTTTTCTAGGGCTTACCACTTCATTGCATTAGGCTCTGTTAAAAAATAAACTTAGGTATATTAACATTTTAAAGGTTTATTTGAGCAAACAGGGATGCATGAATCGGTCAGTGCCAAACCACAAGCAGTTTGGACTCCACCAAGAAAATGAGAGGGTAAAACTTTTATAAGGTGCTGGAAGAAGCAAAACAAAGAAAATATTTGATTGGTTAAAGCAGAAAGTCCCTGAAGATTACTTAGTTGTTTCTGATTGGTTAACCTTGCTTTGTTTTACCTTTTACAGTGAGTTGAGTTTCAGTTTGCTTACATAGGAACTCAAGGCATTGAAGTCGGCTCAGCCCAATGACCTCCCAATTAATTATTTTCACAGCTCTACCTTTTTTATTTTAATTTTTGATACAGGGTCTCTCTCTGTCACCCAGACTAGAGTACATTGACTCAATCATGGCTCACTTCAGCCTTGACCTCTCAGGCTCAAGTGATCCTCCTACCTCAACCTCTGAAGTAGCTGAGACTACAGGCCTGTGCCACTACACCTGGCTAGTTTTTTCTTTTGTTTTGTTTTGGGTTTTTTTGGTGTTTTTGGTACTTTTTGCAGAGACAGGGTTTCACCATCTTGCCCAGGCAGGTCTTGAACTCCTGGGCTCAAGCAATCCTCCCTACTTGGCCTTCCAAAGTATTGGGATTATAGGCATGAGCCACCATGCCCAGCCCATCTTAATTTTAGTATCAGCCACTGACTAAATATGGGACTAAAAAACTAAGGTCTCTCTTTCTCTAACTTCACTCCAACAGTTCATGTGGTAACAGTTCCCTTAAAAGTCTCAACAAGTATTTTTGGATTTTCCTAACAGGTATCTCACATGTACTCAGGAGTATAATAGATGATAGACAAATAGATGACATACAGATAGATGATGGATAGATAGATAGATAGATAGATAGATAGATAGATAGAGAGATAGACAGATAGCTATGGAGATAAGGCTTCCCTGTGGTGTCTTATTTCCCTCTTTGTCCCATCACAGTGAGTATCACCATGTCGGCGTGCCATCCCCATCCTTTGGGCTGTGTCAACCTATAATGAGAACATCTGGATGTACCAGGCATGCCCAGACCCTGCCATAGATGCACAGGAGCCCTCGGGAGAGCAAGCCTCACAGTGCTGTGGGAATACGTGGCTCATTTTTTTCTGAGAAGCCAAAGCAGAGCCATTCGGTGACTTGCAGCATTTTAAAATGAGAGAATGTCTCTTTTGCTCTAACTTACACCGCTAACTGCATCTCCCTCTCCATTTCAGTAGGATTCAATCATACACAGATGCTCCCCAAATTACAATGGGATTATGTCCTAATAAATCCATCATAAGATGAAAATGTCCTAAGTCAGAAATGCATTTAATACATCCAATCTATTGAACACAGTAGCTTAGCCTAAACATGCTCAGAACACTTACATTAGCCTACAGTGGGGCAAAATCATCTAACACCAAACCTATTTTATAATAAAGTGTTGAATACTTCAAGTAATTCACTGAATATTCAAATACACCTTCTGCTGAATGCATATCACTTTCACACCATCCTAAAGTCCAAAAATCCTAAGTCAAACCATGGTAAGTCAGGGACCATCTGTATTTATGGGGACCTACTTTGGAAAACTAATGTCAGTGAAAAATACTACAACAGACGATGAATTTTGCATCCATTCTGAGAAGGAAGGTAAACTGGTCCCCTAGAATAATTTCCCTCATTCTTCCTTATGTGTCTCATCAGATCCTCAAGTAACAGGAGTTCAGGGAGACTCATATCTTAGTTATTCAAATAAGCCCAGGTAAATTTTCCCCAGACTCAAGCCAAAGCTTGCCTCTTAAAAACTGCTAGGTAGAATCCAAAATTCATTTCTAGGATGAAACACATACAAGAAATTCTGATTTGCATGAGACAGAGTACAATTCACCCTCAACCAACCCAGCACAGAGATGTCTTTCAACACCAACACACTTTAACATGTATACCCCACTCACTGTTGAATTCCTGTAGCCAGAGTCATACAGTTCTGTCATCAAAGAAAACACCTCTGGGCAAACTAATTTTTCTTGAAGCCCAGCAAAATAATAACAACCTCCCACGCCCTTTCAAAGACCTGCTCAATAGGCAGGTTTTTGTTGCATGAAGTGGGAGTGGTGGTTGACTCTGTCAGCATCATCAACCTTCACAATGCACAATCTAAGCTTGTGGCGGATCGTCAATGACAATGAAGTTAGCTGATTACTATAATCGACCATAATTTTTTCTTTAAATTTAATAACAACTGATATTTGGGGAGAAGGAGAAAAATAAAGAACTGCATCATATCTATTTTCTGATGAAAGACCACATGCCAACGTGACCAGTTCATACTGAGCTCAGCAGAAAACCTTTGAGCACATATTGAGTGCCCAGGACATATGCATATACATAAAAAGGTTAATTTCCATAATAAAGTGTTTCCCATGCAAATATGCGCTAAAGTTATATTGAGGTAATTCACAGACATACCAAAAGCCAGCTAATATATTAAAATATGATCAGCTTTATTGGTAATCATAGAAATTTCAAATAAAATAATTAGAAATCAATTTTACCTAGTAGATCGACAAAAAATTTAAGGATTGTTAATATGTTAGTAAATGTTGTAAAGAAATGGTCACTTACTTTCATTGTTAGTAAAAGTATAAACTAATTCAATATTCTGGAAGGGGATTTGACATCCATTAGAATTTACAAGGTGCATCCACTTATATGAGTAATTCAACTTCGATTCATCTGTGAAATCTCTCCTACCAAAATAATTGCACTTGGACACAAAGATGTTAATTGCAGTATTGTTTATAATAGCAAAAGACGGAAACAATAGAAATCTCCATCAAGTCATTTCATAGTCACACTAGGTAACACAATGCAGCCTTTAAAAGAAAAGGACTTTTAAAAGGAGGAACTGCATACTGAGGAATTGAAAATTGAGGAACTGAGTATGACATTGTCATGGAAATCTCTCCACCATTTAGTGCTAAATGAAAAAAGTTAATGAATAGTAGTCATAGTATGATCCCATTTATGTTTTCTGAAGGGCTGAACAAGTGTGCGTACATGTACATATGTAGGCACGGAAATTAATAAAAAAATAGGTATGGATGGATAGGTAATAAAAGATAAAGTCATTATGTCTGGGGAGGGAAATAGGTGAATAGTGGTATGAAGTGAGGAGTGAGGCCGAGAGAGGAGTAAGGGGAAGGGTGGACACAAGACTCCATATGCTTTGGTAATACTTGAATTTTCAATAATGAATACTCGTTCATGAATACTATGTTATGTTTTGAAATAAAATAAATTAAAAGTAATTATATTGCAGTATGAACATGTCACCATCCTGGTCATTATTGATAAACCAGACAGCTAAATTGCCCAGACTGACCATCCTGCATTCTGATTTGGCCACCCCCAGGAAGTGCACCTAAGCACTTCCACTCCCTTATGATCTCAGATTCTCCGCATTTTAAAGAATCTTAAGAGTCATCCAATCAATGACTTATTCAGTGCTTGAAGCCCCTCTTAAATATCTCTGCAAATTGATCTTCCAGGTTTTGCTTGATAACACCTCTCACTAGAGGGCCATTGCTTCCCATGGCTTCCTACTCTCCCTTCCAGCAGCTCTGCTGGGAAGGACTCCCTTGTCTTAAGCCACAATATGTCTCTATCCCCAATCCTACGGACTCTTCTTTTTGTTGTTTTTTTTTTTTCTTCTTTTTCTTTTTTTTAATGGACAAATTATAATTGTGTATATTTATGGGGTAATATGTGATGTTTTGATCTATGTATACATTACAGGAAGATTCCATCAAGCTAATTAATATATATATCACCTTATCAATTTATTATTTTGTATGTATGTGGTAAGAACATTAAAAAGCTATTGGAGAATCTTTAAAAAGGCAATCTCATAGAAATGGAAAGTAGAAAAGTGATTACCAGAGGCTAGAGGGAGAAGGGAAGATGGGGAAAGGGGAGATGTTAGTGAAAGGGTACACAGTTTCAGTTAGACTAGAGGAACACATTTTAGTGAACTGTTGCACTGCATGGTGCCCTTGCACCACCCTGAATAGAGCTTACAGACCCCTTTTCCTCCGTGAGAAGAAAGGCATTCTCACTGAACACTGCCCCCAACCTTAGGTGAATTAGAAAGACTTTCTTTCTACCTAATGTCTGTCACAGCACTTACCACGCACTTACCATAATTGTCTGTCTACAAACGTAGACTGTAAGGCTTGAGCAGCAAGTACGTTTGTATCCCAGTACCTAGATCAGTGTCAGGCTAATAGGAGGTTCTCAAGCCCCATGGTGTAGTGGTTAAAACCATAAACTTTTTAATAGTCCATCCAAATCTCAAACTCCTTTGCTAAATACAAGTTCTCATTTAGACTAAGCAAAACATTTGAGGCTTCATTTCCTTAGTGGTGAGAATATGATAAATATCGTATATCTACTTCATAGTTTGCTTAAGAATATGAAATAAGAATAATGAATGAATGAGAGAAAGAATGAGTGAGCGAACCCATCCACCATCCAATTTCTTGTAGAACCCCACCATTCCCAAACTCTCCTTGTGTTCTGGAATTGTGTTAGAGCTTTTGAAAGAAGAAAGCACAGCTTAGATTTGGCTAATACCAACCTGAATTCAATCAATTCTAAAACAAAATCAAGAAAGAAAGAAAGGAAGGAAGGAAGGAAGGAAGGAAGGAAGGAAGGAAGGAAGGAAGGAAGGCCGCATCCACCAGTCACTACTTTCTATTTTTCTAGGATGTGGGAATATGGACAAGATCAAGAAAGAAAAAAAGAAAGCCTGCATCTACCAGTGACTACTTTCTATTTTTCTAGGAGGTGGGAATATGAACAGGATTGATCTCTGTAGCTCCTTTTTTGAACTTAGGACAAATCTCAGATCTCACCTGCGGGGATTTCATAGCACAGCAGTAGAGGGTTATCACTTACATGAACTTCGTTTGAACTTTGTATGGGCTCCTCTCTTATTTTAAAAAGTTTTACATCAAATTTTGTAATGTAAGGAGAATATGCAATTTAAATTAAAAAATTGGAGGAGATTTGGGTATTTTTCAGCCTGGGTCAGCAAACTCCAAAGGCCTATAATTAGGTTTTCCCTCTGTTTCTTCTTAATCATTAAAACCATGAATGAGAATAAAGCTTAATCAGATAGATTGCCTACTCTTGCCTTAAGATATGGATCCATTACAGAAGCAAAATATCTTCAAGGATATTTTGTAAATAACTCCCAAATATGCTGGGTTGGTTGCAAATCTGCTAGGCCTCTCCCCTCATCATGAAATAATATATATAACAGATTAAAGCAATTCACCACGTATTTATCAGTAACTTTTATAAGCCTGTTCCACATAAATTAATAAAAATTGTTTTTATAAACTGTATTATTTAAATGCTGTATGATAGCTACCTCTTCAATGGATCGTATCATTACAATCTTGTTATATCCAGTACTTCTTCTCCAATGCCAATATTCTGCACCTCTCCCCTCGTTATGAGATAATCTGCCCTGATGCTATTCACCCGGGGAAGACTAGAACCACCCCCACCTGCCACCACTGGTTTTGAAAAAGTTCTAAAGAAGATCGAGTTTGACGTTAATGGCTCCAGCCTGTCTATTCTATATTGTTTTGCTATTCCTTCAGCTCCCATTTTTTAGATGAAAAAATTCAGCTTATTCTAGTCTGTCCCATCCTTATAAATGATTCTAACCACAAAAAAATGTAAGATCATTCTTGTTTTTTTATCTAAAAATGCACAGATTCCAACTTGAGGAAAGTGGCTCTTTATTTTCTGATAGTAGTTTCTCAAAATACAATTCTAAAATATAAGAAGAGAAATGATTGCCCAATTTCAGGCCTGTATTCTATCCGATAGTGACACCAAAAGGTACATTTAGGGCAAGAAATGAACACGATAGTTTGGAAAATCACCTCTAAAGCCTATAATTTCTCTTAATAAGTCACATTTTTAGGCTGTGTTCACGTGGCGCATACACACCTGACTTTTTCTAGGATGTGCAGCAGTCTGATTTATCTAGTGGGAAATACACAGGAGGGATCTTGGTGCTTTCGATTCTAAGTAACATTATAGAACTCAGATGATGTGTTTATGCATCATTTTCCTTATCTATGAAATGGAACCTTAATGATGGCCAGAGGAGGATAAAGAAACTCCCCCAAGACGCTTTACTGTGGGTTGGAGCCATGGATCCTATAGCCTCTTCCCTATGCCAGCCTTCCCCTATACCACATATTGATCATCAAACCACCCCAGTGAGCCACATGCTGTGTTACACTGGAAAGGGGAAAAATCATCAAGCTGGCTTCTGAGATCAGAGAAGGAGAATTTAATCAGCCTCATATAATATATACATAACAGATTAAAGCAATTCACCACATATTTATCAGTAACTTTTATAAGCCTATGTTCCACATAAATTAATAAAAATTATTTTTATAAACTATATTGTTTAAATACTCTATGATAGCTACCTCTTCAATAGATCGTATCTTTAAAAATATTTAAAGCTAATAAGACGGTCAAATTGTAATATGCCAATGTCAAACACCCCTTTGTAGCTGGAAAGTAATGTAACCACTAGGCAAAGAAGAGAGAAACAAACTTCCCTAGACACAAATTAATTTTGTTGGTAAAGATTTGGTTTCTTCATGGCAAAAAAACAAGAAAAATGATTATATAACAAATTACATGACCTTGCATATAATAATTTACAACATAGTATTTTCTCAGTTGATCAATTAAGACTCTCAATGATGTTGTGTAGTCACATAAAGTAAGTGTATGTTGTACAGATAAAGATACAGTCTCTAGGTATGTCACAGTGATTAAGAGTCTTGCACAGGTTTACTCAGTTAGCAAGTGGAAGAGTAAAAACTCCATTCTTGTTATATCCAGTACTTCTTCTCCAATGCCAATATTCTGCACCTCTCCCCTTGACATGAAATAATCTGTTCATGATGCTATTTACCTGGGGAAGACTAGAACCACCCCCACCTGCCACCACTGGCTTTGAAAAAGTTCTAAAGAAGATCAAGTTTGACATTAATGACACCAGCCTGTCTATTCTATATTGTTTTGCCATTCCTCCAGCTCCTATTCTTTAGACGAAAAAATTCAGACTTAGGAATAATAACTTTCTGGAGATCTCATACATACATCAGTTGATGAGCAAATCCATGAACACCCTACTTCAAGCCATGCTGAGTAAAATATACTAGTTAAGAATCCTAGATTTGGAATCAGAGGAGTCTGTTTCAAATTCCGGTTCCATCAGCCACCAATTGTGTGACTGTGAACCCCCTAGGAGCCTCAGTATCATAATTTCTTGTAGTTATTCAATTAAACTATGCATACATTATAGTACCTTAAAAAGTAGCTAAGATACAATTGTAATACATCAAGCTGCTTTAAAGAAATGTACTGTGGACTGCAGGATTTTAGGTACCAGATTTGTGATGAAGCTTAGGGGGTCCTCTCAGAATACCAAAATTCACATCACATAGAAATATGTATTTTCTGTAGGGAGCAGAGTCAGGGACAGAACAAAAATAGGTCTTCAAGTCCACGAAGCCACCACCATGAACCACCACCTCCTCCCCTAGAGCCCTGCTCCCTTGCTTCTGCGGCTGCCCAGCGATTCCCTCCATCCTGAAGTCACTGCTGTAGGGAATGTGGGGAAGCAGCAGGTCTGAGAGAGTAAGCACGATAATGCAAAGCAGACAGGTCCCTCCAGGTAGATTCTAGACTCAAAGATGAATGTTTCCCTTTGAAAAGGTCACCAGGATGGCTATCAGTGCTGACTATAAAAGGATGGCCTCATAGTATGAGATTTACACAAGCACAGATCCCTTCTGTCACAACAGACCTTAAGAGGAAGGGTGAGGTTCCCCTAAGGTCTTCAGAGTCCTAGTCATGTTCCCCAAAGTAAGGATCTAAAAACAGGAAAGGGGTTTCTTATGATCATTTGCTCTTCCTGCCTCCTTACTGTCTAAAGGCAACTGACGCTGATTCATAATGCCAGGACAGCCATGCCACAGTCACCATCCAGCCCGTGATGGAAACAGACAGATGTGGGTGTGAATCCCAGGCTGTGTTAAGTTGGGTAATTTAAGCTCTCCAAGCCTCAGGCTTTAGCTTACGGAATTTATCATTAAAATGTACTTTTATTATTACCATCGATTTTTATTATGTATGTTTCTGTTATCCGCACTAAAAGAGACACATTAATTTGCTTACTACATTTATGAGAGTATATTCTTCATTTCCCATTTGCACCTCAAGATCCACATTCCACCATTCTACTCTGTGCCCCAGAAAATCTTCTATAATTTGTGTCAACATGTTCCCTTGCCCTCTAGTTTTCAGTTTTGTTCAACTGAAGTTGGGGAGTGGATATCAGAGATGACAAGGAATGAGGGTGGGGTGTCCAGGCTCCTGCTCTGCCAGGCTACTATGGGTTAGCTATGTCCCTTTACCAAAAGCCACAGCTCCTATCACAGTATTCTTTTAATGCATCTCTTTCCAGGTTACAGTAATTGTTCCCTCTCCTTGCTGCTTCTGTCCTGGGGATGATAATGGCTCCACATTCTTGGTGCACTATGATACCGCAGTATGCCTTGTTGATTTCCTTAAACTCTGCCTACACCTTTACAAACAGTCTCTTATTAAATTCTCTGTAATTACCCAATCTGAGTGAGCCATTATTTTCCTACAGGGGCCTTGACACATATATCCATAAACTACATAATTAGATCAAAGTAGCATTCCAGCTAGCCATGACAAAGACACAGAAGCAGAAAATCAATGATTAATCTCTGCCTTTTTCTGCTTATAATTCCCTCTCCTTGGAATCTTCCCTAAATTGTTCCTTTCCATCATGGTAGTCAGCTTTCTGTCCCTAACCATGGCCCAGACGCTAAGCATTTGTTCAGTCTACTTTAGCTTAAAATATCGCTTAATTTGTTTGCAGTTAAATTGTGTTTAATTTCCTTTTCCTTCTTTTAAGAATGGCCTTTATATTTCCTTTTTCCTGTTACTGCCCAAACCAGCCCTTCCCCCTTATTAACAGTGTCTTGGTTTCATGCTACTATGAGGCACTGGTATACACAGGGAAATGGGACCAGCCCCAGGGATAAATCATGATTGACCTTCTCCAGTCACTGCAATCACCTCTCTCACCCAGTGATGGTTTAAGGTGATAGCCATGTGTGCAAGATCTAGACTATGATAAATGAAGGGAAATCTGAAGAGGGGCAGGGGAAGCTGGATGTTAGGAGAGATTTTTCTTCTTAAGAAAAAGATACAACAAAGAAAAATGTTCTCTTCCTTTCTTCTTTCTTTCCTTCCTCCCTGACTTTGATGTTGTTATTTGAAAATGTGGTGTTTGAAGTTTAGTCAGCCATCTTTTTACCAAGAGGAGGAAGTTAAGAGAATCAGAAGGAAGCTGACCCAAAGCCCTGACATCATTGAGCTTCTGAATTAGCCTCCCTCCAATGCACTCCCCCAGATTTCTCCTTGCATGAGATAATAAAGCCCTCTGCATTAACCACTTGTCTTAGTTTGGGCTGTTATAACAGAATATCACGAACTGGGTGGTTTTAGAAAACAGGTATTTATTCTCACAGTTCTGGAGAATTAGAAGTCCAAGATCAAGGTGTCAGCAGATTGGATGTCTGTTGAGGGCATTATTCCTGGTTTGCTGATGGTCATCCTATTGTGTCCTCACCTGGTGGAGATCAGAGAGGAAGCAAGCTCTTCTTTGTCTTTTCTTATAAAGGAACCAATCCCATCATTCTCTACTGTCATGACTTAATTACCTCCCAAAGGCCCCATCTCCAAATACCAGCCCATTATGGATTAGGATTTCAGCATATGGATTTGGGGACACATAAACATTCAGTTCATAGCACAACTTTTTTTTTTCATAGCACCAATTTTATATGGATATTCTGTTACTTGTAGCCAAAAGAATACTGAATGAATCACTACCCAAGGCTAGCTGCATCCCCATTATGCAGGCATATTCCTCTCATGTATTTCCCCTATACATGGCAGCTATCAGCTCTTTAAGATATTAAATGTGTCTTGAAATCCCTGAAAGAAAAGAATGAAGATAAGAGACTCATTAGGTGTTCTTTCTATGCTATGGTCCAGGATCCCATCAGGTAAGACTCTGGCTTCCTAATCCAAAGGTTAGTGGCTTCAAATCTTTTCTCTTTCCTTTTGGGAAAATACAGGTAAGACAGTTTTGTCTTGTAAATATTAACATCAGAGACCAAAATTGGGGGCAAGCAGTCTCTTCATGCTGTTTTATCCAGACCTAGCATACAGAAGTTGTTAAGTAACTATTTGATGGATAAACAGAAACATTCCATACATTCTCACATAGAAGAAACTGATTACAATAGGTAGGATTAGGTTTGGCAGCAAATGGCAAAAGAAATAACAGTGGATTAAACAAAATGGAAATATGTTTTCTTCTCATGTGAATCTAGGTGAGTGTAGAACCTTCCTGACCCTTCAAACCTTCTTCTCTCTCATTGCCCCACTATCCTTAATGTGTGTTTCCACCATGTGCTGTAATATTTCTGCTCCAGTTCTCTCCATCACATCTGAATTTTAACCAGCGGGAAAGAGAAGAAAGGAGTGGACACACCATTTATATTAAAGACACTTCATTCAGTTGCAAATCCACTGACCAAAGCTCCACCCCATTGATCAGAACTGAATCTCCAGGCTTTCCCTTGGTGCTGGATATTTTCTGTTTGTCCCTTCACCATATCCAACTCTACCCTTTTCTACACTGTCTTGTGCTGTCAAGGATTTACCTGAATTGATGACATCAGTGGGCCCCCTGGCTTTCTGGCTTCTGCTGAGTACAGCCAGTGGCAGACACACTCAGGAAAGGAGGAGGTGAAGGAGGGTAAGACTGGCCCTCCAGCTGGCTCTCTTCTAAGTCTATATGGGTTGGCACTCTCTCTCTCTCTAGTGCATGAGCAAGAATGGTCTACTTCAGGTTGCAAACACTAAAGGCTACATTGCTTGTAGATAATTTAAAAACAATAATAAAGCCAAATAAAAGTCTACCAACTTTTTATTATCACCATCCACAGACAATTCTAAACAAGGTCAATAATAAAACACTCTTCCTGCCAGGAATAGACCATTTTCATCTCCACCCCTTCCCCAGGGCAGCCACCACCTCTCCCAAGGCAGTTCCTGTCAATCACCCCTTCCTACTCAGTGACTCTGGAGGTTTGGTGACCACTTCTTCCCCTGGCTTCTCAGGACTAGGGATGGTAACAGCTCTCTGCATATGCTCCACTGAGTTTCTAAAAACCCTTTGTAAACAGTCTCTTTATTAAACTCTGGTCGATTATCCAGTTTAAGTACGCCATGCATTTCTTACTGACACCTCAGCTGATACTATCCGGCAGCAAGGAGGTTTTTATTCTGAAGTGGTCACAAACCAAAATAGAGATGTTATTATTGAGAAAAAAAATGGATAAAATAAATATTGGAAAAAAATCAATCTCTGCCACCCTTTTTTTATTATACTTTAAGTTCTAGGGTACATGTGCAGAACGTGCAGATTTGTTACATAGGTATACACGTGCCATGGTGGTTGGCTGCACCCATCAGCCCATTATCTACATTAGGTATTTGTCCTAATGCTATCCATCCCCCAGCCCCCAACCCTGCAACAGGCCCCAGTGTGTGATGTTCCCCTCCCTGTGTCCATGAGTTCTCATTGTTCAACTCCCACTTATCAGTGAGAACATGTGGTGTCTGGTTTTCTGTTCTTGTGTTAGTTTGCTGAGAATGATGGTCTCCAGCTTCATCCATGTCCCTGCAAAGGACATGAACTCATCCTTTTTTATGTCTGCATAGTATTCCATGGTGTATATGTGCCACATTTTCTTTATCCAGTCTATCATTGATGAGCATTTGGGTTAGTTCCAAGTCTTTGCTATTGTGAACAGTGCTGCAATAAACATACATGTGCATGTGTCTTTATAGTAGAATGATTTATAACCCTTTGGGTATATACCCAGTAATGGGATTGCTGGGTCAAATGGTAATTCTAGTTCTAGGTCCTTGAGGAATCGCCACCCTGTCTTCCACAATGGTTGAACTAGTTTACACTCCCACCAACAGTGTAAAAGTGTTCCTATTTCTCCACATCCTCTCCAGCATCTGTTGTTTCCTGACTTTTTAATGATCACCATTCTAACTGGCATGAGATGGTATCTCACTGTGGTTTTGATTTGCATTTCTCTAATGACCAGTAATGATTAGCTTTTTTTATATGTTTGTTGGCTGCATAAATGTCTTCTTTTGAGAAGCGTCTGTTCATATCCTAGGTATTGACGGAACGTATCTCAAAATAATAGGAGCTATTTATGACAAACCCACAGCCAATATCATACTGAATGAGCGAAAGCTGGAAGCATTTCCTTTGAAAACCGGCACAAGACAAGGATGCCCTCTCTCACCACTACTATTCAACATAGTATTGAAAGTTCTGTCCAGGGCAATCAGGCAATAGGAAGAAATAAAGTGTATTCAAACAGGAAGAGAGGAAGTCAAATTATCTATGTTTTCAGATGATATGATTGTATACTTAGCAAACCCCATCGTCTCAGCCCAAAATCTCCTTAAACTGATAAGCAACTTCAGCAAAGTCGCAGGATACAAAATTCACGTGCAAAAACCACAAGCATTCCTATACACCAATGATAGACAAACAGAGCCAAATCATGAGTGAACTCCCATTCACAATTGCTACAAAGAGAATAAAATACCCAGGAATACAACTTACAAAGGATGTGAAGGACCTCTTCAAGTAGAACTACAAACCACTGCTCAATGAAATAAAAGAGGACACAAACAAATGCAAAAACATTCCATGCTCATGGATAGGAAGAATCAATATCATGAAAATGGCCATACTGCCCAAGGTAATTTATAGATTCAATGCTATCCCCATCAAGATACCATTGACCTTTTTCACAGAATTAGAAAAAACTACTTTAAATTTCATATGAAACCAAAAAAGAGCCCGCATAGCCAAGACAATCCTAAGCAAAAAGAACAAAGGGGGAGGCATCATGCTACCTGACTTCAAAGTATGCTACAGGGCTACATAACCAAAACAGCATGGTACTGGTACCAAAACAGATATATAGACCAATGGAACAGAACAGAGGACTCAGAAATAACACCACACATCTGCAACCATCTGATCTTTGACAAACCTGACAAAAACAAGCAACAGGGAAAGGATTCCCTATTTAACAAATGGTGTTGGGAAAACTGGCTAGCCATATGCAGAAAACTGAAACTGGACCCCTTCCTTACACCTCTTTTTTTTTTTCTTTTCGAACTTGGAATTTACAAATCAACCAAATGAAAATACTCTTCTGATTGTTCCCAAAGCTTTCACTCCTCTGACAGCTTTTACCACTTCCCTCCAAGGAAGCTTTCAAGGAAACTACCTCAATGGGTGCAAGTGAATGATACATCAAATTTCTAGCCCTAAAGCCAAGTAGAAGGAATTTGACTATGTCCTGATCTCCATTCAGATATGTTCTTCTGCAAAGATTGTGTTTGTAGCACTGCCCAACTAGCCAATCAGCATGGGATCCTAACCAATTAGAACAGACATTCTCCAGGGTGCCATTCCAGCCCCTACCTGCTGCATATCTTCCCTGCCCCTAGGAAAGCTGAAAGCAGAGCAACTTGGCCTCATCCCTGCACCCACTAACTCTGGACACCTCCTAATATCCATGTCTTTATCCATGTTTTGCAAAGTCAGGCCTATCTACACCAGCCCATCCTTGCCTCCTGGGCTGGATCAGTGTCCCCACAGGAGGGCAACTTGACAGATCCTGTTTCTTAACCTTCACTCCAGCTAGCACTCACTTTTAGCTTGTCATTATCCCCATAGCTACTGCCCTGGAGTATGAGTTTTATTAAGGTGAAAGCAATGTTTAGAGGCATAACATGGTTTAGGATGAATGATTAATTGAAGAACTTTTGTTTCCCTCTCAACCTCCAAAATAAAGTACCTAGTAAATTTGAATTTCATTGTCTGGTTGCAAAACAACCTGCCCTGGGGGAGGCTCTGAAAGGAGTCACCAGGCAGCGATGAGATGTGCTTTTCAAAGCCATGTCAGGGTCAGGGTAATCAGCAAACAGATCCCTTTTGTGCAGAGCCCTGCCGCAGGGCCCACAGGGCAGGGCTTCCTGTGAGTGGGCTGCTGGTTGCTTGTGGTTGCTACAACAAAGCCTTAGAGAGAACTTTCTGGGGGGCCAATGTTCAAAGTCCACACAAGCCTGAAATCAGGTCTTAGTTCTGCTCCTTGTGTTTGACTAGAAATGCCAAGCTCTTCAGAAAGTGAGACAGAATATTATCCAAGGAAATCTGGAGGGTGAGTTTTGTTTTGACTGGTTGTTTGACTGCCAGACACCTCTAATCTTCACAAGAGCCCAGTGAGATAAGTATCACTGTCCTTGTTTGCAGAAAAGGAAACTGAGGCTCAGAGATGTAAATAACTCTGTGGCCCCTCAGCAGCTGGGAAACAGAGCAGTGATTGGAACTCAGGTTGACCTGACTCCAAAGCCCCATCCTACAGTCCCCACCTACCTTTCCCAGAACTGTGCAGAGGGCCAGAGGTAAGGCCCGATAGATACAAATCTTCAACCACGGCCTCCAGGGGTTGAAGTGGCCTGCACAGCAGACCAAGTTGCTGCCCTGGAGAGGAAGACAATTATATTATCATGGTAGCATCACAACAATGCAGGCCAACTCCTTGAGCCAGGTGGACAAGGTGATAATCAGCAGAGGATGAGAAAATAAGACAAGATTGGGGAGGCTGAGATGAGTCGACCATGAGGTCAGGAGTTCAAGACCAGCCTGGCCAAGATGGTGAAACTCCGTCTCTACTAAAAATACAAAAATTAGCCAGGTGCAGTGGCAGGCACCTGTCATGCCAGCTACTCGGGAGGCTGAGGCAGAGAACTGCTTGAACCTGGAAAGCGGAGGTTGCAGTGAGCCAAGATCACGTCACTGCATTCCAGCCTGGGCGACAGAGCAAGACTCCGTCTTAACCAAAAAAAAAAAAAAAAAAAAAAGACAACGTGGGTTTGTCAATTATCTTTTGCTATATGACAATCCACTTAGAAACTTACTGGAGTAAGAGAGTAAAATTTATTATTTCTCATGATCTGTGATTGTGCTGTTGGTTCTGCCTCACTCTGTATCACACAGGGGTCACTTATGCAACTGCATCCTGCTGAAGGCTGGTATATTTTGGAGGTTTAGAGACCTCTCTGAAGGGTTTGGGCCTTGGTGCTGGCTGTTGGCTGAGGGGCTTCAGTTCTTTTCCATGTGGCCCTTAGTACTGTGTGGCATTTTACCTCTCAGTGTCTCTCCATATGTCCTCTCTCCTCAAGAGGATAGCTTGGACTTCCTTACATCATGGTGGCTGGCTCTGAGCAAACAAAAGCAGAAGCTTCCAGGCCTCTTAAGGGCTAGTCCTGGAGCTGACACAGTGTCATTTCTGCCACACTCCATTAGTTAAAGTAAATCACAGGCCAGCCCAGATTCAAGGAGAAGAAATAGGCTCCCATTTCTAAGTTGGTGGGGCAACCTGTGCACCGAGGGAGGTGGGAACTTGTTGGCAGTTATCTTTGGAGAAAATCACAGTGGATATGCCCCAGATTCCCTCAGGCAGCAAATACCCTGCAGAGGCTGTGGGGAGAAGGGTATCTCTGCAGCATGGTGAAGGGCCTTGTCTAGAATGCCAACTCTAGTGATAGGGTATGGCTGCCCAGGGTACACAATGAAGAGGCTTCTAAAGCAGCATCTGGGACCAGCAGGAAAAAGTTTTTTAACTGAGTCATTCATTCCTCCTTTGTTTGAAAAAGTATTTATCAAGCACCTCTGTTGTCCCACTCTTTCAGGCACTGGGGATAAAGCAGTAAAAGTTTATCCTTTTTCAAGGAGTTCACACTCTGGTGAGGGAAACAGACAATACATAAGTAAATAAACGTGTGATGTGTTAGGTAAAACTTAGGGCTAAGAAAGAAAATGAAATGAATAAGTGAGTAGTGATAAGAGACTGCTGTGGTGTGAAAGTTTGTGTTCCTCCAAAATTCATGTGTTAAAATCTCATCTTCAATGTGGGGATATTAGGAGGTGTGGCTTGTGGAGGTGACTGAATGATGAGGGTGGTATCCTCATGAATAGGATGAGTGCCCTAATAAAAAAGGCTTATTAGCGCCCTAATAAGAAAAGGCTTGAGCCCTTCCACTATGTGAGGACATGCAAGAAGACACCACCTATGAGGAATAAGCCCTTACCAGACACTGAATCTGCCCACACCTTGAGCTTAGACTTCCCAGCCTCCAGAATAGTAAAAATAAATGCTATATATAAATTACCCAGTCTAAAGAAGTTTGTTACAGTGTGAGGAACAGACTAACACAGAGGCCTTTCTAATAAGGTAACATATGAACAGATGCATGAATGAAGAGAGAAAACTGGCTATGTGGGTAAGGCAGGGAAGAACATTCCAGGAGGAACAGTAAAGGCAGAGGCCCTAGTGCCTCAGTCTGCTCAGGCTGCTATAATAAATTACCATAGCCTGGGTGGTTAAACAACAAACATTTATTTCTCACAGTTTTGGAGGCTGGAAGTCAGAGATCATGGTCTCAGCATGATCAGGTGCTGGTGAGGGCCCTCTTTCAGGTTGCAGACACTCAGCTTCTTGTATCTTCACAAGGCAGGAGAGCAAGAGAACTCTCTTCCCAAGGGTTCCCCATGACCTTATTATCTCCCTAATTGTACCAGCTCTAATACCATCACCTTAGGGAGTTAGGAATTCAAATATGAATGTGGGGGGACACCAGCATTCGTTCCATAACACCTAGGAAGGCCATTCCAGGCATATTTGAGGAATGCTGTGGCTGCAAAAGGGTTAGCAAGGGGGAGAGTGCTGGGAAAGGAGATGGAGGCACCAGGGGCTGGAAATGAGGTTCTGTTGTAGGTGGGTGAAGATGTTCCAGCTATGTTCTATGTTGCCACTCTTTGATAGAAATGCAATGTGAGTCACTTATACAAATCACATATGTCATTTAAAAGTTCTTACAGCTATATTTTATTTTGTCTTTTATTTTAGGTTTGGGGTACATGTGAAGGTTTGTTACATAGGTAAAGACATGTCATGGAGGTCTGTAGTACAGATTATTTCATCACCCATGTTATTAAAACCAGTACCAAATAGTTATCTTTTCTGCTCCTCTCCCTCCTCCCACCCTCCCCCATCAAGTAGACCCCAGTATCTGTTGTTTCCTTCTTTGTGTTCATAAGTTCTTATCATTTAGCTCCCACTTATAAGTGAGAACATGTGGTATTCAATTTTCTGTTCCTGCATTAGTTTGCCAAGGATAATAGCCTCCGGCTCCATCCATGTTCCCACAAAAGACACGAACTCATTCTTTTTTATGGCTGCATAGTAATTCTTTGGTGTATATGTACCACATTTTCTTCATCCAGTTTGTCATTGAATGGGCTTTTAGATAGATTCCATGTCTTTGCATTGTGAATAGAGCTACAATAAACATTCACATGCATGTGTC
The DNA here is from genome assembly GCF_008728515.1 of Papio anubis. NCBI lineage: Eukaryota > Metazoa > Chordata > Mammalia > Primates > Cercopithecidae > Papio > Papio anubis. The sequence continues at coordinate 117,836,506 of NC_044983.1, forward strand.
TTCATGGTAGGATAACTTATATTCCTCTAGGTATATACCAAGTAATAGGATTGCTGGGTCAAATGGTAGTTCTGCTTTGAGCTCTTTGAGGTCACCATACTGCTTTCCACTATGCTTGAAATAATTTACACTCACACCAACAGTGTATAAGTGTTCCCTTTTCTCCATAACCTCAGCAGCATCTGTTATTTTTTTATTTTTTAATAATAGCTATTCTGACTGGTATGAGATGATATCTAATTGTGATTTTGATTTGCATTTCTCTAATGATCAGTGATATTGAGCTTTTTTTCATGTGCTTGTTGGCCATATGTTTGTATTTGAGGAGTGTCTGTTCGTGTCCTTTGCCCATTTTTCAAAGGCGTTGTTTTTTTCTTGTAAATTTGTTTAAGTTCCTTAAAGATGCTGGATATTAGACCTTTTTCAAATGCATAGTTTGCAAATATTTTCTCCTTTTCTGTAGATTGTCTGTTTACTCTGTTGATAGTTTTTTTTTTTTTTTGCTGTGCAGAAGCTCTTAAGTTTAATTAGAGCTCACTTGTCAAATTTTCCTTTTGTTGCAATTGCTTTTGGTGTCTTTGTCATGAAATTGTTGCCAGTTTCTATGTCCAGGATGGTATTGCCTAGATTGTCTTCCACAGGTTTTATAGTTTTGTGTTTTACATTTAAGTCTTTAATCCATCTTGAGTTGATTTTTGTGTATGGTGTAAGGAATTGGTCCCGCTTCAATCTTCTGAATATGGCTGGCCAGTTACCCTAGCACCATTTATTGAATAGGGAGTCTTTTCTTCATTGCTTGTTTTTGTCAGCTTTGTCAAAGATCAGATGGTCATAGATGTGTGACCTTATTCCTGGGTTCTCTATTCTGTTCCATTGGTCTATGTGCGTGTTTTTGTACTAGTACCATGCGGTTTTAGTCACTGTAGCCTTGCAATATAGTTTGAAGTTGGGTAACATGATGCCTCCAGTTTTGTTCTTTTTGCTTAGGATTGTCTTGGCTATTCAGGCTCTTTTTTGGTTCCAAACAAATTTTAAAATAGTTTTTTCTAGCTCTGTGAAGAACGTCGTTGGTAGTTTGATAGGAATAGCATTGAATCTATAAATTGCTTTGGGCAGTATAGCCATTTTAATGATATTAATTCTCCTAATCCACGAGCTTACAATGTTTTTCCATTTCTTTGTGTCTTTGCTAATTTCTTTGAGCAGTGTTTTGTAATTCTCATTGTAGAGATCTTTTGCCTCTCTGGTTAGCTGTATTCCTAGGTATTTTATTCTTTTTATATATAGCCACATTTTAAAAAGTAAACAGAACTAGGTATAAACAAGTTTAGTAATAGATTTTGTTTAATATAATATACGAAAAATATTATTTCAACATGTAATCAATATGAAATTATTAATGAGAAATTTTACCTTTTTTCATACAAAATCCTCAAAATCTAGTGTCCATTTTACACTTAACAGCACATCTCAGTTTAGATTAATGGTATTTCAGGTGCTCAGTAGCCATCAGTGACTCGTGGCTACCATATGGTACAGCGCAGATCTTTAGCCTATAAAGCAGTATTTCTCATACAGAGCTATCTCAAAATACTGGCCTTGATATGTTAATAAATACGTTGGAAAGATAAACAAATAATGTGTTCTGTGGTCAAGTAAATAAAACTGGAGAAATACTAGTTAAACAAATTGTAAAATGTTTTCTTTCAGCAGAACACCTCAGCACTGTTAATATGATAATTTATTCTAGGAATCTCCTGGAGAGGCAAAAACTAAGAAAAAAGGAATCAGTTTTTAAGAGCTGTGCTCTGGGTAGGCCTAGAAGCCTTCACAGAGAGACTTTGGAGAGACTCCTACCCTACCCTGGTTACAAGGCAAGTAAGCTCTGAATTCCCCCATTTCCAGTTCAGCAGCTCTGCTATCATTTGTATTTGTTTCCTTGTTTATCATTTAATATACCTCAATTGAAAAGGGGTTGTAAATCTTTTCTTAAACCCTTGGGTTCTCTAAACAGCTTTCACACCACCAGAAGGTGGCCTTAGGTGCTGAAAGTGTTCTTTAGGAAACAGTTTTACAGAGGAGCTTGGGGGCAAACCTCCCCTGACACAGCCTCCTCTTCAGTACAGACCTACCTCATCAGTGGCATAGCCACAAGAAGAGCTGTGAGCACAGCCTGGTGGCACCTCACCGGAACCTTCACCCTCACCAGCATGTGGCTGCTCTGATCTGGGCTGTTTATTCATGAATGGCCAGTTCCGGTGTTCCTTTCATACAGGAGTGTTCTGCAGTTTAAAGCAAACCTGAGGCCGGGCACAGTGGCTCATGCCTGTAATCCTAGCACTTTGGGAGGCCGAGGTGGTCAGATCACAAGGTCAGGAGATCAAGATCATCTGGCTAACATGGTGAAACTCCGTCTCTACTAAAAATACAAAAAATTAGCCGGGCATGGTGGTGGGCGCCTGTAGTCCCAGCTACTCGGGAGGCTGAGGCAGGAGAACAGCATGAACCCATGAGGTGGAACTTGCAGTGAGCTGAGATCACGCCACTGCACTCCAGCCTGGGTGGCAGAGCAAGACTCCATCTCAAAAAAAATAAAAAATAAAAAAATAAAGCAAACCTGAGACTTGAAGGACAAAGGCTGTAATTTCTGTTTGCACCTGCAATGGAGCCGAGAGATCTCCTGATGGCAACTTCTCTCTCATCCATTTCAACCGTTGAACGTGGACAATACTCTGTGTAGTCCCTAAAAGAAAAGGCATTCCATGAGGCATTAGTGAGAAATGTATATTTAATTAAAGACTTATACACTGTTGGTGCGAAATAAATTAGTACAACCATTGTGGAAAATGTGTGACAATTCCTCAAAGAGCTAAAAATATAGAACTACCATTTGAACTGACAATCCCATTACTGGGTATATATACCCAAAGGAATATAAATCACTCTACCATAAAAACACATACATGCATATGTTCATTACAGTACTATTCACAATAGCAAAGACATGGAATCAACCGAAATGCTCATCAGTGGTACACTGGATAAAGAAAATGTGGTACATGTACACCATGAAATACTATGCAGCCATACAAAAGAATTAGGTAATATCTTTTGCCGGAACATGGATGGAGTTGGAGGCTATTATCCTCAGCAAACTAAAGCAGGAACTGAAAACCAAACACCACATGTTCTCACTTATAAGTGGGAACTAAATGATGAGAATAGATGGACACATAGACGGGGAACAACAGAGGATGGGGCCTAACAGAGGATGGAGAATGTGAGGAGGGAGAGGATCAGGAAAAGTAACTAACGTGTACCAGGCTTAATACCTGGGTGATGAAATAATCTGTACAACAAACCCCATGTCACGAGTTTGCCTTTGTAACAAACCCGCACATATGCCCCTGAACTTAAAATTTTTTAAAAAAGAAAATTTAAAAAGATTTTTAAAAAGACTTTTGTAGAGAGAGCAGAGTTTAACTAACAGTGTTTCACTTTAGAAAAATTCCTGTGAGGCATGTTTCTTTTCACAAAATCTCTCCAGGATGCTCCACCACCATACTGACTTACCCATTTCCCTCTCTGTCTGTCTGAGTCTCTTTGTGTCTCATTCTGTCTGTTCTGTATCTCTCTTTGTCCTTCTCAAGCCCTGTCTCTCTATCTCAATTTCTGTCCCTTTGTCTCTCTCTGTTTGTCTCTCTGTCTCTATCTCATTATCTACATACCTCTGTCTCTCTTCTCTACCCCACCCCAGCCCCAACCTTCCCCATAGACAGCCTTCAGTCTCCTTCCATCTCATGGTTTCTGAAATGCGCACTTTTCTTAGAAAGAGCCATTTAGCTCTATCCCAGATTCCCCTACTCTCAGCACTCAATACTCTACCCCATGTGTGGTACTAGAGATGATATCAGGGTCATGATTTTGACTGCACATAAGAAAAGACAGTCATAATGTGTTTTTATTCTTTTATCCATCTCAAGTATCCCTCCCCCTTGACACTTAAATCTATGAGTTAATTATATATCCCTTCATTCACTGCACATTAGACAGCCCCAGGATTGAAGTCCAACTCAGTCACTGTTAGCTTTGACCTGTGTCATCCATTTAACTTACTGAATGGCACTTTCCGTATATCTAATACATGGGTTGTAACAACTCTGTCAACAAGTTTTTGTAAGGTTATATGGGAAAGTCGTTCTTTCATCTCAAAACATTTTACAAAAGTAAAAGATTGAAATCACTGCAGCTATTGCCTCCAGGTAAGAGCAGGAGCTTGTAACAGCAACAGACAACTCTGCACAGAAGTGAAAATAAGTGAGGTAAAGCGGGAGGCGGGGGAACCAGCGAGCTGGGGAAGCTGTGAAGGGAAGAAGCATCTGAGCCCCGATGCCTAACTCATGTGAGGGGCCTCCACACTTCTGATAGCTTGCTACATCCATCAGGATCCCAGCAGAAAACAGCACGTTCAAATGAATTTGATGACAGTTGATTAAAAGGACTATTTTCGAGATGTAGCATGTGAAGAAACTACATGAGAAAGAGCAGTATCCCAGGGCTAGTAACTGTGAGGACTGTTACCACCACTCCTGGTCCTGAGGTGGCACAGGGAAGGAGCACGGACCAGAATCTGGAGACAGAGTGCCCTATGGAGACGGTTGCTAGGCAGTCGCTGTACCTTCCATTGAGGAAAGCAGCCAACCCATGGAAACATCTCGGAAAGACAGCAGAGAGAACAAATACCCTAATCCCACTCTCTATCCTCCCTTCAATATCTTATCAGGGTCCCACATTGGTCAAACCCAGTTAGAAACCACAGAGGGCAAGGAAGACACTAGTGTGGTCCATGCAGAACAAATAGCCTCCCAAGGCAGAAAGCAAAGTGAAGTGTCCTCCCCTCTGGAGCATGGATTTGAAAGGAAATAAAAAGATGTCTATCACACTCACTCCCGCATATAGATAGGTTGTAGACATATTGGGAAAGCCACTTGCAATTTTTATGAGTCCATGAGCTCTGAGGAATTTGGAAATCCTAGAGGCATCTTGCCACAACATGAAAAAAAATCCTATCTGACAACAAGAACAAGCAAAGGTAGACAAGAAAAACTGAGCAAGGGAGAAAGACAGAACTATGAAGAAGTACTATTGACTGCTGAAGCCAGAGAAACCCACAGCCAGCCAAGACTGAAGCTAGATTGTGAGCTGACAGATACCATTTTCCTTAACCTAGTTTATATTGCCTGTTATCAATCAAAGCTAAAAGATTCCCAATGAACACTTCTTATTATAAATAAGGAACCTGAGGTGCCACGAAATCCGTTAACTTGAAAAAAGTTCACATGTACACTAAGTTGCAGAGCTGCAATTTTATTCTGATTTTACCTCCAAAGTCTGTGCACTCTCCACAATACCCCATGATACCCTGGAGTGTCTTGTTCTCCTGAACCCTATTGTGGACAAAGATTTTTAGACATGCTTGTTTCCACTTGGGCCATAAATGCCTTTAGATGACAGATCCCCCGGGAGACACATTCCCATGGAAGTCTTCCACCGTCTTGCACTTTTCGTCGTCATGCATCTACACTGTCCTAATCTCTAAAAGCCGTTCTTCACAATCTAAACAACGAAAAAGAAGCAAGAGCTGTGACTGTGTGGTAAAGAAAGGAGAATAAATCTTGCTGGTTTGAGACACAGCTACAAGACAAATTTCCACAATGGCCTTTGGAATAAATGACAAGTCCCATTCTGAGCAGTGGCAGGTTGCCATATTTCGACAATGGCTTCAACACGAGCAGCCTGCTGGGAGGGCAGTGTTGGTGATGCTTCCTCAAAAATCCTTGTAAAAGATGCAGCATGCTTTTCCACTTACAAGTTTGTTAAGAAAAGGGAGAAAATGTCACACAGGAAAAATGATAGGACTTTTGAAAACTTGAACAATGATATCCATTGATAAAACCATGAATGTCTTTTTTTTTTTTAAAGGAAAGAAAAAAATAACACTTCCTTCTCCCTTGGTAGAAATTTCAGAACACTTAGTAACTGGATCCTCACCTTGTGGTCAAAACAGTCCGACAAGGAAAAGACAATGCACAATGAGGAAGCTCCCAATAGCTCCTCCAAACACATACATACACACAACATACACATACACACACAGAAAATACACATCACATAGCATACACATACACACAACATACACACACACACCACACACAACATACACACACATCACACATATCACACACACATCACACACATGTGAACACACATTACACACATCACAACATACACACACCTCACATACACACCTATCACATGCACATCACATACACATCATACACACACATCACACACAAAACATACACACAGACACACATCACACACACACCACACACAACATATGTACACACATACACAAACATACATACACATCGCATCACACACACAACATACACACAATGTACACACACAACATATACACATACACGACATACACACAACGTCACACATCTCTCACACACACACAAAATACATACACATACATGCACATCTTACATACCCCATAGGTTTTTGGCCTGTTAACAAATGAACTCAAATGAAGTCAGTCTTGGAGGATGAATTCCGGCAAGCCGGGGAGCCTACCTAAATGCAGCAGGAGCAGAGAGTGCATTGGCTTAGAAGATAGAGAAACATGAGCATTAAGTTTGTCTCCACCCCTTCATGTTTGTGTGAATATTGGGAAAATTGCTTAACCTCTCCAAGCCTCATCTATAAAATGGGGATATTAATGCCTACTATGTTGGCTTGCTACAGTGATTCAATAATATAGCATCACTAGTGTTCCATAAAAAGTAGTGGCTGGGCATGGTGACTCATGCCTATAACCCCAGCACTTTGGGAGGCCTAAGTGGGCAGATTGCTTGAGCCCAGGAATTCAAGACCAGCCTGGGCAACATAGCAAGACTCAGTCTCTACAAAAAAAAAAAATACACAAAATTATCTGGGTGTGGTGGTGTGTGCCTGTACTCCCAGCCACCCAGGAGGCTGAAGTGGTAGGAACACCTGAGCCCAGGAGGTCGAGGTTGCAGTGAGCCATTATCTTATCACTGCACATCAGCTTGGGCAAGAGAGTAAGACCCTGTCTCAAAAAAATAAATACATAAAAAATAAAAAAATAAAAATAAAAAAAGCAGTGACTGCTAATTACTCTCCTGTAGGGACTGCTCAGGTCACGTCTCTCTCATAAGCCTTCAAGCATGGTCCAGTGGTTGAAATCCTGGTGTAGTCAACCCTTAGCTCAGTGACTTAAAGACAATGCATCAGTTAGATTTTGCCACATGAGAAATGACCAGAAAATCTCAGTGGCATGTAACAATAAGCACTGATTTAGCCTGAATGACCGTGGGCCAACCAAGAGTTGGCTACTCTAGGCCAGGCTCAACCAGGTGGCTCTTCTGATCCCTGTTGCCCCTGCTCACACATCTTCAGGTTAACCAGGAAAGCTTGCCTGAGGTGGCTTTCTCCCATCCTACTCCTGGGATCAGCAAACTATATGTCCCAGCCCCTGGGCATGTTTTCATGGCAATGGCAACAGTACAAGTAGGTGAGCAAAAACATTCCAGGCTTCCACAACCTGGGCTTGGGATAGGCACATCATCACTTCTGCCATACTCGATCAGCCAAAGTCAGTCTCAGAGTCAAACCCGAAGTCAAAGACCTTCAAAATATTTCCCACCCCATTAGTGTGAGGAGCTGCAAAGTTACATAGGAAAAAGTGTGCATTACAGGAAGGCTAAAGAATTGGAAAGGATAACATGATCTACCATAGACTAGCTACATAATCTCTTAGTTGTTTTATCTATAAAGTAGGAATAATTGCTACCTACATCATGGGTTCTTTTAAATATTAAACAATATATTTATGTGCCCAACACACTGTTTGGCTCACAAGAAGTAATCAAGAAATGTAAGCTAATATTTTTAGTCAGTGTAGTGGTAGCATGAGCGGGGTGGTGCTCTGTCATGCATTTTTCTAAAGTGTTTTGGCATGCTTCATTCATTCATTTACTCATTTCTATAAGATTAACTAATCACATAATTACCATGCACCATATGATAAAGTATCATTGTGCTGACCACACAAAAGGCTGAGATCAATATATATTTGCATAGCATTTTTATACCCAGAATCAAACTGATCATTATAATTTTCCTTTAATATAGTTCTTATTATCCCTGTTAAATAAAAAATGAAACAAAATCTGGCTCATGATCTCAGTGATCTCTAGCAAACAAACAGCAGCCCAGAGATCAGAACCTCTTAAGTCAAGATTCTGAATCCAGGTATCAGAATTACTTCAAGTTGGGACCCTCCCTTCACATCTCCTTCTCACTCCAAATTCATGGATTCTAAAATATTTAAGTGAAGCATCACAGTAATCTCATGCCACATTGAATGCTTGGCTCTGTCCATTCTCTTATTTATTAACTTATGACAGAGTTGTATTAGTCTGTTCTCACATTGCTATAAAGGACAATCTGAGACTGGGCTATTGATCAATAAAAGAGGTTTAATTGGCTCACGGTTCCACAGGCTGAACAGGAAGCATGACTGGGAAACTTACAGGAAACTTACAATCATGGTGGAATGTGAAGGCAAAGCAAGCACATCTTCACACGGCCAACAGGAGAGAGAGTGAAGGGAAAAGTGCTACACACTTTTACACAACCAGATCTTGTGAGAACTCACTCACTATCATGAGAACAGCAAGGGAGAAATCCAGCCCCAAGATCCAATCACCTCCTACCAGGTCCCTCTCCCAACATTAGGAATTGCAATCCAACATGAGACTTGGGTGGGAACACAGAGCAAAACCATATCAGGAGTTCATGTCTGGCTTGTATCCTGAAGGGTGAATGGGTATTTTCCTGGAGAAAGAAAGGGAAGATCAGAGAAGGGAGAGCATTACAGGCAGAGACACAGTGTAAGCAAAGTCACATGGTGAGAAACCTCAAGGCACATGTGAGAAAGTAAAGTTCAGTTATAAGGCATTAGTTTCAAGGCTGAGATGGAAGGAGATAATGTTGGAGAAGCAGTCAGGCATTTTATGAAGGATGACTTTGTATGTCATGTGGAGAAGCTTGGATGTTAGATTATAAACACTGAAGTGTCATTGGAAGGTTTTGAAAAGGGACAGGATGAGGACAACTCTGAACTTCCTAATGGGCCTCCTGCTAGCTGTGTGGGAAAGGGTTCTGAAGAGTGTCACATCTTCATAAGGACACAGCCAGCAAGCATCCTTCCACCTGACTTTTTTGTAGAGATGAATTAGATGGAGAGGCTGAATCTGTTGGGGTTTGGCCTGTCCTCAGGAACAAATCAGATGAAGGGAATCATTATATCAGCACAAAAGCAGGGCCTGGTAAGAAGATCTGAATAGAGTAACCCTGAATTACTGAACTGCAAGAAATCTAACAGGGTATTTCATCATCCCTCTCATTACAGATGAGAAAATCATTGTCTACCTTACGGAATTGGGCTGCTTCAGGTCACGTAGGAGCCTCCTAAATCCCAGACCTGTTCTTTCCTCATCCCCATTCACATATCCCACCTCCTCTGAGGTCACATGGGGTACCTGAGTACCTGCTGTATGCAGGAACCAGAGAGGTCAGAGGACTGGAGACCCCTGTTTTTGTCTCAGTAACCCCAGAACACTATGAGTGGCAGCATCTCTGCTCTTTCTAGGCATGGCCCTAGGAAGCTCTACTCACCTCACACTGTTGCATCCTGTGCCTCCGTGGAAGCCAAAAGGACACAGACATCAGGGGCATACAGGGCCAGTATTAGCTATCGCAAGAGAAGAACAGAGTCCTCCATCCAGTAGAATGTCTGGGAGTGACAAGAAAGCTAGTGTTGTATCAGGAGGTCACTGAGAAAAGACAAGGTGGGATGTGTGGTTCCGAGAGAGCAAGATTAGTATTAGAATGCGTCAGAGACACCAGGAGACCAAATGAGGAGTCAACGAGGCAGCCCAACCTCATCTATTAATCTGTCCAATGGACACTGTCTTCATGGTGCAACCTCTATTGCAGTTTCTATTGCCCAGATATCTGAAAAACCTACCAGCACCTGCCTTCTACCTCTGAACTTAGACTTCACTAAGTTAAAGAGTCTTCAGCCTGAGTCCTTGGTTTGCACTTAGAGATCAGTGCATGTTACCTTGACCTTGCCGTTCAAGGTCTCTGGAACGATTTCTCATCTAAAGGTCATATTAATATCACCAGCCTACTCCTCGCTTCCCACTTTAAATTTATTCACAATTCTCCAATGTCCCCAGCAGAAACTGTACTTAAAATATACGAAAGGGAGGCCCCTTTGCTATAACAAAAAAGCAACTGTTACCACCATGAATCCGAGGGAAAAGAGGGAGGATTTAAAGGATAAGTCCAAAGAAATACATCTGGGGTTAATAGACCGTTGGCAAATAATCTTTTCTTGTTTCCCCCTGAGGTCTATGGAAAGAAGTAGTGTATAATTAGAGGAAAAGGCTCTTTTCAGAGAAAGATTAGCTGTGAAACAGGTAGTTCAAAAGATAAAAGGCAGGAAACCTGCTTCTCTTCCAGCTGAGTTGCCCCATAGGGTTTGTGCCAACTCGATGGGCTTTGAGACTGTGCTCTGAAAACAGAGGGAATTGAGCAAGGTGATTCTCCAGCTCTAGGAGTCTATGATTTTAACCCAAAATCAGGTTGAGGAAGGTTAGAAATCAAAGTTCATGACCACAGAGAAACTCAGACTTTCTAGGTTTTATTTAGTCCCTTTATTATTTCTTTTGTAGCTTCTTTTTCTTTCCTTATGGTCAATCTGTCTTCCTATAGCTTAAAAAAAAAACCAAACAAACAAAAGCCAGTCCCAGAGGAAGGTCTACAAGTCAGTGGTGAAAAAGGCGATAAGAAAAATCTGTCCTAGGGTAACATAGATGGTGAGAATCTAAGCAAACTCAAGCCCTCAGCCCACTTCCTAGTAAAACATTCAGGGCAATTACAGAACTTCTCAGAGGAAACCAGGGTTCAGAAACACCCACAAATCGGCCCCAAGACTGCTCTGGCCCGTCTCCTGTTGGTAGCTGGCTTCATAGCCGCTGTGCCAAGAGCTGCACCACACATAGATGCAGAGCCAGGCTGCTGCTCATACTCTGAGAGGGTCCCTTGGCATGGGAGTTGCTTGGCAACAAATGAAAAATAAATGCTTCTGCTGAGAGCTTCAGTGGATGTCAGATTTCCTGCAGCTAGTTTCAAAATAAATCTAAAATCTTTTTTCCACTGCTCCTCTTAGACATGTGAGTTCAGAGAATTTGGACATTCTAGGGCTAACTATAAAAACTCAGTAACTGTATATTACCTAGATACAACAAAGATTCTCCTTATAGAAAAGGAGCTCTTACTTATAGTATAATTTCATGTTCTAGGTACTAACCTAAGCATTCGATCCTCACAGCTGTCCTCTAAGGAAGCACTTTTTTCTATTAATAGACTTTTTTCTCTAGCAGTTTCAGGTTTATAGAAAAATTGAGTAAAGGTACAGAGAGTTCCCATATTACCCCTACTCCCACCTCCATTTCCCCTATTATTAATATCTTACATTAGTATGGTACATTTGTTACAATTGATGAGTCCATGTTGTTACATTACTATTAAGTAAAATCCATAGATTATACGAGGATTCACTCCTGGTACACATTCTGTGGATTTTGACAAATACATGCTGTATAGTCACATGTATCCACCATTACTGTACTATACGGAAGAGGCTCACTGCCCCAAAAAATCCTCTGTTCCCCACTCTCCACTCCGTCAAAATCCTGGCAACCACTCATTATTTTACTACCTGAAGAAAGCATCTTTATCCAGTTTTAAAGAGGAGGAAGTCAGATCTTAAAGAGGTTATGAAATTTACACAAGTAGGAGATCAAAGATATACTGGGCACTGATCAACCAGAGTCAGTCTTCTCCCTCTGCATTTACTACCCAACAGCCTCTTCCTGAACAGCGTGAAGGGGCCAACCAGGTACAAGTGCAGGTTGTGGGAGCAATACAATGACAAACAAAGCAGCACAGATTTCACTCTCACCAAATTCATAGACTAGTGGAAAGCACGCATTAAATGAATTAGCACAAAAATAAATATCTAAATATAAATTGTAATAAACGTTTGAAGGAAAACAATAGGTCCTAAGGTATAATGACAGTGCTTTCCAGGGAGACCTGGTATACATTGGGAGGAGGTGATGGAGGTGAGGGATATCAGGGAAGACCTCTCTGGAAAAGGATGAGAAGCTGTTTCTCTGAGTTAGGGGTGAGTGTGTTCCACAAAGAGAAAGCAGTTTTCACAAAAACTATGATGTAGAGCGGAAATTGTCTGTTCAAGGAAACCTTCACTCCCCCATACAAAGTGGTTTAAAGTCAGTTTTCTCAATTTATAGCTAGTCAAGAACACTTTTGAATAGGAAAGTTCATATAATGTAGAAAGTTCCCTGAAAATTTACCGTCACTTCTCAGCACTAATAACTAATATTCATTAAGTGTTTCACTATGAGTTTGATAGGTTTGAATTTTACTTTCACTACACCCTCCACCCCATTTTATAGAAAAAGAGACAGAGGCTTGGAAAGAAGTAACTCCCAAGATGGCAAAGCAGTCTCCATACCATGCCGGTGAAGGATAAATATCCTACTCCCACATCAGAGAATCAGAGAAGCACAGTGCCTAGCACAGAATGGTCATTGAATCAATATTTGAAGAATGAATGGGTGAATACCACAGATAGCCAGTTAAGGGTTGCTGAGGTAGCAGCTCATTAGAGTAGACAGGGCAGTGGTTTTGAACTCAGACACTGTGGTCTTCCATTTCTCCTCCAACCCCTCATCAACCAAATGGCCTTGTTTGTCTCCCTGGCCTCAATATCCTCTTCTGCTCATCAGTAAGCATAGAATTCAAAAATTGCAAAGATAACCAATAATCAAAATATTAGACATAGTAATACAATGGAAAAACAAAGGAAAAAGGGAAGGAAGGAGGCTAAATGTTATCTGGACTCCATTTGATGGCACACCTCTGGATTCATGACTCCCTCAACCTGGCAGGTCAGATACTCCTAACAGTTGCCACCCTCGTCCTTTTCTGACCATGACAGACATTACTATCTGATCATGGCATACTTTCTCAATGAGCCCACGTGAGCCTCAGCACAGTGCTCCAGGCAGCAACACCAACACACCACCAATGACCCTCAGGATGAAACCTATTTGTGATCACAACATCATAAAGAGTCCTTCTTGAATATCAGCAGCTTCCAGGAAAAATTTGAGAAAAAGACTTAGATCTCACTGAAAGAGCCTCAGCAACTCTGAAATTCTCCAACTGATGACATCGCCTCAGTCTTTATAGGATGTCTCAGCTGTACCTACGGTCTTCACTGACTTGGCAGCACTCTCTTTTCAACTGCTTATTCTGCTGCAAACACGAGTAGGAACTTAAGTGATCAGGACTTTTCTGAGGGTTTTATGACTTCCTGACTACAAAGCCTTTCCAAATGTACCAAAGCATATTGTCCCCAGCTTCCAGCTCTTCATTAAGGCATCATGTCCACATTTAAGGGGTAGGAGGAGGAAGCATGAAAAATTCTGATCCCTGCTTTAAATCTTGTTCCTGGGCTTAGGGTGAGGAAGGAATCAGGTAAGTCATCACACATTCCACCAGCTTTCAGTTGCTAGTGACTATCTTCAAGACGGGTTTTTTGTGGTTAGCTTTTCCAAAGGCATGGACTATGTTATGACATCTACGAATATAGTGCATACCAATGTTTCTCAAAGCATAAGCCAAAGACTTTCTGTCAGAATCACCTGTGAGGCTTGGAGGGAGGGGAAGTGCTTGTCAAAATGCACATTCCTAGGTCTTGTCCCAAATCTACTAAATAAGACTCCAGGAGAGTAGGACTTGTGATTCTGTACTTTAACAACTGCCTTTGCTCATCAGAACTCAAAAGCCACCAGTTGGAAAAACAGCAATTCTCATGAAGACCAATGTCAGGACTACTTAGGATTAGAAATGAGTTCAGCTTCTACCCTGACTCTTAACTAACTAGGCCTCCTTGGAAAAATCAATTAAATTTTCTAAATCTGTGCGTCTGTACAAGAGACAGAATACAATGTTCTCCAAGGTCTCTTCAGTTACAACAGAGACAGAGAAAAACAGAGACAGACCTCTAACTCCAATCCAGAAGAGATCTGTAGATCATCCAGTTTCAATTTTACAAATGAGTAATCTTCAGACTAAAGTCATTCTGTAGATGTGTGTGTGTTTCTTTTTTTAACAAATCCAGTGTTTTATGATTGAATTTTTTTTCAAAGTTAAAATTATCACACAAAAATCCTATTTCTGACTTTTCTTGAAAAACCATAAGGCCAAGCAACATGGCACCCACACAGTGCTCTTTGGCATTGGGACTTCTGGAGGGGAGTGGTATGGATTTTCCAGAATAACACAGGCTCCATTCCACCCCTACATTCCACAGACCTGTTTCACCTGCTTACAGTACCTGCTTGGCCAGGTGAGCACTGGGTTTGAGTCTCATTCCTTGTTTTACAGATAAGTAAAACTCACTCTCAGCTACAGGAGGCAACATTCAAACATTCAAACTCTCAGAAATTTCTTTTTTTTTTTTTTTTTTTTTTTTTTTTTAGATGGAGTCTCGCTCTGTTGCCCAGGCTGGAGTGCAATGGCACAGTCTCAGTTCACAGCAACCTCCGACTCCCGGGTTCAAATTCTCCTGTCTCAGCCTCCTAGGTAGCTGGGATTACAGACACCTGCCACCACACCCAGCTAACTTTTGTATTTTTAGGAGAGACAGGTTTCACCATGTTGGCCAGGCTGGTCTTGAACTCCTGACCTCATGATCCACCCGCCTCAGCCTCCCAAAGTGCTGGGATTACAGACGTGAGCCACTGCGCCCAGCCCAAACTCTCAGTAATTTCTAAAAACACAGTTTAGGGTTCACCTCCGCTAGGAAGGTTTCTTTCATCCCCAGAAAAGTTATCCACGCAATAGTTACTGGACTCATCATAGTGTTCTGCAATTCATTTTAACGTAAAAATTGTTAAATGTACAGCATGACTGAGAGCTGCCTGCCCAATAGTCACTCTCTCACCAGTTTTATTTAAAGTAATGACATAAGCACTTACAATTCTACATTTCTCAGCTTCCCTTGCAGCTAGGAGAAGCAGTTGGTCCAATTCTGGCCAGTGAGACATATGTAGAAGTTGCTAGGTGGCAATTTGGGGAAAAATCTTTAAAGAGAGGAGGTTTCACCTGGATTTGCCCTTTTACTTTCCTCTTCCACCTGCCTTGTTAGAGTCTGATGGTAGGAATACAGTAACCATTTTGTAACCATGAGTCCAAAAGCTTGAGAACAAAAGGCAACAAAAACATGTCTGAGTTTACAGACAGATGACCTGGGTCCATGATGACATATAGGTGAAACCACTTAACTTATGGTCGGATAAAAAAATAAAACCACAATTTTTTAAGACACTGTTTAGCTGAGTTTTCCATTAGACACCACTGAATGCAATCTCTACCTATTCCATACAGAAAAATAAAAACATGCTCATTACCCGAGTGAACGTGCATGAATCAACCATCCAGAATTAACAAATGTTGTTTTGTTATATTTGGTCCTGTTCCTTTTATTGATTTGTCTTTGAAATAGAATAGATACAGTAAAAGTTCCATTTGTTTCCCTTCCTGAGACTGTTCCCCTCCTTTCTTCCCTGGAGTCAACCACAAACAGAGTTAATGTGTAAGCTCTCCTTCTACATTTTATATTTTATTGTGTCTGCCTCCCTAAACAACTTGAGGATTACGTATACCTGTGTGTGTGTACAAATGTATAAAATACTATTCTTCAACTTGAATTTATCACTGAACCTCATGTTTTCTAGATCTAGCCATATGTAATCATAATAGATCAAATTCATTTTCATTGCTGTATAAATGTACCACAATCTACCTCCCACTGTTCCACTGATGACCCTTTTATACTGTTCCTGAATTTTCTTTATCGATAATGCTGCACTGAACACCTTGAACATATTTCTGTGCACATGCGCCTTAGAAGTGGAGCACCTGGGTCACAGGATATAGTTTCAAGTTTGCTCAATTGTTTGTTTCTTTTTTTTTTTTTTTTTACAAGTCTGTCTCCTCTTCTAGACTGTAATCTCCTTGAGTGTCTTGAACATAATGGGCTCCCAATTACTATTTGATGAATGAAATGATTTAATTTAGATAGCAAAGCATCAAGGAGTGGCTGAGGCTGATTTTAGCTCCACCCTGAATCCTTCCTTTGCCCAAGCCACCACAGGTATACGGTGTTATGGGCTGGATTGCGTCTCCCACCCACCAAGCTCATATGTTGAAGCCTTAGCCCCCAGTACCTCAGAATGTAATTGTATTGGGGAATTGGGACTTGAAGTAGGTGATTAAGTTAAAACAAGACCCTTAGGGTGGGCCCTAGTCCAGTCTGACTGGTGTCCTTATAGAAAGGGGAAATTTGGACACACACACAGACAGGAGGGATGCACATGGACCAATAAAACACTGTGTGAGAACACAGAGAAGGTTGCCATCTGCGAGCCAAGGAGAGAGGCCTCAGGAGAAACCAAGCCTGCTGACACTGTTATCTCAGACTTCTAGCTTCCAAAATTGTGAGAAAATAAATTTCTGTTTTTTAAGTCTCCCAGTCTGTGGTATTGTGTTGTGGCATCACAAATACACTAATACATAGACATAGTGTATAAGCTAAAGTAACGCATTGTTTCTACAAACAGAGCTTCCAAACTCATTGCCACTCCAATGCCCTTCCTCTGTATTAATGCTGAAGTCTTCCTCGAACTCAGATATCCAAACTTCTAGTTCAGTAGTCTTTCCACTACACCATTAAGCTTCAAAATTATTCCATGGAATTTCAACTTCCATGTAGCTGGAACACATTCCAAGATGTTGATAAAAGGAAGACTGAAAAGATTAAACTTTAGACTCCTTGACCAGAACAGCTTTTAAAAATTGGGCTTTCTTACTAAATTGTCTGAATGAAGGACTTTATTGGTTCAAAAAAGTTGGAAATGTCCCTGAAGATGTCATAAAAATGACTTTCCAAGAAATTTCCAAGAGATTCAAGTTTGGAGGAAATAAAAAATATACAACAAGGCAATTTTATTCACAATAGCCTCCCAAATTATAAACAACACAAGAGTTCATCAAAAGGGAAATGAATAACAAATTATAGTTTAGCCTGAAAATTGAATACTACTCAGCAATAAAAATAAATATTCTAAAATAAATAAATAAATAAATATTCTAGTGGTACACACCAAAACATGGACACATCTCAAGAACAATTTCCTGGGCAAAAGAAGCCAAACGGAAAAGAGTACATTTATATGATTCCATTTATATGAAGGTCTAGAAAAGACAAAACTACTCTATAGTGATAGAAAGCAGATCTATCATTTCTGAGGCCAGGGGCAGGAGGGGAAGGACTTGCAATGGGGCCTTGGGGAATTGAGGGAGATGATGGAAATGTTCTGTATCTTGACTGTGGAAATGGTACATACCTGTCAAAAGTCATCAAACATTACACTTAAAATTTGGCCATTTTAATCATGAAATGTACCCAAAAAAGTTTATTTTAAAAGATAAAACAGTCAACAATTAGTATGTAACTTGCTCCTGATTACTCCATTATTCCATTCTTAAATGTATTTATATACATATATTTTTGTCATGTGACTTTGCATGCTTCAGTAAGCTTAGGAACGAAATATTTCTCTATTATGCGCACATTTTCTATCTTGCTGCTCCAACATATTTCTTCCCTCAATGCCCAGGTGATGTCTCTGTGGAGCTTCCCTTTACCAGTTTCCAGAGCTATTGCTTCTACTTCTGCCTCCTTCTTCGTTTATTTTGCTTGTCTTTGTGTTGTTTTGGAACCCCAAAAACACAGAATTATGTTCATTGTAATCCATGCTTCAAGATACACTATCACCATCAGTCTCTGCATAATCCTCTTTTGTTCTATTGTATTTTTAAATGATATAATAAACACCCTGAACCTACTGCCCAATCTAAGAACTAGAGCATTACCTCTAACTGAGGTCTTTCCATGTGTTCTCCCGGTCTCAGTCCTTTAGGTCCTCTTGAGATTATATTCACAGCATTTATTACCATCTTGCTTTGCTTTTTCTTTTAAGTTTTTCACTAAACGTTTTCAGGTTTTTTCTTGTTCAGTTATCTAATTTTACTTACGTTTGACTTTTCTAAAATGGGTATTATGCTCTAGTGGATCTCCTGGGATAAAATGTCAGTGTAACATAGTTAATCCACTGTAACAGATGCATTATCGTCCATTATGTACACACCCACAATATTTGGACCATCTTCTTTCTTGGACATTCAGGATGCTTCCAGGATTTTGCTATTATAAATAGTTCAGGTATGAACATTCTGTGTTTGTCCCCTTGCACACATGTATGTGGGTGTCTCTGGAGGATACATCCTAAGATTAAGACTGGTGGGTCATAGGGCATGAGAATATACAAATTTATAAGCTAATGCCAATTGCTTCTCAAATTTCTAAAGCTATTAGAGGAGAAAAAGTCACTTTTGTGATGAGGGAATAATAACCTTTTAGAAAAGTGTATCATATCTTCACTTTCTTCAACATCTTCTAGATATATGTAGTTATTTGTTAATATAAGAAAATTATCCATATGCTATTCCTTACTTATCTTCTTCATAAAATTACATTTGGAACATTTGTGAATAATAAGTAAAACATTTTTTCATGTTTTCTAGAAAATCAAAAGCTACCATTATTGACCTCCTTTAAAACTTTTAATAGGAACAATATGAGTAAAAATAACAAGTTGAACACTTTCTATGAGCCATGCCATGCCTTATTTATTGCTTTTCAGGTCATTTAATTCTCATAACAGCCTTATTAAGAAGTTCCTATTACTGTTTCTATTTTACAGAAAAGAAGTTTGAGATTCAGACAAATAATTCTAGTGAGTAACTAAACTGGCACTCAAATCCACCATCTTTCTCCATCACATACCTGGTCTTCTCAAGCCTTACATATATCATGAAATTGGCATGTCCACAAGATACTTCAGACAGCTTTCTCTGAGGGTTTCATCTGAGACCGTGTCATCTTGAGATCCTACTGATTATTTACTCACAGGCATGCTAAGCTTTGTGTACTTCTTGCTTTTCAACATAGCTGCCAACTATCAGTCACAGAATCTCTGTTGGAACCATACACTCTCCACAGTGAAAACTCTTTCTGGATTTAAGACTCAGCATACTCACTCACATACACACTCACCCACTTCTCCTCCATTCCATTGAAGTCACTGCATAATCTTCATAGACTTTTCTTGGCTTGGTATTATAAAACTGCACATTTTGGACAAATCATGTACTCTCTTTGAAGCTAAATGTTTGTTATCGTGAAGGTCAAATGAGATGAGTGACAGCCCTTCAGATAATGTCAAGTACTAAATAAAGCCAAGCAATTATTGATGCTGTCATCCCCCTTTCTTAGATCAATGCTATTTAAGCCCTGAACTAAATGGGCATTACCCTGACATTTACAAATTCTGTCAGGACAGTGCAGCATAATAAAAAGAGGAAAAGCTTGGAGTAAAACACATTTGAGATCCAGCTAGCTCTTTAGCTTACTAGATGTGTGACCTTAAACCTTAACAACCTCACCTTAAAAATATACATAATACTATCTAACTCAGAAAGCTTTGTGAGGATTAAATTGTATGATTTATATAAAGCATCGATGGTAATCAGAATTCCAAGATGGTCCCCAATATTCTTGCTGCCTAGTATACATGCCCTATACAATTACCTACATCGAATGTACGCAGATCTCATGAATACGATGGAATCTGACTCCTACGACTAGGTTGCTAATAAACTAACTTTGAATTAATAAAAATGAAGATTATCATGTGTGAGCCTGACCTACCAGATGAGTACATAAAAGAAGTGTTAGGTCCTTTCTGAAGGAAGAGGTTGGGAGAGAGGGAAAGACTCTGACTCTCCTGTTGGCCTTGAACCAAAATGCCATGTCATAAAGTGAGCCACACAAGTAGATCTGAAGGTGATCTCTAGGAGCCCAGACAGACCCAGCCAATAGCAAGCAAGAAAGCAGGTCCCACAGTTGCATGGAACTGAATTCTACCATCAAGCACAATGAGCTTGGAAGTAGATTCTTTCCAATCCCACCCTCTAGATGAGTACACAGCCCATTCAATGTCTCCATTCAAACATTGTAAAATCCTGAACACAGAACCCTGTTGGGCCACATCCAGACCCTGGCCTACAAAACTGTGAGATAAACAGGTGTTGTTTAAAGCCACTAAGTTTGTGGTTATTTGTTACACAGCAAGAGAAAATAAATATAGCACCTAGTACATGTTGTTTGCCAAGCAAACAGTACATGCTCAGTAAAAATAACATTTCTTAATGCCCTCAAAAATATATTTGCTGTATCCAAAAGTAAATACGTTCTGTCCTGCTTCCTCAACTTCATGCACATTGTTTTCCTGTGCCTGGTATTCCTTTCTTCCTTACCTCTATCCATTCTTCACCTAGCCAGCTCCCACTCATCCATGAGATCACACCTCTGTAAAGCTCTAGGTGACCAAAGAGACTAAATCACAGGTTTTCAGTGACTACACTGGGATCACATACCCAGTTAGGTTACCAATAGAGCTGAGATCATAGCCTCAATTTCCTGATATCTACAGCACCTAACATCCCTTTGCCTCTCATTTTCTCCAGTGTCCTCCCAGCTCTATCCCTGAGGATCCTTGGTTTATCCTATCCACCACCCTAGTTTTCTCCCTAGTCAACTTTTCTCAATAATTCTCTTAAAACAGGCATCTTTACCTGTTCTAGACTGAATGTTTATAACTCCCCTCCCACTCCATTCATATATTGAAGCCCTAATCCTCAATGTGGCTGTATTTTGAGATGGGGCCTCTAGAGAACTAAGGTTAAATAAGGTCATAAGTGTGGGGCCCTGATCCAATAGGACTAGTATCCTCATAGGAAGAGAAAGCAGAGAACTCCCTCACTCTCTCTCAGTGTGTACACAAAGATGTCATATGAGCACATAGTAAGATGGTGGCCATCAACAACCCAGGGGGAGAGCCCTCGCCAGAAACCAAATCTGCTGGCATGTTGATTTGGCACTCCCAGCCCCCAGAACTGTGAGAAAATAAGTTTATTTTGTTTCAATCACCCTGTCTATGGTATTTTGTTATGGCGGCCTGGGCCAATCAAGACACTACCCCAACAGTGAGAGAAATAAAAGTCAAGTCCAAAGAAATCTCCTCCACCCATACAATGTCAGTGTCTACCAGTGGATCAAAGTACTCCCCATTAACATTGGTTGGTCTGGACCTGAAGTTATAAACAAATCACGTCATTCATTCTATATCTCACCACGCATCCACAGGAGGTATTGGTTAGCAAAACAACTTTTCAGCCAGGAAGCTGACTTTTATTTTCATAATTTATGAGAATAAAAACTAAATGGCATAGTCAGTCACCCCATTAAAAATCCACTGCTAGTTCTTGTCACAAGCAAACATGATTGTAAGGGAGTTTGGTCCAGGTGGTCCTCCAATATGGTTTAGATATCAATGTTGTGTAAGCCAAGTCACTGTGTATTGTACTATGCAAGCTGGCTATTGAGAAACTTTCTGTGAGGGAATTCAGGTTCCTGACCAGGTACTCAAGGCTCTCTAAACGTTCCCTTACATGAGTAACCAGGAGGTGGTACAATACCATGGTTGAGGGAACAAGAGATGCTTTCTCAGGAAAGGGACCACCCAAAGCTGTCATGATTGTTATTTCCCAGTGTATTTGTTAGACATTTATTTTGTGTTTGTTCCCAGGATATTTATTAGACATTTATTTTGTGACAGTTTTTTAAACCCTGGGGCTATAGGCACAGTCCCTATCCTCAAAAACTGAAGTTCTGATAGGAAGTAGAGAAGTAAACCATCACTGCAATATGGGTAGGGTGTACAGTGCTATATTGAAAGTGGGTCTGATCATAAATAGTGACACTGAGGGAGGACTCTCACTCTGACGAATATATTGCTTTTCATAATGCCAATAGGTGGAAACGCCAAAGAAACAGACTCCAGTTGGGGAAAAAAAAAAAAAACTTTCCTAATTGTCAGAGCTGTCCAAAAAGGAGATGGACAAAAGGAAGTGAGTGCCTCATCCCTGAAAATACTCAAGCTAAAACTGAAAACCTATGGATACAAGAGAGTTTAACATAGTACTCAAAAGTGTAGGTGTTAGAACAAAATTCTCCCTCTTGAAACTATTGATGTTTTGGCTGTTTTCTTTGTGGGGGAAATGTCCTGTGCATTGCAGAATGTTTAGCAGCACCCCTGCCAGTAGTACCCACCTATTCCCAGTTGTGACAACCAAAACTATCTCCAGACATTGCAAAATATCTCCCAGGGCTGAATTGAGGAAGGCAAGGGAGTGTCCCTCCTGGTCGAGAACCTCTGGAATAGAGGAAACCAGGAATGAGTTTGAATGTTGGCTGTAAAATTTTCCTGCTGTGTAATCTTGCACACGCTACCAATCTCATTAAGCTCCTGTTTTCTTTTCAATAAAACTAAGATGCAGGGCACCACCTCACAGCTTGGAGAGAGGGCTTAGGAAATATTGAAGGTAAAGTGCTCAACAAATTATAGCTACAGTTATTGTTGATGTCAAGTTGGCAGTCGCTGAAGGCAGAGGAAGAGGAGATAGGCCACATTTAAGGTTTCTTCCAAACTGAGATTCCCTAATTCTAAGTGGAAACAACACCTAATTCTTTTATCTAGATTCACATTTTTCTTAAATACAGCTTCTTTGAAAAATATGTAAAACGTCTCACTGCAGGGAGACAGAGATTTTTCATTACATTTGGGTAATGAAGAAACATTCACTGAATTAACTTGAAAATCCAAATGCGCTGTATTGCTAGAGCAGGGGTTCTTATCTCCCATTCATTCTTCCCAGTTCCACCCATGTTGACATTCCATGTATTGCAATAAGAGCGTAGGAGTGTGCTTGCAGGCTGTCTGCTGCATGCCAAGCACAGTACTGAATATTTCACGTGCATCACCTTGTTTAATCCAAAGAGAAGAATCACTTTCTACCTACCATCTAGATGAGGAAGGAACAAAAGCCCATCTTTGATGCCCTTTGATATAGTTTGGATATTTGTCCCCTCCAAGTCTAATGTTGAAAGGTGATTCCCAAAGTTGGAGGTGGGGTCTAGTGGGAGGTGTTTGGGTCATAGGAGTAGATCCCTCATGAACGGCTTGGTGCCCACCCCGCACAGTACAGAGGGTGCTTGCTTGGTTCATTCACAGGAGAGCTGGTTGTTTAAAAAGCCTGGCCCCTCCTTTCTCTCTCTTGCTCCCTCTCTCACCGTGTGACATGCCAGCTCCTCCTTCGCCTTCTGCCAGAAGTAAAAGTTTCCAGAGGCTTTACCAGAAGCTGAGCAGATGTTGGTGTCATGCTTGTACAGCCTGCAGAATCATGAGTCGAATAAATCCCTCTTCTTTAAAAATCACCCAGACCCAGATATTCCTTTACAGCAACACAAAACAGACGAACACACGCTCTCACCTATTTGCCAAACTTATTTTCCCACCTTTAGGATCCCCTTCTTGTATAGACATTTCTCTTTCATAAGCTTTAGCGCCATTCATGGAAAGATTTTTTAAAATTATAAGAATAATTTTTAAATGTTTACTTCATTGACATTCATTTAATCAACAAATATGTGTTGTGCCTTTATGAATTGGGTACTATACTAGGCATTAGGGTTTTAGGGAAAGATTCTATATGATGGTGAACTTCAAAGAACTCACAGTGGAGTTTACAACCCCTAGATTCTAATTCAATTGGTTGAGAATCAGGCATTGGGTTTTTTAAATTTTTCAGGCAATTCTAATGAACTGATAGATTTCAGAACTATTATACTGTATTGGAGCTCTCTGTATAGCAGACGGACTGCACTTAGCCAGCTAGATATTCAAACACAGCAGATGCAGTAGTGTCTATAAATATTGGCTTCACTCCTAAACCATGGATGTATCTGGTTCAGAGATCTCTTGAGTTCCCACCCAGGTCAGAGAGTCTACAGTCTAACCATTGCAGCAACAATCACAAAAGGATCTGCCATTTGCTCTTTTATTATGACTACTTAAAATACTCTTGCCGACAATCTCTGTTACCGATCAAGCAGCTAAACTTTCAAATTCAGCAAATTTGAGTTATTCATGATATGAATGATATGTAGTCATTTGGGAGAAACATATCTAAAGCTATTTTCTTAAAAGCAATGTTTCAACAAGAAGGACACAGAAACTTTTTGGGTAAGTCATAAATTTCACCAAATGCTATTAAGATTATTTTATTGGCCTTATTACCCCCCAAACAATTTGGAGGGTAGGCTCCCTGGAAGGCAATCAATACAGTTTCTCCCATGTGCTGGGAAATGAAAACTTTTATTACAGTTCTCACTGTCAGGAATAATTTTTGTCTAGTTGTGATTTGTGGATGGTTCTGGGGATCAATGACTCTCTAGCAAAATGGGCCAATTCAGAGGAGTAGGTGTTTATTCATGTTATTTCCTCCTTTCTGTCAGGTAATTTAGATAGCGATGGAGTGGAGCTCAGAGAAAAAGGTATTCTATTTCTTATAAAAGAAAAATGCATCCTTCCATGTCTTATAACCACAGTTAAGTATATCAGCATTACAAATAGCAACTAGCCTATAAACTGGGTAGTGGCTCACCAGAAAAGAAGGTTTGGCCAGTATAAGCTCATTGACTCAGACCTAAGAAAACCTTCATGTTTGTATACTGTTTGGAGAGCTTGTTTAATTATACCTGCCTTTTGTTTGTTTCCTCAGATTGGCCAGGACAAAGTCACATAAATAAAAATGAATACCATCAATGCACATTTTAATTTTCTTCTGTCTTTTTTCTACTTTTCACATCTGTGTGTATTTCAGAATAGCCCCAGTCATTGCCTCATAAGAATGACACAACGTGGATGGAAAAGGTCCAGGAAAAATTAAATGAATGACCAAAAGATTTGGCAAGCTGCCATATAAAGACAGAGAGTCAACAAAACAAAACGCCATGGGCTGAAAAGGGATATGGTTGAAATCTATTAAACTATTACAGATGTGGACGTATAGTTGGTTCAGCAAAAATCCCAAATACCAGACTTTGAGAATACCCACCTTGAATTCCCGAGGAAGAAACTTATATAATGAATTGTACAGTGATTTCTGATAGACAAAGCAGTAGTCCTATGAGACTAGATTTTATTTCAGAACTAACAACCCTAAAGCTAAGATTTTAACTGACCTCTGCCAAGGTTGCTCTGCTAGTATATATGAATATAAATCATAATAACACCTCACATTTGTTAAGTTTTTACCATGCACCGGCTACTATGTTAAGCATTTCCATCCTTTATTTTGCTCTTTTAATTTCACAACAACTTTTTAAAATTCAGTACTGTTATAATCTGCTTTATACAATGAGGAAGCTTAGACTTACAGAACCATGTGAACATCTCAAAATTACATGACTTGTATGTAATGGAAGGAAATTTGTAAACCAGGCCATCTGATTCCAATATTCATGCTGATCATGCTGATCAGACCAACTAATTCTAAAATCCCTAAGTCATTTTACTTCAGTGTATATGTGTATATATGTATCCCAGAAAAGGATTTGATTAGAGCAACACACACTTAGTAAGTGGCAATTTTGAGGTTAAAATCTAAGACTTCTGAATGCAAGCTTATGATTCTTTCCTCTAATCCGCAGTTACTTTATTTTGGACAAACAAAGGGGATTTTTTATATGGTAGGTAGCAAAGTAAGTAAGCCTTGTTAACTAAAAGTAATAGTTCAGGCTAAAATATTAAGTAGCTTCATGAAGTGTTGAGATATGTTCATGTCTGACAGAGGTTATCAAGAAAAGTTGGGACATGGGAGCACATCTTCATCAAGGAACGTAACTGTCCCTCTCATACCACAGCTTCCAGAGACAGCTGTCCAGCTCATAGGTACAGCATACAAGTAGTTCTCACAGTTCTGGAAAACAAAAAAGCCAGAACTGCACAAAGCAAAATAGAAATATGGACCAATAGAGTTGTCTCAGCCTTTAGATGTGACCTGGTTACCAAATTACCATGAGCAACCTTATCAAGGCCCAAGATCTACGGAAATTACACAGTCCTCCATTTCACTCTGGCTATAAGGCTTCCTTAAGAAGGAAACAAAAAGACTGAGAGTCCAGCGTTCCTTACATGGACACAGTTTCCTCCAGGTATGTACCTGTGCTTACATGCTAGTCATGGACAACAACCCTTCCTACTTCATGCCTTTACCTCTGTTGTTCGGTTGGCTCAAGTCTACTCTTTTTTTTTTTTTTTTTTTTTTTTTTTTTTGAGACAGAGTCTCACTCTGTCACCTAGGCTGGAGTGCAGTAGTGTGATCTCAGCTCACTGCAACGTCCACCTCCTGGGTTCAAGCAATTCTCCTGCCTCAGCCTCTCGAGTAGCTGGGACTACAGGTGTGCACCACCACACTCAGCTAATTTTTTTTTTATTTTTAGTAGAGACAAGGTTTCACTGTGTGAGCCAGGATGGTCTCGATCTCCTGACCTCGTGATCCGCCTGCCTCAGTCTCCCAAAGTGCTGGGATTACAGGCATGAGCCACCACGCTCAGCCTCAGGTCTTCTCTTTATCTCTCAGTCTTTGCATGCTTCTCTCCATTCTTGCTTTCTTAGAAATTTGGATGGCTCACTCTAATTCATCTTTTCCCATATCCACAAGGATTACAAAATTCCAAAGGATTAATGAACCTAGAAAAATCTAATAAATACAAAAGCTTCAGCAAAATAAGTTTCTTTCATCTGTGGCCTTGAATTTAAGACTTATGTTTGGCACAGTTTCATGGGATACATTTGTTCTCTGAAAATATTCATTGTTTTTAGAGCAATGTATTGCTATTAACAAAAATATAGAAGAGTATCCTCGAAGCCATTTAGTTATTCAGCAAAAATCTAGGGAATATTTATTATGTGTCATGCATCAGCGAGGTATTGTGGGAAATATGAAGACGAGCGAGACATCACTCCTGTCCTCAAGACAAATTCTATCTGATAGAGGAAACAAGGCTCCTTAGTGCTCTAGCCACTGTAACATGGAGTAGAAAGTCAGCAGGTGAAGAAATCATATTACCATTTTGCTGTTGTGGTTATTAAATAAGATCATGCATGTAAAGTTAAGTGCTATGGGAGGCCAAAGACAAGCATCCCCCAACAAGATACAAGGACCACAAGTTGAGTGGCAGTGGAGTACGAACGGCTAGGAGGAGATCTCAAGAAGCTGTATGTGACATAATATTTCAAAATGCATCCAAGACAAAAAAGCTGATAGTTTCCTAAAAAATGACATCTTTTGCTACCCTCACATCTCTTCCTACTCTCCTGCAATTAGTCCGAAAAGCATTGCTGTTTCCTAGAAACCTGGCCTGTAATACAGTTAAGAATCCATTATATGGGAGAAGTCTAGAGGCAGAAAGTTTAAGAAAGAAGATTGTCCCTTTGAGAAGATAAGGTAGTGGTTTTGTGTTTTGCTTGGGAGCCCAGAAATGTCAAATACTACCTCTGCTTGTGGCCCAAAATGCACAGAACAGGAAGGAAAGATGTTCAACAAAACTGAAGCTCCAATAAGCTCTACCCCCACACCCCAGGATCAGAGCATCTTGGGATCAGTGTTCAGCAAACATTATTCCATCCAATGTGTGTTTCCTTCAGCTGCTGGGGGGAGTTCATTGATAACAACAAGCCCTGGGCAGAGGGCCAAGCTACAGCAAGCCAAGAGGAGAAATTGTTTGAATGTGACACCCAGTGCCCTCCCTGCCTCCTCATCCCTCTTCTATCTACATGCAAATTCTGACTTTCAATATTCAGGCAGGGGACTTGAACCGTTTAGTTGTATTTGTTCTTTTTTCTTTGTAATTTCCACACTTCTGCATTGAAAGAAGGAAGCTCTAGAGGTAGCAACAAGCATTTCTATAGGACTTCATCTGTCAAACATTCTTCACATGCATTTCACATCTCCTATGCTCTTGGCAACACTCCTATGGGGTCCATTCCATCCATCCGATTTTATGGATGAAGACTTAAGATTCAGAGAGAATGAGGGACTAGCCCATACTGACACCATAATGGATGATGTGGGATCCATTGCATCCATCCAATTTTATACAAGAAGACTCAAGGCTCAGAGAGAATAACAGATTTATTCACAATAATGAGTGATGTGGCAACTCAAACACCCTAACTCCAACCTTTACATTCCCTTTTCTATACCACAAGGCCTCTGCTGTAGTTTGAATATGGCATGTCCACACCAAAACTCATGCTGAGACTTGGATCCCAATGTGGTGGTGTTGGAGGGTGGGTCCTTTAAGAGGTGATTAGGTTATTTAAATGGATTAATGTCTGTCCCCTCAGACTGGGTTAGTTATCTTGGGAATGGATTAGTTCCCATGAAAGCGAGTTGTTGCACAGTGAGATTGCCTCTCACGTTTTGCCCTTTCACATGAGCCCAGCTGCCCTTCTGTTTCTCTGCCACATTTTGATACAGCACAAGGCCCTCACCAGAAGCCACCGGATGCAGTCACTCAGTCTTAAACTTCTCAAACTGCAAAGCCATGAGCTAAATAAACCTCTCTTTTTGTAAATTACCCAATCTCTACTGCTCTGTTATAGCATCACAAAATGGATTAAGATAGACTCTCTACTGAAAACAGCATGATTCCAGTTGTTTGAGAAAGCAAAATGAGCAAGCAGGGAATAAATTCCTCAAGGTGAAATAACTCAATAAGTCAAAAATTAAGTACTTCTTAATGTTGTATCAGTCAAAGGAGACAGCAAAAGAGGAATATAGGAAGTCTTTGGGGACAATAGGCTTCGAAAAAATTCAAAGAAGATATAACTGATTTTAACTTATTTATCCCTCTCACTCCTAGCTCAAAGACCTCGGTTTTTCCTCAAACATATTTGTATAAAAAGCATGCTTATCTAAGAACATCATTGCAGGCAGGCTGTGTAATTTCATGCCTCTCAAAGTAATCATCACAAGGTCATCCTTTATAAGAAAAAAACAGCCTTTTGGATTATTTATGGTAAGAGCCACCATGAACTGAGAGCCTGCTTGGGGCCAGGCACTGTCAGAGGTCCACAAGTTGGCTCATTTGTTGAGGAATGCAGATGGTTTTTTGCTACTTCTCAGTAGCCTCTCATACTGTGAGATGGCTGTGATTAGGAGCATCATCTAAGGAACGGCAGGTCAGAACAGAAAAACACAACTGACTATAGGCTTCAGCCTCACCATCTTTGCCCACAAGATTGCCTCTCCAGCTTTAGATACTCTCCCACTTACAACGTCTTCAGAGGGGAAATCCTAAACCAATGGGCAGTGCATATCTATAAACCCAGAGCTCCCAGTCTTACAATGAAAAACATAGAGAAACCCAAATTAAGGGATATTCTACCAAATGTCTGACCAGTATTCTTCAAATCTGACCAAGTCATGGAAAACAAAGCAAGACTAAGAAACTGTCACAGACCAAGGGAGACTAAGAGGACATGATGACTAAATGTAAATGTGGTACCCTGGGGTGGGCTTCCAGAAAAAAAAAAAAAAAAGACATCAGTGGAAAATCTGGAAACTCCAAGTAAAGCCTGGAGTTTACTTTAGAGTAATATATTATACCAATGTTAATTTCTTAGTTATGACAAATTACTCTGGTAATATAAGGTACCAATAGGAAAACAAGGAGAAGGATATATAGAACTCTCTGGATCATCTTTGCTACTTCTCTTTAAATCTAAAAGTACTTCAAAATTAAGAGTATATTTAAACAAACAACAAAAAGGCAATGCAAATATTTATTCAACACCTACTAACCACCAGGCACTGTTCTATACACTGGGGTTACAACAGCGAACAAAATGAGCTTTGTCCCTACCATCCTGGGACAGAATCTAGTAAGAAACAACTACCACCTGAGCAGCCCAAATGCCTGGGTCCTCTAAGGAAGACTTTCCTCTAACATCAATGTAAAATTACTCAAGCCCCATTCCTTACCAGCCAAAAGAAATTCGGTCCTCTCATAAGTATTTCTGAAAATTCCGTTGGGTATAAAAAGATGCAGATTATCACCTCTTGTTAGTTGCTCCAAATTGCAGCTCAGGCTACTACAACACCATCTATGGCCTTCTGGGCACCTGCTCTTTCTGACTGAGTTACAATGTAACTCAAGAAAATCTGATACACAAGTTATTATCTACATGGACACAGTCCAACCCACCTCCTTCATTCCTACAGTATTATTAACTCAAATAGTAATCGCCTAACATTAGACTGCAAACATCACCAAGCTTAAAGTCCCCATCTCAGATGAAGGGACCCTCTCTAACATTAGGCCATCTCCCTCTTAGGGCTTAACCCAGAACTGGGACTGGGCCCCTTCTCCCTGCACCAACTCCTTCCCTAATGTGTCCGTTAATTTTAAGTATCAACCTGACTGGGCCATGTGGTGGCCCAGATACGTGGTCAAACGTTATTTCCAGGGTGTCTGTGAGGGTGTTTCCAGATGAGATCAACATTTAAATCGGTAGACTGAGTAAAGCAATTGCCCTCCCCAGTGTCAGAGGGCTTCATTCAATTTATCGAAGGTCTAAATAGAATAAAAGATTAGTAGGAAATAATTCTCTCTGTCTCTATCTGACTATCTATAAACTGGGACATTTTCTCCTGCCTTCAAACACCGACTTGCACTAGAACTTACACCATTCAGTCTTCTGGGTCTCAGGCTTACAGATCCTGAAACTTCTCGGCCTCCATAACTGCTAAACAGTTTATAATAAATTTCCTTGCACATCCTTTAACTTATCTTAATTTTAAATAAATAAGTAAATAAATCTTGTTTGTTTCTGTTTCTCTGGAGGACTCAGACTAATGCACTTATCTAGTAAATCTTCTCCTTTCTAACCCCCTTACCTCTTCTCTCCTGAGTCTGCCCATTGCGGGGCAGGAGGAAGGACACAAAAATTCCTATAGCTTTATTATGCAAAGGAATTTTAACATCTTCTTTGTTTCAGCCATGGGCATCCAGACCCTTTCTGGGCCTTCTTACGGAAAACAAGGGGTCTATTAGGTTGTTTTCCTGAATAATTGAGTGGTTCTCTCTCCAATCATATTTTTTCCTTTATCCTAGTCTTAAAATTCAGGCAAGAATATAGCAGTCTTTTGATTGGTTGATTCTTGTCTTTCAAATTTGCACCCTTTATTCTCCACTATTAATATCACTGTGTCAGAGGTAATTAATTATAGCTACCTCTTCCTTAGAATTTTATAAAATGCTTTTATAAACCTTGTTTCAGATGCTCTTCACGTAAACTATTTGAAGCAGGTATGATCATCTCTATTTTTTAAAAAAAATACAAACTTGGATGGCTAAGCTATTGCAACTGGCAAGGGAGAAATCTAAGATTGACTCTGGGATTTTGGATTACGAGGCCAACGTTTGTTTCGCTAAGTATGAGCTTATTAGTCACACACACTAACATAGAAACTTAGAAATCTCAGAGTTGGAAGACATGGTAGAGACAATGTATCTGGATCAGCTACCAATAGAGGAAATTTCTCCACAGCGTCCTAAGTCATACGGGAAACATCCAGGGGGCCAGTGTGTATGGAGTTCAGTGAGCGAAAGGGATAAAGAGAGAAAGAAATCAGAGAAGTGGCTATGGGCCAGATTAAGTAGAAAAGGCAGTATTTGAATCTTCCTGAGTTCTCCCCCAGAGCGTACGAATTTCACCTCTGCTCTCTGCACCCTGCAGGCATGAAGAGAGAGAAAGGACCTAGACAAACAAGCATCAATAATCCCAAAATACAGACAACCTGGATATTCAGCTATCGCAGTCAGAATTTTAAAGAAAATTGGTACATCCATTTTTTTAATGTCATCTAAGTGGAACTTAAAATGTAGAAATCTTGCTGTTTGGATATGTGATATAATTCAGAATTGAAGAGAAAAACGATGTCTCCCCGGGGTCAAAAGAAAATCTGATACACAAGTTATTAAAAGCCATCCCTTAAGTCTAAACTAAATTTTTCCTGCTGTCGTTTAGACCATTTATTCTTGTTGTATTCTAACAGAAGGTAATAAGCCAGGGTATTTTCCTTGTAAAATACCCTCCAAGGAACTGCATTTCCAGGAGAAATTTTGCCAGGTCACATATGACAAAAGAATAGAGCAGCCTGTTCCAAATGCACATCCCCAGCTGCTCACACAGACACACACATGCATACACACACATGCACATGCATAGACAAGCAACAGCGACGGCCGGGCTGTCAGGCTGGGTGCCACGTGCTTCTCACAGCATGTTTTCAATGCTGCACACAGCAATCCAAAAAGTGGAAGAGCTCTCTTCCAAGCCCAAGCCCTGACCTTCCCCTCCCCGACACACCTACCCTTACACTGCTTCTCTGGCAGCACAACCTATGCTCCAGGTGAACAGCCCAACTGCTCAAGGTCACCTGACCTTCACAAACACCATGAGGGAACAAATCTCCACATGCACACCCCACCCATGGCCAAAGTCACAGGGCCCCATTGGACATTATCCTTGGTGCAGATGTAAAGATTCCAGACTCTTACCCAAGTCATTGGGAATGTCCACTAGTCCTCCAATCATGACACATTTTCTTCTAACTCCCACACTTAGAAGCATTCTCTTTTCCTTCTAGTTTTCTCTCCTTCTCTCATTTCACAACCAGGTGTGCTGGTTCATTTGTGCCTCCAGATCCCCTTTCCACCCTTTTCTGTCCTATGAGCCTTAAGAGATCAACACCCTTGGGGGAGCTGTGCCACCCAGGCTCCCTTGTCCTCGGGTTTTACATTGAGTATGACTGAAAGGGACAGCAGCAACAGGAGAGAGACCAAGGTGTTTCTTCCCTGTCCTGGTCCTGCCTGAACACTGCAACTCCTGCTAAGCACCCCCTCCATGTTCTTGTTAAGTTTCTTAACACTATTTCCTCTCTTTGTTCCTTTAGTCCTAGAGGTGGTAACAGCTTCACACTGTTCCTAGTGTCTTGGAGCATCAGCATCCTTTATTGATTTCCTTAACCCTGACCACACGGCTACAGGTAGGTCCTTTATTAAAAGCTTTTTCTAGAACCTTACTAATATACCAGACCTAGTCTATTTTCAGGCCCTTCAGTACCTGAATAAAGATGATCACTTTTCCTTCAGGGCATGAGTCCAACCCAATTTTCTCATTTCTAAACTGATTTACAGACAACAGGTCAATGTTCTTGAGGCTCCACCCACATGAATTCTTTCCCTTGGTCCTGACACTCAGCTTCTTCCTGAATCTCTCTGAAATTATTCATTTATTCAAATAATATTTACTGAGGACTTAAGGATATCTGCCACTGTAAATACAACAGTGCAGGAGACACAGTCCTTGTTTTCAAGCATTTGTTTCCAGTGAAGGAAACAAAAAATGAATACACTAGAAAAATATTAAGAAGAAACAGAAGAAGAACAATGTAACTCAATATAAGGGACAACTAATTTAATCTTGGGGAACCAACAGAAATAATACTCAGTGTGAGATTTCATGAACAGGAAAGTACTCCAGGCACAGTGGCTCACGCCTGTAATCCCAACAGTTTGGGAGGCCAAGGTAGATGGATCACTTGAGGCCAGGAGTTCAAAACCAGCTTGGGCAACATGGTGAAACCTCGTCTCCACTAAAAATACAAAAATTGCCAGGCATGGTGGCAGGTGCCTGTAATCCCAGCTACTCAGGAGGTGGAGGTTGCAGTGAACTGAGCTCCCATCACTGCCCTCCAGCCTGGGTGACAGAGTGAGACTCTGTCTTCCAAAAAAAAAAAAGAATAAGAAAGTATGATGCAGGAGAAAGGTAACTAGTAAGACAGAATGGAACATGAGCAGATAATCTGAGACAATGTGGCACAGAGAACTGAGAGTTCAGAGCAAGGATAGTGCAAGACAGAGTAAGAAGAATGAGTTGGGGAGAGATGAGGCAAATCACAAAAGCTTTTGTGAGGAGTTAGACTTTATCCAAAGAGTGATGTGGAATCACTGAAGGGTATTAAGGTGAAAAATACCACAGTTAGATATTTTGGAAACAAACCCAAGACAGTTGTAAAGTAGAGAACAGACTGGAGGGAACAAAATTAACCTAGGCACAAAATGGTGGTAGCCTGACCTAGAGAGTTTCAGTGAAGATTGGAAGAGGTGGGCAGGATTATAAAAAATATTTAGACATTGGGGTTAATAGGACTTGGCAATGTTCAGGATGTACAAGATGAGGAAGATGAAGAAACCAATAGTCACACCAGAAATGGCTTAAGCAAGAGTATGCTGGAACCACTCCCAATGATGTAAAACACAGGGGGAACAGAAGGTCAAGGGTTAATATTCACTAATAAATAAAAGTGATCATTAATAAATACAATATTACCTAATAAATAAAAGTGATTCTGGTTTGAGGTCCAGCCAGATCTCAAACTCAACCTTGAGTTTGAGATTCTGGTGGGGATGTTTCTAGAATCAGTTGAGTGTACAGATCTAGTGCTCAGGAGCAATGGCTGGACTGAGTTTTCCTTCCCCATTGCCCTGTACTGAGATCTCGCTCTTCCATTCCTTTCCTTGTTTTGAGGCTATTTCCAGTGGTTATCCCTAACCTTTCCTCTCCCCTTACTTTACTCAGAGTCTTCATTACTTTTTCAAATCATGGCTTTTTTTTTTTTAATTATACTTTAAGTTCTGAGATACATGTGCAGAATGTGCAGGTTTGTTACATAGGTATACGCATGCCATGGTGGTTTGCTGCACCCATCAACCCGTCATCTACATTAGGTGTTTCTCCTAATGCTACCCCTCCCCTAACCCCTCACCACCCCCCCCAACAGGCCCCAGTGTGTGATATTCCCCTCCCTGTGTCCATGTGTTCTCACATGGCTTTCTTTTAAAACACCTTAATAACCTTTTCCAGAATGTCTAATTTCCTTATAATGTAAATCATTGACATAACCAACCTGCCTCATCAATCCAGAATTCCTATTCTTCTTACCCACCACCAACCTCCACCTCTGGGCTGACATTGAATGCCTACCTTCCAAGTCCCAAGAAGCAATCATTTCCCCATATAAATGTAATTCAAGTTTAGTTCCTGACTCTAGCCAAGGTGGTGACCCCCAAGTCCCCTTTGACGTTTGAGTAGGGATTATTTTCAGTAGGCTGTAGCCAAACGAGTAAAGAGAAACATTCCCACCTGGAGGTGAAATCAATCATTTATTCAGCAAGTGAAGGGATCCTGCTTGGAGAGTAAAACATGATGGAAAGAAACAGCATCTTCTGCTAAGAGCAGGTGTACCTAAGCTTACAAATACTCCCACCCCCTTTCCCATTGAGTTTGCACCCCTTTCCCAAGGCCCAGGAAAAATCTAAATCAACCTTCCTTCAGCTAAAGCCAAATCCCTGCCAAGAGAGTGACAAACATGTTCATGGGCCAAAGCTAAGTCTTCAGCTCTGCTTTTCTCATCAGCTACACCTGTGGCTGAGCCCTTGATCTCTCCCCAGCGACAGCAACCAGCTAAGGAATACACAAGACTCGTTAGGAACTGGACATCAGTGTTCTCTGTCCTTGTTGGCCAATATCTCTTATTCACTTCACTTTGGTTCAACATACATTCACTGAACACCTATTATGTGCCAGGTACTGTGAAGATCTCTTTGCATACAAAACATATGAGCAAAGTTACCTCTGCACTTAAAGAGATAACTATTTGGAGATGAATAAAGATGTACACTATGTCATCATAATATACTGTGATATGTAGTATATTCTAAATGGTAGAAGGATACAGGTGAGGAAGCAATAAATCCTTCCTAGGATAATTAGAAGTGAGGGAGGGAACATTAGGGAAAAGTAAAAGGAGGGATGGAATGAAGAGTATGGCAAAGGAAATAGGAAACAAATGCCCTCTGGCTGGAGCCTGGGGCTTCATTTGCCATGGTGAGGAATGAGCTTCAGTCCATAAGCACAGGGGAGCCCTGAGCGTAGACAGTCTCAGTTTATAATCCTTAGACCATGGAATGGAGCCACTCAAAGTGTGGTCCACAGGCCGCAGCCACAGATACCAACCCACCAAGGTAAGTAGCAGGATTGAAAGTGAGCCTTTAGAAACTTCACATTGACATGACATTGAAGCATGTGATCAGTAGGCTCATATCAGGATGCAGACCAGGTCGGGTGTGGTCATACTTGTTGGGTGAGTCTCACGTGGTTTGAGCTGGGAACTAATATTGATTGGTGGCAGATTGAAATTTTGAAAAAATATGTAAAGATTGTCCATAGGTAACTCGAGAAGCACTGTTCCAGAGTTTTCTCAGCTGGACTTCAAAATGTCCTTTGCATCATATGTAAATATAAAATTGTGTTTGTGTGTTCTTTCTTTCTCAAGAGAGAGCCCATAGTTTTCATCAGATTCTCACACAGATACCTAACCAAATATTTTAAAAGCCTTAGAGATCATCAAGAACACAGTGACTCACACCTGTAATCCCAGCACTTTGGGAGACCGAGGCGGGGGAATTGCCTGAGGTCAGGAGTTAGAGACCAGCCTGGCTAACGTGGTAAAACCCTGTCTCTACTAAATACAAAAATTAGCTGGGCATGGTGGTGGACGCCTGTCGTCCCAGCTACTTGGGAGGCTGAGGCAAGAGAATCACTTCAACCCAGGAGGCGGAGGTTGCAGTGAGCCGAGATGGCACCACTGCACTCCAACCTGGGCAACAGAATGAAAAAAAAGGATTTCTTCTTTTCTTAGAATCTCCTGGGCACTAAGAGTAAGGAATGGCCCACACAAGTGGACAGGAGTTTCATCCAGCCCTTATTCAGCAGATAACGCTGCTACCCCAGCTACCCAGACATCACGCCGTATGAAGACTACCATGGAAGATCCTCTACACAACTGTGCTCAGAAAAGAGCACAGTTGCAAGATGCTCTTCCCTGGAGAAACAGCAGAAAGTCCACTTGGAAAAAATTGATCCCAAACAAGGAATTCAATCCAACAATATTTATTGAGCACCTAGTATAAAGGGTACTATGCTAGGTAAGTGGGATCACTCAGAGAACAGATTGGGGAGGGTGGACCTGCCCGCGACAGGATGGCATTCCTGGGAGCTATATTGTAATTCACAGTGTTACTTAGAGGAGATCTTGGTTTGAATTTCTCCAGAATAGATTTGAGTGCAAATATGGATCCCAGGAAACACCACGAGTGGTGTGGAGAAGTGAAACATGGAAAAAAAAAAAAAAAAAGGCAGAACAAGAAGGGTGCATCATCAAGGCAGTTTTCACTGGAGCTTAATTCTACTAGGGACTCCAGAATTCAATGTGGACCAGCACCTCGGAATTATTGCAACTAAGGACAAAGGAGATAGTTATTTATACACCAGCATGCACCAACTATTAGCAAGGGTTGCTGAGCATGCAGGTAACTGGAGCTTCAACCTTACCCAGTGGAGGCTGCACAGTCATTCACTACAATAGTAAATTCCAAGGAGATATGGCCAGAGCATGGATAGTATTTGCTATAGGGTTCTAAACCTTTGAATGCCTAATCCATCCATTTGTTCACTTATTCATTCATCCATTTATTCATCATCCATTTAATATGTCTCCTCTGC
Source organism: Papio anubis (assembly GCF_008728515.1). NCBI lineage: Eukaryota > Metazoa > Chordata > Mammalia > Primates > Cercopithecidae > Papio > Papio anubis. The sequence continues at coordinate 117,874,491 of NC_044983.1, forward strand.
CAGGCAAAGGAAACTGGCATTATGTAAACACAGAACTTTAGAAATGAAACTGACCTCAGGACTACTTAATCCAAAATTGGATGGGCATTAAAATCACTTGAGGAGCTATATGAAAATGCAGATTGTTGGGCCTGACCTACAGAAGTTGTAATAGATATGCAATAGATATGGCATGGGTCCCGGGAATTTGCATTTTACTGAGCACGCCAGTAATCCTTGAACCACACTTTAAGAAACTTAGAATCTAATTCCAATTCTTCCAATTTATAAATAAAGAAAATAAAAGTCAAATATGATGATAATAACAGTTCTACAGTAATCAGGTTTTCATGCCTTTTTGTGCCTTTGCTTTCACTCTGCCAAGATCTTTCTTCCCTCCTACCTCTTGGTTGCTTATCAAATTATCACTCATCCTGAAAGACCTAGTTCTGGCATTTCGACCTCTGAGGAATTTAATAACACATCTCTTTCTTATTAAACTCCTATTACATACCTTTATTGTAGCTACCACCATATTTCCTTATAATTATTTTCATATATGCCCATATCCTCCACTAAAAGTTTTGAGGTTAAAGTTTATGACTCAATCACCTTTCTTCTCCAATAACTGGCTTAAATGCTTCCTTCATCCCAAGAAATTAGATCTGATTGATTAACCTGAATCACAGGACTTTATACCCATCAGAGAGCACAGGACATGACTTACATTAGCTGTGCCAAAACTTGAGTAGCATAACCAATCTTACAGCCATGAGGGGTGCAGGAGGAGACGCGATGATGATTGAAAATCACCTGGACTCCATGGAAGCTCCCTACAGGAGCTGTTGTCATTGGAAAAAAGAGGCAAAACTCTTGAAAAGCAACAGCTGTCTACTGAAATTGTTCTGCCACTTATAAAGTGAGACCATCAAAGAATTTTTCAATCCATAAAGTTTTGTATGAATCTAAGTATCAAGCTGTCTTCATGTTTCCTTTCCAAAGAAACTAGATGTAGCATTACCAGGGGAGTGAGAACAAGGAGGGGCTACAGAAGAAGTTGTCTGAAACATTTTTTCCATGAGTAGAAGGTCCCTTTGCTTTACAACACATTAAAAAAACCTTGTAAAAATCCAGATTGGGCTGCTACCCACCCAACTATAAAATTGTCAACACCATGATATCACTTATAGTAACTTTTGAAATATCATTTATAATTGTCTATATAGGCTGGCCAGTTTCTTTTTATACTACCAATGCCAAGGTTTTCTCATTTATCTTTCATATTTGAAGTTTCTTTGGAATACCTAACAAGTGCCATAGTGGGTAAAAAGAAAATCCAGTTAATTCTCAAAAGATTACACACAGGTAAGAGTTAATTCTCAACAGATTGCACATAGGTAAGAGCCCCTGTAGCTGCTGCTTTGCCTTCCTTTCCACATAATATGTGCTTGTCATGCTCTGTCTTAATTATTCTGTGAAGGGTGGGACTCCCAGGCGGAAACAGGCAACACAGAAAATACTATAAAATAAGGTCTTAACTCTGGTCCTTTTCTGGACACCGGGATCTTAAAGAAAAAATGTTACTTAGCCCTAATATGTTCAAGCCACTCCCTGAGAACAGACACTTTGTCTCTCTGGTTTCCTGTTATAGCACCAGTTTCTTATATAGTCTCTGAAACACAGAAGGCACATACTAAATATATGAATGAAAAAAAAATGGGTTAACAATTTCTAAAAGAGTTCTATTCTTTCTTTACAAAATGATTAAGAACGAGAAGCATTCTACAAAGTTAACGAACTTCAAGTCATCAAGAGTAGCTATAATACAAAACTCTACAGCACCATACACACACACATGATACAGATGCAGCTCTAGTATGACTGGTAAACCACACTTATGGCAGGGGTCCCCAAACGTGGTCTGTGGCCTGTTAGGAACCAGTCTGCACAGCAGGAGGTGAGCAGAGGGCGAGTGCGCAAAACTTCATTTGTACTTACAGAGCTCCATATTACTCTACTGCCTGAGCTCCATCTCCTGTCAGATTCTCACAGGAGCAGGAACCCTATTGTGAACTGTGCATGTGAGGGATCTAGATTGTGTACTCCTTATGAGAATCTAATACCTGATGATCTGTCACTGTCTCCCATCACCCCCAGATGGAACCCACAAGTTCAGGACTCCCACTGATTCTACATTATGGTGAGTTTTATAATTATTTCATTCTATATTACAATGTAATGATAATAGAAATAAAGTACACAATAAATGTAATTTGCTTGAATCATCCTGAAACCATTTCCCTTCCTAACACCCTGCAGCCTGTGGAAAAATTGTCTTCCATAAAACCAGTCCCGGGGGCCAAAAAGTTTGAGGACCACTGTTCACGAAATCTTAACGAGGAAGGAAGGTAACATCTGGCTTGGATATGCATGTCTGTCATCCTCTAATCTATTGTGATATTCTCTGCTGGTCTGGGTGCCATGCCACACAGGTCAAGTGAGATAGGTCACCCACCAGCTTGAGGCAGAACTGACTGCTGCGTGCGTTGATGAGACTTCCCAGATAATAATCTTGTCACAGTTCAAAATTTAGTCTTTTTCCTTTTTTATCTCATTACCTTTTTAAAAAAATGAGTAACTTGCTCTTTGGAGAAAATTTGTTATTAAATGGAAGGAAATAAAGGTAGGAAAAGCACTATTTATTTGTTCTTTTGTTCACTCAACAAATAATTCTGAGGACTGTTCTAAGTGCTAGGGATATTTTCCACTATATCCCTAGCACTTAGAACAGTCCTCAGATTAGGATATCTTATTTTCTTCTGTATCCCTAGCAGTTAGAATAGTCCTCAGAATTAGTTAATAATTAATAGATCTACTAACCTCTTCTAATGGATTAAATTAGAGCTTATATTCTAGTGGGGGAAGGGGGCAATATACCAGGAAACAAATCCAGGTGTAATTAGGGCGAGGAGGACAAATCCTGAACTTTAAAAGGCTTGGGCCAATTTAATAAAGGGTCCATGGAGGAGGCCCTTCTACTTAGTTGACATGTAGTCAGAAAACTGAAGGAAGTCACAGCACTAGCTGAGCTAATTTCCAGGGAAAAGCATTTCAGCCAGTGGGAACAGCAAACACAAAGGCCCAGAGGCAGGAGAGTTTCTGACACACTTGAGAACCACATAGGAGACCAGAGTGACTGGAAGTTAGAGGCAAAGTGACTAGAGACCAGTGGGGGAAAGCTGGGGTTCCTAGGCCACTGGAAGGACTTTGGAATTTACCGTAAGAGAGACCAAAAGCTGCAGGAGGATTTGGAGCTACAGGATGATCTCATTGTATCTTTAAGATAATCACTTTTGAAGTTGTACAACTAAGAGATCGTAGAGGCCAAAGGCAGAGACAGGGCTTCCAGTTTGATAGCTATCAGCATAGTCCAGATGAAAGGGCAATGGTGGCTTGGACCACGGGGCAGCAGGGAAAAATTAAACTTGCAAACGCACATAAAGCACTTGGCACAGTGTCTGGGACAAAGGAAACCCTTGATACCCACAGCTGCTATTATTAATACTGCTATTATCCTATCTTTCTGCATGCCAAGAATGGGAGATACAAATCCCACAGGTGGATCATTGGCTTTCTGGGCCTGAATGAGCCTGCCACTTGGTCTCCCTTATAGAATTCTTAGATATGATTTTGGTTGATTAGAAAACTTTGCTTGATAGTGACCTTGTACTGATAACATTCTTGGAAAGGATAAGGTCCTAGTGTTTCTAACCCAAATCAAGCACAGGAACCCTAAGAATCTGCAGTTTTTCTTCTGGGCTGTGTGTTTGTGTGTGTGAGTTAGTGTGTGGGTTCTGTCTTAGGCAACTTGAGCTGCTATCACAAAATACCATAGGCTGGGTAGTTTAAACAACAGACATTCATATTCTTAGTTCTAGAGGCTGGAAGTCCCAGATCAAGGTGCCTTCAGATTCTTTTTCTAGTGAAGACTCTCTTCCTGACCTGTGAAAGGCCAGCATCTCACTGTGCACTCACAGTCTTTCCTGGGTGCATTTGCACAGGGAGAAAGAGAGGAAAGCGAGCTCTTAGGTGTCTCTTTCTATAAGAGTATTAACCCCATCATGGGGGCCCAACCCTCATAATCTCATCTAGACCTAACTACTTTCCAAAGATCTCATCTCCAAATACCACCATATTGTGGATGAGAGTTTCAACATATAACTATAGACACAATCTAGTTCATAGCAGGTGTGTACATCCAGCCAAGGACTGTCACGAACACCCAGTAACTAGTGACACCTGCTTCTATATATGCTTGCCTTTGCCAGTGCTACCATCATCCCTGACTTCTCTGTTCCCTTTCCACCTGTGGAATTCCATGGAGTTTCACTCCCCACACACCTTGTTATCCATTTGCCAGACTTGCTAATTCAGACCCGGATAGCCGGAGAAACAATCCACTGCTCTTTCCCACTTCTCCTTGATTTCTTAGCTGCCTCATTAAGGTGGGAATGTGGTTCTACCTATCCACTGACTCACTTTGATGTCTTCCAAATGTTCTCATAAACGTTAGAGAACCCATCTGGGGTCAGGGGAAAGCTCTCTGGGTCCACGTTGTTTAACTGCATGTCATCTGTGATTAAGGAAGATTGATGACTTGCAGAAGTACTTACTGGAAGTTAATGGTCTCTGGCTCTGGGTGGGGCGGGAGAATGGTGTCCCTTTTAATCCGCCCATCTTTTTCAAGGGAGTTCTCTTCCCCCCCATCCCCACTCCCTGAGCTTTCTACAGGCCCTCACCCCTGCAAGCATGTTTGTTTGTTTGTTTGCTTGTTCTGCAGCAAGTCTTGCATGGAGGCTTTGAGACACACAATGAAATGGGAATGATTACAGAATGAATCTATATAGTACTTCTCTCTGAAGCCAGCTTCCAGCACCCATCTAAAAGCAAAGAGGAGGAGAATATAATCATCAGACGACAAAATGGGATTCATCTATTAATTGTGACATTGTAGCTGGGGAATTGTGAAATATCATGGGATTTGAGTCAAAAATAACTGAGCTGCCATCCTAGTTTCATTCTGCAATATTAACTGAGTGATTGTTTTTTACTTGAGATGCCTTGAGTCTCAGTTTCCTGATCTTTTTCACAGATCTTCAAGTGCACGCAGCATAGCGTGGAATCCTGGTGGAATTGAGGTGGTATTGGTAGACTGGTGGGCGGTCTTATCCAAGGAGACACCACAGCAGTGGCTGTATCAGCACTGGCTGGCTGCTTGGACTTCATGCTTATATACTCCTCTACTTGGTTCTCAATAGTGACAACATTACATTCGTTATCAAAATTTTCCCCACAAAGAAGACTTCAGGTTTTATTGCTAAATTCTATCAAATATTTAGGAAAGAAAAAAATCAACCTTACAAAAACTCTTCCAAAAAATGCAAGAGGAATAAATATCACCCCCACCCCTACCCCCAACTCATGTTATAAGGTTAGTGTAACTCAGGTACTAAAACCTGAAAAGAATGTGTAAGAAACTATAATACACATCAATGTTCCTCATGAACTGGCTGTAAATGTATGGGTCAAGTTATTAGTCCCTTTCACAGGTGGGGAAAGTACAATGTAAAGGAGATACAGAAGCTTCCCAAAGGCACATAGTTAAAAAGTGGCAGGTCTAGCATGTAAACCTGGGTCTCTCAGACTGCAGAATGCTTGCTCTTAACCAGTATGTTAGCGGGGCCCTCCTTCTACTCCAATGCTTATTGAACAAGCTTGAGTCCAAAGTAATAATTCCTAAAATTTGACCTTGGAAAGGTGTATGAGGGAGGTGGCCTTCTTAGGCCATGCAAGGGACAGCCTCCTGAACTTCAGCATGGAGGCTTCCTCCCCCATTGTAACTCCTGACCTTCCAAGTCACTTTATGTTGCCCTGTCTGGCGGGCACTTGCTCACCACCAAAAGCTACACACTCTGTTTTCAGATCTACAGTGCCAGCTCAGTCAAAACCGCCAAAGTCACAGTTGTTTGAGTTTTAATCCCCCAGAGGCACATATGTTCTAGAAAGACCCAGCTTAAAGCCAAATAAATACTGAGGCGGTTTGACACGTGGCCAGCGCATGTCTTGCTCATTAATGAAATGGAGCCCTGCAAGCAGAGAAACGGGTGTGAGCAATTAAGTAGAAGCAGCAGGAGTCCCAGGCCCATGGCGCCCTTCCCAGCCTGGCCCCTCATGTACTCTTCAGCAATCTCCCTTGAACCTCAGAGGGAGAAGGGAGGGATACTGGCTGAGGCTTCTGGGGCTTACTTCACAGAATTGCCCTTCTGTGCAGAAGTCTGTTCCCTGGTTGTCAGCACCAACCCAGACCTGAGCCCAGGAAAGACTCTTATCTGTTCTACCCAAATCTGAGGCAGTCCCTCCCAAGAGCAGCTTTCTACCCTCAACCACATAAACTTTACAACATATCAGAAGTGACTTCAAATTAGTAACCCCCAACTCCAAACACCAGCCTCATCTCTCCACTCACAGGCAGAGGTGAGAGGGCACTTCTTTTACACCAAGACTAGAAATCATTCCTAGAAGACGAGCCCTCTGAAATCTAAAACCAGAAGGGAATATCAAAATGCCACTGAGATCTTTCACCTCCTTAGTTAGGTATATTCCCAAGTCACAAATGCCTAACAAACATGAAAAAATGTTCAACATCACTAATTATCAGGGAAATGCAAATTAAAACCACAATGAGATACTACCTTACTCCTGCAAGAATGGCCACAATTTAAAAATTAAAAATTACAGATGTGGGTCTGGAGGTGGTGAAAAGGGAACACTTTTACACTGCTGATGGGAAAGCAAACTAATACAACTACTATGGAAAACAGTATGGAGATTCCTTCAAAAACTAAAAGTAGAACTACCATTTGATCCAGCAACCCCACTACTGGGTATCTACCCAGAGGAAAAGAAGTCATTACATGAAAAAGACACTTGCACAAGCATGTTTATAGCAGCACAATTCATAATTGCAAAAATATGGAACCAGCCGAAATGCCCATCAACCAATGAGTGGATAAAGAAAATGTGGTATATATACACCATGGAATACTATTCAGCCATAAAAATGAACTAAATAATGGCATTCACAGCAATCTGGAGGGAGTTGGAGACCATTATTCTAAGTGAAATAACTCAGGAATTGAAAACCCAACATTGTATATTCTCACTTGTAAGTGGGAGCTAAGCTATGAGGACACAAGGCATACGAATGATATAATGGTTTCTAGAGACTTGAGGGGAAGGATGGGTGGGGACTGAGGGATAAAAGACTACACATTGGCTACAATGTACATGCTCGGATGCACCAAAATCTCAGAAATTACCACTAAAGAACTTATCCATATAACCGAAAACACCTGTTCCTCAAAAACTATTAAAATTTAAAAAAAAAAAAAAAAAAAAAAAAAACACTGAATCTCCATGGAATTCTACAAGATCACAGGAAAAACTTTTCATTTACTTATGTATTCCTCTTATAAGCATTTACTAAGGACCCATGCTAGAACTTTCTCCAAGCCTTTAACTTACCTTTGTATCAATTTTTAGAAAGCACCCCTTTCCCCAGGCAGGTGCAGCCCAGCACAAGGGCTTGGCCAGAGGAATTGGGACCCACTCCCTAGTACTTGAGAATCTCATTCTACCACCCTCACCATCGTAGGCAATCCTAAGCAGCTGTGTCACCCTCCAGCCACTTTATAATGGAAAGTATTTGAGCCTAAAATACCTAATCAAACAACAAAGGCAGAACCTCATATGCCCACATTAGCAGTTCATTGAGAAAGTATTGAGGAAATTCAGAGAAAAGAATATCGTGAGGTTGGAATTTAATAACAAGTTGAACAGAAGAAATAGGAACTGAACTGGATATGGTAACCAGCCTCCAAGAGGGCCACCACTGATTCCTCCCTCTTGGTTTTCAATGACCTTTGTAGTCCCCCTCCTCATTGAACAGGGTTGACTTGTGTTAATAGAACATGCAGAAACGATCCAGTGTGACTTTCAAGGCTAGGTCATAAACGATATTAAGGCCTCTGTATCACCCTCTCTGAATTCACTCACTCTGGGAAAAGCCAGCTAGCCTACTGTGTCAGGAGGACTTTCAAGCAGTCCTCAGAGAGGCTCACATGGCCAGGAACTGAGGCTTCCCACCAACAGCACATGAGGGCGCCGTGATGGAAGGGAATTCTCCTGTCCCAGGCAAGTCTTTGGATGGCTGCAGCCCTCACCACATCCTGACCGTCCTGACTGCTACCTCATGAGAGACCCTGAGCCAGGGCAACAAAGCTGAGCCACTCCCAAATTTCTGACCCAAAGAAACTGTAAGATAATAAGTTATTATCTTATTTTAACTAGCTCAGCTTTGTGGTAATTTGTTGCATAGCAATAGGTAACTAATGCACTGGACCTTAAGGAAGTCAAAGGATTTCAAGGCTCAGAAGTGGTCATGGGAAAGGTCCTTAGGAGAAGACTGGCAGCAAAACAAGGAGAGACAAACTCACAAGACCCACCTGTTGAAATAGAAACAAGCCTTGCAAAAGGATCAGAAGTCCTCTATTTGAATGTCTCTTTATAGGATAAGAGTTCTCCTGAGGGAGCAGAAACTTGGTTTCTAACTAGAGCATCTTCATGCCCTCCCCCAGGAAAGCTGGGCAAAGTACTTCTGTAGCACACCCAGGAATCTACTGCCTCTAAGTTCACAGCAGCACCTTGAATAGGGAAGACAGCTTGATAACTTAGAAAGAAACTCAAGTGTAGAAAAAAATATGCTCCATACTACAAAGAGCGGTCAGCCCTTGGTACTAGGATGAGGCAATGAAGGGCAGGAACAGGATGGGGACGAAGACATTTACCATTTGCTTCTGAGAATCTGTATTGTTTAAGTTTTTATAATAAAGAGATAAAAAGAAATATATTCAATTCTACCCTAGTCAGCACATATGATTCTAAACTTGTTTTAAGAATGCCAAGTCAAGAGTAATGGGTAATTTGGTCAGTATCACTAAGACTGCCTGTCTCTCCCCCTTTATATTCAGGAAGCCTGTGTAATTTTTTCTGAATGAGAAATAAAAGTCCCTCTTGCCTCCACAGTAGGGACTCTCCAACCAGTTTCCACGCTAATGGAGGAAGTATAAAAAGAAGGGATTCTGTCCTCCGGAGAACTGCCAATGGGCAGAAAGGGGAAAGGGGTGTTTGTTTCTTACAGGTTCAAAATGTAAGTTTGCTTCGCTGACTCTAAGTTCTCTGTGGGGCATCCCCAAACCAGTTCCCCAGCTGAACCAATGAGAAAAACTCCTCTTTCAATTCCCAGGAGACCTGGATTCCCAGGGAACTGTTCAGAAATCACTTCTTAAGTTCTATCAAAAAGCCCTTCAATTTCATATTCAAATATGTTTAAATATGTGAATATAAATATGCTTAATATGTTTAAATATATTCAGATTAAAGAGTATAATCTCATTTTTAAAACTGCAATGACAGCAAGACAAGAGAGCTGAAAGTTCACTCTAGTTATAACTGAGGAGATGTGCTTTATATAAATGTAAGGGAAATTTCAGGATGAAAGCTATAACCTTAGGACAACTGATCCTAGTTACCAGGAACACCACTAAAGGAAACTGGAATCACAGAAATTCCTTCTGAAGACTGTAGGCACACAGTCCAGTCTAAAACTTTATTTTTCTCTGCTTTGACATAAGGAAGTAAGAAAGTGGGGATTCAGAGGTGGGGTCTTAGGAATGCTAATATACCATTTCCATTATGAAATTGTTTAAGAGTGTTCTTAAAAGACGGAATAAAAGGATGGAAGAAAAGCTGCCATCACCCAGGCGCCCAAAGCACCACGGCCAAAGTGTGCCTGAATTTGTATACCCAAGATATTTAGAATCCAAAAGAAATTTAGGTTGATTTAAGCTACACAAAACCTAAAGATAAGTAAACATTAGCTTAGAGTCTGAGATGGAGAATGTGGAAAATACTGAGGAAAAAATAATCCAAGGTGTCCAAATTTCTTTAAAGCATTCCCTCAGTCATAGATGGCTTTTAAATGTATAACTTAATGTTTTATTCGTGTTAACTTTTTTTTTTTTTGAGACAGAGTCTCACTCTGTCGCCCAGGCTGGAGTGCAGTGGCTGGCGCGATCTCAGCTCACTGCAAGCTCCTCCTTCCAGGTTCACACCATTCTCCTGCCTCAGGCTCCCGAGTAGCTAGGACTACAGGCACCCGCCACCATGCCCAGCTAATTTTTTTGTATTTTTAGTAGAGACGGGGTTTCACCATGTTAGTCAGGATGGTCTCGATCTCCTGACCTTGTGATCTGCCCACCTCAGCCTCCCAAAGTGCTAGGATTACAGGCATGAGCCACCACGCCTGGCCAACATTTTTAACTTAAGCTAGAGTGTGGTATGTTTTTAGTTTATTATTACAAGAAGTCAGGCTTATTTAGATCACACATTATTGCCTAGTCACCCTTGTATACCTGAGAGGCAGCTAGGTGGGGGAACAACAGACTACAAAATCCAGCAACGTAACTCTGGTGAATCAGCACAGGTCAACATAATGGAGATCTAAGGTATGGGAGAATATACCAGCCATACCCAAGCCTTGTTCTTCTCCTTCCCAATTTTGTAAAGGCAGAAAAATCACATCAAGGCAACTCTCACCCCTCAACCATTCTCCATATCTGCACAAGCTTAAAAGTACTTAGTAGCCTCAGAAGTCAACAGAGAGACATTCAATTGCCTTGTAAGAATGGCACGATCCTCAGTAGATTTATACATGGAGGGAATGGTGGCATCAGCTATTTCACTACTGTCCCAATATACAAAGCTGTTGTAAGCAACTCTCAGTTCCTGACATGTGCTCTCCACTGAAGAGTTTATTACTATTAATTAATGATTGTCAACTCTACTCACTGCCCCTCCCTACTAGGCCCATCCCTATCGGAAGGTTATACTGTAGAGATGTGACCTGCTTTGGCCAATGAAATGCAAGTGAAAGTGATGTAACTCCAGCCACTTCTGAACAGAATGTTCTGGCTCTGCTTCCCTCTCTCCCATCTGTCATGATACCAGCAATACTTATCACAGAGGCTGCTCATCAGCCTGGGTCTCCACATGTAAAGCCAAAACCAGGCCAATGATGGAAATAAAACTGTGATCATAAGTCACTGAGATTTTTTAAGTTGACAAATAAAAACTGTATGTACTTGTGGGGTACAATATGATGTTTTGATCTATGTATATGTTGCAGAATAGCTAAATCAAGCTAATTAACACATCTGTTACCTCATATACTTAACCTTTTGTGGAGAGCACACTTAAGTTCTACTCTCTTAGTGATTTCAAGTATGAAATATATTGTTATTAACTGCAGTCACCAAGTTATACAATAGATTTTCTGACGTTCCTCTTCTCATGTAACTGAAATTTAGTATCCTTTGACCAGTATCTTCTCAATTCCCCAACCCCCACACTCAGCTCCTGGCACCCATCACACTATTCTCTGCTTCTACATGTTCAATAAGTCACTGGGATTTTGAGGTTATGTGTTACCCCAGCATACAGTAGCCTAACCTGCCTGATGTGTAATCATAAGCCAGATGGATCCCTGCCTTACCACACTGAGAAAGGGATCAAAGGGAAGTGAACACCTGCTAAGCCAAGTTCAATTATAATATGAAATGGGTAGTTCCCTCCTCAATAACAAGACACAATGTATCAAATACCAAGAGCCTGTGGATTCCTTAGGGAATTGTGCAGCATCTCCTAAACTTCAGATATTGTTTTGCAACTCTAGTAATTGTTGCATACCTGCATGCCAGCTGTATTACTATTTAATGTTTTCTAATTTGCTCATGATTGTATTCTAAATGTATCAATTTCATCAAAAAAGACTTTGTAGCACTACAATCAATGAAAAGCCATTGTCATTTATCATAGAGTTGGAAAAATGCAAACTTTTTTTTACTTCACCTGTATCCTATTTTGACTCTGTACATAGCACCCATGCAAATCTTCTTGGCACCTGAGAGACACTGCTGCAGTGGGCTGGGCTAAGCACTAGGGTGAGACCCCAAGGTTCTGGTTTAGGCTGTGTCACACATTGTGTAATCTTGGACAACTTTCTGTTTCCTCAACCGTTAAAAGAATTTATACTAGAAGGCCCTATCCAGCTTTAACATTATATCATATACAATTCAGAGCTGTGGGTCCTACTCTTCCTCTCTACTACTGTGGCTGATAACAATCTGTGTTTGTAAAATCACTAATAACCTAAATGGGAAAAGGAGAATTTAGCTAAGCTACGGGATGGTTCCCATTTATGCTCTGTATATGTTTCCCTGCTGAAGAGATCCTATCAAAATTATAAAGCCCAAATAAGAACACATATTATTTCATCTTCCTTTATGTTTTGCCAACAACTTCTTACTATTAGTTAAAATTTTCTCATAGTTCCAGAATGATATTTCTCCTCTCCTCCCCGTGGGGTGACTTTATTTCCCTCTGTGACTTAGGAATAAGGAAAAAGGAAATCACAATTCCACTTAACAGGCAGATGCTGGCTATTAATCTGCAATCAATACCATATTGGTTATGCAAAGCAAGGGAGTAGCTGTCTATTAGAAGAACAATCCCCCTTATACGAATTCCAGGACTTCAAATCCTTTCATTGTCCAAGTTCAGAGAACTCCCACTCTTCAAAAAATGAACATACGAACATATGTAAAACAGGCTTACATTAAAATGATAGAGTTTGGAACCTGAAAGAAACCTCGGAGATCATCTGGTTCACTAACATGTTACACAGATGAAGAAATTAAGACCCCCAAGTCACGTAGCTAAGAAGCAGCAGAGCTGGGATATGATTCAGGTTCCAAATTCACAGGCAAAATAATGATGCACTCTAGAAATAAAGCCTCTGCCAGGTTCTATTTGTTTTTCTTTATTCAAGTGAATTACTTCTCTTGGCCTCAGTTTTTACATCTGCAAAATGGGGGCCCTACTATCTATATTGTAAGGCTATTCTAAGAATCAAGTGAGATATACTAATGGGTCTCAAATTTGAAGGTGCAGATGAATCCCCAAATTTTAATTCAGTAGTCAGAGGAGGAACGGAGGGCAAGGCACAGGATTCTACATTTCTAACAATCTCCCAGGTAATGCCAGTTCTTGGAGTAAACAATCATGTCCTGGAAGTGATTCAGCAGTAAGGGCTATGAATTCCTGGTCCTGCTGGTATGACTATAGCTACTGCTGCAACTGGGGTTAGGGCTGGGGACAAGGATGGGACAGAGGTGCCAATGGTGCCATACAAGAGATGTTATAGGCCAAGGAATGAAGGCACCTTCAGCCCAGATGCCAAGCAAAAGATTCTTCCTGCTGATGGGGTTATAACATGTGCATGGCACCACAATAGCAAGCGAAGACTCTGATCTCACATTAAGAAAACAGCCAGATCACAAAAAAAAAAAGTGAAAAAATATGAAAACACTACAAAAGACTCAAGACTCAAATGAGAGAGAGAGTGAAAAAAGCATTGGTAGTAGCACCTTACAACAATTTCTAGATGCACCATCACTTTGCCTGTGAGTTTGGAGCCTGAATCATATCCCAGCTCTGCGGCCTCTTAGCTCTGTGACTTGGGGGGTTTAATTTATTCATCTTTATAACATTACCTAATGGGAAGATAGCCACCATGTTGCAGGGGAGCATTATTTGAGGGCTTTATGGACGGCATGTTTATGTCCCCAAAAAATTCCTACATTGAAGTCTTAGTCCAAGTATGAGGTATTAGGAGGTAGGGCCTTTCAGTGGGTGATTAGGTTTAGATGAGGTCAAGAGGATGGAACCCTCATGATGGAATTGGTGGCCTTCAAAGAAAGAAAAGAGACACAATAGAGTCTTTCTCTCTCTCTCTCTCTCTCTCTCTCTCTCTCTCTCTGTGTGTGTGTGTGTGTGTGTGTGTGTGTGTGTCTTTGTCTCTCTGTCCCTCTCATTCTTTCACTGCCCCCACCACCCATGTGAGGATTTGGACTTCCCAGCCCCTAGAATTGTGAAAACTCAATGTCTATGGACTAAGCCACTCCATCTGTGGTTATTTGTTACAGCAGCATGAGCTGACTAAGACAGAGTGAAAAATACTTCTTTAGCCATGAAATAAATAAATAAAAAGTCAAGGCTTAAATGTTCTGCTACAGGCAAGTACAAGCTCTAAGCTGACCATCTTCAGATTAGTACCCTCAGACATGGAACACTGAGAGTGAAAGGAATTTTATTCAATAGTTATGTCATGACAAGAGGAGCAATCCAGTACAGCCTGTGCCAATCAGGTCATATGTTACTCTATATAAAAATACAACTGGAAAGAGGACTTCTAGTACTTTATGAAGAAGCAGGAGGATTTTACAAGTATTAGAAATTAACTGATATCTACAACTGATATTAGGTCTAAACCCAAGTCTGAAATGAATATCATATCTATCAAGAGACATGATAGCCTAATTGTTAATATCAGCATGAGTCAGAAAACTCTTTCTACAAAAAGCCAGATACTAAATATCTTAGGCTTTGTAGGTCATATACAGTATCTCTTGCACATTCTTGTTTGTTTTTAATCCTTTAAAAGACAGACAATAGTCTCTATCAGTAGACTTCACATTACCAGAATTCAAACTATACTATAAAACCACAGTAAACAAAACAGCTTGGTACTGGTAGAAAAACAGACACATAAACTAGAGGAATGGAAAACTCCAGCAACACACAATATTCCCATGTAACAAACCTGCACATGTACCCCCAGTATCTAAAATAAAAGTTGATCTCAGCACTTGAGAGGCTGAGTAAGACAAATTGCTTGAGCCCAGGAGTTTGAGACCAGTCTGGGCAACATAGTGAAACCCCATCTCCACCAAAAAATTTTAAAAATTAGCCAGTGTGGTGGTGCACACCTGTAGTCTCAGCTACTCTGGAAGCTGAGGTGAGAGGATCACTTCAGCCCAGGAGGTCAAGACTGCAGTGAGTCATAATTGCACTACTACACTCCAGCTTTGACAAGAGAGAAACACCCTGTCTTAAGTAAGTAAGTAAATAAATAAATAAATAAGTTGGAATTTTATTCAAGAAAGAAAAGACAACTGCTGAGAATGCCATTTTTCAAGGTGATGATTTAATCACCAGAGAATTTGAGATTGAGGACACCATGGTCTTTACCACCCATAAACCTGGATGATACCAATTCATATCAAGAATAGGCCACTATGCAGTGTTAGGAAGCTGTGAGACTATGGCCTTTGTGGCAAATAACTGACTAACAAGAATGCCAGGGATGGAATGGCAGACAGTGGGGCTGTCTGCTTCTAATCTCACAGAGTCCTGCCATAACTCTTAGGATCTAAGCTCAAAAACAGCCTCACCCTTACTATTCATTTTAAATCATCAAATGAATCTAACAATTATTGAGCACTTATTATGTATTGGGTACAATGCTAGATACTCTCCATATATTAACTCAGCATAATCATAACAAACTTGTGTGGCCAATACTATCACCTATTTTACAAATTATGAGCTAGACCCAGAGAAGTTAAGCATTTCACTTGAGGTCATACAACCACAAGTAGTGGAGAATGGATTTAAACTCAGGCCTACTCAACTGTAACACCCATACTCTTTCATCTACACTACCCTTTCTACTCCAGCATGCTACAATTCTAAGCATTTCCTGACTATCCCCTAGGGGGATAGGACTGTCCTAAATGCTAAGTGAAGAACAGAAGGAGCATATGCATGTAAAAGTGTAAGGGTGTTCAAGAATTTTTATTGTTTTTAAAATAGAAAATTAAGTATGCAATTAAGTGAAGTTAACCCTTATGCTCACCATAGTAAAAATGACAGAATTTTTAAAGGGTCTTTTTATCAATTACATGTCTCAGATATGTTTCGGGAGATATGGTCAGCCTAAGCATCTGTCACCAAGCAGCTTTCACTTCCCTGCTTACATGAATGCAGACATTAGGAATGCCTATGCACAATCACAGCAACTGCTGAACAGTTTCAGTTAGGGGCTCAATCCTTTAGTTCAGATATGTCAAGATTAGACTAAATCAGACTGGATAAAGAAGCTGAAGGAAGTAGCTAAGAATGTGCACTCAACTGACCCATCACAGCTTTGGTCAGATTGCCTCCGGTGTGTTCTCAATAGCCTCCTGCGGGTGTGTTCTGCCTATTAAGAAGGTTTACTTGATTGACAGTCGTGCACTTCAGATTCTAATGAACACACACACAAATCACTTAGCAACCTTATTAAAATGCAGATCCTGATTCAGGAGGTCCAAGTGATGCTAATGCAGCTGATCCACAGACCATGCTCTGATGAGCAAAATCCACAGATAGCTCGCTGCTACCAAAAAATTAAATATATTAGTCTCATTTGTGATGAGTCTTCTAACTATAATTAGATTTATTATAAAAAGTTATTTCTTAGGCATACTCCTTTCCTGAGGAACACATTATACTTCTTCGTACAGATTTATGTCTTCTCATATATCCAGGGAGCCTAGAAATTTCTCCCAGACAAACTTAAAAAGCTTTCTGCCTTTCCATTCAGTGGTCCTCCAATTAATGAATATTTCATTATTTTCTTGAGTGCCTACAACATACTAGGTATTGAGCTAGATGTTAAGGACACAAGATGAGCAAAAACCAATGCCATCTTTGTTTTCATGGAGCTTAATATTCTAGTGGAAGAGACAGAAATAGATCAGCACAAAAATAAAATTGAAAATGCTATGTAAGAGATATTCTAGACACAAAAGGGAAGAATTTCCAGAAAAAAAGCATGATCAGGGTGGCATCTGAAGGATAAGAAGGAAATAATGGAATGAAAGAGTGATCCAGGGTGGGAAATAAAAAGAGAGTTCTAGGCAAAGGCATGTAGAAAAGCTCCATGGTAGAAGAGAGCAGAGCAAACTACAGTGCCTGAGTGCAGAGACCCAGGGAGAGTGTTGCACAATGAGGCTGGGTTGGGAGATAAGAGTTGTAATATACAGAGTCTCATAAGCCAAGTTAAATTTCCTCAGCATCTACCAATAAAGATATGGGAACCTTTAAACTGTTTCTAACATAGGCAAATACACAGAGTTGTTTCTAAAAGATCAATCTGGTTGCTGTGCAGTTTATTGGCAACACCAGTGTTGGTCGTAAGTATTCATCTCTATTCTATGCCTTCAGAAAATGCACTAAATTAAAATTATGCCCCCTTGGGAATGGTGAGACATAACTTAGTATATATGTGCCAGTTACCATAATTCCCTCTCAGCTCTAAAACTGTCCTTCACTACCTGCTGAGTCAATGGAGATGGACCTTTTAATCATTTGATGTTTTCTAGGAGCATAATGGTATGCTTTGTCAGTAGAAGCCACTTGAGGGACATGGCAGGAGGATGAGACTTCCCTTCCTAGTTGGACTCATCTCAGCAGGCTCCTGCAGCACGTGCAGTTTTCTCTGCAATATCCAGTAGTTGGCAGGACTTGGCATCTTCCCATGGGCAACTTCGTCTGCACCCCCTTATGCAGCTTTGCAATGCATCCTGCAGCACCACTCAGTGGATGGTTTTCTCCGCATGCCAGGTGGAGATTTCCAGCAAGTCCTGCCAGTGTGATTCTTCAGCAAACTTCTTCCCCATCTTGTAAGCTGTAGCCACACTCTCTCCAATTGGGTCTGAATCTCAGCCCAGAGTAGAGGTCAGGCTCTTCCATGGGTATTCTGTCCCAGCCTCAGGGATTGTGGCTGCCCCTACATCTGTTATTCATCTATTCTTCACAGTTCTCTATACCCCTTATAAGCCAATTCTATTCTTCCAATCTACTATTAAAATCATTCATATTAAACTTTGCCTATTCACATTAGTGTGTGGTTTCTGTTTCCTGATTGGACCCTGACTGATACAATATTGCATTCTTAGGTTTCAAAGTCTTGAAGAAATAAGTCAAATAAATGTTGATGGATTTGTCTATGGTAGAACAATTGGGACAGTAAAATAAACACTGCTTATGGCATTTCTGTTGGGCTTTAGGCTACAAGGAGTGAAAGAAAGCCAAAAGGGCAAGAGGAAGAGAACATCTTACTATTTACCAATCTGCTATGTGCCAGGCCCTTGCACATTTTAACTCACAAACCCTCACCATTAACTCTGTGAGGAAAGTAATATAATTACCAACTACATGTGAGGAAAGTGAAGCTCAAAGAGGTGATGGCACCTATTCAGAATTTTACAGCTGTGTGAGGCAGAGCTAGAATTTGTCTCATTCTACTACATGATGCTGCCTGTCAATTCCATCGTCTCATTTTAAAATATTTGTTTATACACTGAGTCTTTCTTATTTGGAAATCCAAAGTCTTATTTACCTTTGCAACTTCCATAGAACTAAGCAACATTAAAAGAGAGTCAACTCAGAGAAATACGCACATACACGTGCACACATGCACACACACACACATCCCCCCCCCTTCACCTAGCCATGTCCCCAGATTCCACTTCAATCATTACTTCCTTAGGTTAATTCAACAACTCTCATTAAATACTTTGCATCATCCTTCAACTTTGCATTTAATATTGATTTTTGAGCACCTACATCATTACTTCCCCTCTTCATAGCCTCACTACTCATGTGTGTGTGATTGTTTGATTCATATCTGTGGTTTTTTTCTTTCTTTTTTTTATGTATCCATTTTTATGCCATTATTTTTCCCATAAAGTAAAGATGGTTATGGGCACAGATAAAGCTGCTGATACATCAATCGCTCAACAATTCAACAACCACCCTTCTGCCATGCCCTGTGCTAAGAGCCAGGCATACAGCTATAAACAAGTCAGACTTTCTTTCCACTCTCCAAGAGCTTTCAATCAACTGGAGAGACTGACTGCACAAGCTATTACTTGTGTGATAAGTGGCAAGAAAACTGAAGTTGAAATGATCATGAAAAAAATAGTCAGCTTTTGCTATAAAGACACATGCACACGTATGTTTATTGCAGCACTATTCACAATAGCAAAGACTTGGAATCAACCCAAATGTCCATCAGTGACAGATTGGATTAAGAAAATGTGGCACATATACACCATGGAATACTATGCAGCCATAAAAAAGGATGAGTTTGTGTCCTTTGTAGGGACATGGATGCAGCTGGAAACCATCATTCTTAGCAAACTATCACAAGAACTGAAAACTAAACACCGCATGTTCTCACTCATAGGTGGGAACTGAACAATGAGATCACTTGGACTCAGGAAGGGGAACATCACACACCGGGGCCTATCATGGGGAGGGGGGAGGGGGGAGGGATTGCATTGGGAGTTATACCTGATGTAAATGACGAGTTGATGGGTGCAGCAGACCAACATGGCACAAGTATACATATGTAACAAACCTGCACGTTATGCACATGTACCCTACAACTTAAAGTATAATAATAATAAATAAATTAAAAAATAAATAAATACAAATAAAAAATTTTAAAAAAGAAAGAAAAAAAATAGTCAGCTTTTTGTGCACAGAATCTGTTTCTGACCAGAATCTTCCAGACAAGATGCTCCGTAATGGATGCCCACTATTAAGTCATTATGCCAGGAGAAGGTGCCCTGTCTCCACAGGCCTCAAAGCTCCCACCCTCAATGATCTGTGGAAGTGCTGAGACTATGGGCATTTATTCTAACCCACTTTCAGATCCAGAGAAGAGGTAGAGTTATTCTCCACATTTCCCAGATTCTTGACGTTTCCATCATCCAGCTTGCTCACCATCTAAGGCCTCTCTGCCTGCTGCGAGGTTAAAGATAGGGGGAGGAAACTAGGGAGCAAACTGTCAGGAGCTCGAAGAGTCATCCTCTGCCTTAAATTGGCCCATAGCTCCAGTCCCAGGATACAGGGGACTGTGAAGTGCTTCTTGGACAAGTATGTGGTTGTTTCAGGAAAACAGGACCCTGAGAGGTGAAAACTTAAAAGCAAAAGACTGAGTGTCCAATTTATATTTCAGCATATATCAGGCCAAGAGCCAAGTAATTTTCTTGAATTTGACATTTCTTCTCAGACTCCTAAACCCTAGCCAACAATGATTCCTGTTTTGAGTATCATCCCCTGATTTCCTTTTGGAAGTGAAAGATTTGCTGCTAGTAAAGATAGGATGCAATGTCCTTGGCTCTGTCAGCTCAAGCAAGAACAGGGCTATATAGGTTTATGTCATAGGTCTAGCATGTAGCAAATGTATAGATTACAGGAAATCTATGTCAGAAGTCAATGACTGGACTCCTGCTGAGAAACAGATTGAAGAGGAAGAAAGACCAGGGTATATTCCCCACAGGTTGTGTACCATGTACTCAACTTGCCATTAAGAAGAGGAAGATCATAGGAAATTATTAGTATTCCAGTTCCCCAATTCAATCACTGCACTAATATTTATCACATGTCTACTATTACTAAGAAAAACCAAAGAAGCAGAAATAGGCTAAAAACAGCAACGTAAGAAAAAGGATGATGGACACGATGCATACATTACTAAGTTATCTTACACATTTTACTTACATTATTATATTTAATCCTCATCACAATAATTTCACAAGTGAGGAAACTCAGGTTCAGAAGTGCTGAGAACTTACCCAAGCTCACACAGCTGGTCAGTGTCAGAGGTGGGAACCTATCTCTTGCCTTTTGATTCCTTTGTCCTCCCTCTTTACTGCCACACAAGGCTGGCTTCCTATATCTCAGTTGGAAAACGGTTGAATGCTGTGACTCTTAACTGTACTCAAGGGCCAGAAATACAGGTTATTAAAGTAGATGGGAAGATCCTGAGTTCTGAAGATCATGAAAACTAGAATTGGTGACCTTAGGTCACCTTAGGTGTGACCTATGGTCATAAAAGTCAAGAAATGAACAGGAGAGTAATAAGATACCCTACAGGCTAACTGCACTGCAGAAACCAAGCCAGCCTAAAACACAAGGTTGCTCATGGTCTCTCCAACTCACCTCCCTTCCAACTGCAAAGCCTCTCACCCTGGACATTAGCTACTCATTCATTTATTCATTCAACAGATACCTAAGAGCCTATAGATATTTGGGATGTGGATCTGTTCGCTGCTCTTGTGGAGTTTACTGTTGGTTAAAGCAATAATAACACAATTAAATACATTAGATGCAAGTGGCAGTAAGTGCTACAAAAAAAAGTAAAGGGTTTGATGAGCGCTTAGGCTAGTGGGCCTGATTTAGATGGTGCATCAGGCATAGTCTCTTCAAAAAAGTGACATTTAGGCTGACTCCTGAGGGATGAGTATCATTTTACAAGAAATATGGGAGAAAGAATGTCCCAGACAGAAAAAACATGGTCCCAGATGGCTCTCACATGTCTGGTTTACCAGTTGTCCACTAGGATTGCAGGGGCCACCAAGCCATATTTCTCACATTGTGCAATAAGCTGGTCTCGGCTTACTCATGTAGTGGGTGTGGCTGTCAGCAAGAGAGGACAAACTCCAATGTGCAAGCACTTTTCAAGTTTCTACTTGCATGACATTTTTCTATTGTCTCATTGGCCTTAGCAAGTCAAATAGCCAAGTCCAGAGTCAATGTGAGAGAATGCTACCTAATGGCATGGATGCAGGCAAGTGAGGACAAATTGGGGTCCAATCGCTGCAGGAAAATACCATACAAGACAAGAAGGGAGGTGCTTATCCCACCTTGGGGAGGACAGGTTGGGCTTCCTAGAGTTAAGCGGAGCAAAGTCATCCAAGTGGAACACTGAAAAATGGTTATGAATTAGTCCCATAGGATAGGAGCCCTAATGGATAGGGGTTGTTCCTATCTCCTGTGGGTAGGCGAGGAAGGAAAATATTCCCAGGATGAGCATGTTCAGGATGTTGGAAGTGAAGTCAGAATCCTATGTAAGGGAATTAAAGATGTTTGGTATTATTTGGTAGTAGAGTTAAAGTCAGAAGTGATTGGGAATAAAACTGGAAAAATAAAAAGGAACTAGGTTATAAAGACCCTTGTAAGTCATGTAAAGAAGTTTGAGCTGTATCCCATATGTAACATTATCAGATTTACATTCTAGAACAGTAGTCCCCAACCTTTTGGACACCAGGGACCAGTTTTGTGGAAGACATTTTTTCCTATGGACCAGGGTGGGGGAAGGAGGGGTTGAGGGAGAATGGTTTGGGGATGAAACTGTTCCACCTCAGATCATCAGTCATTAGATTTTCATAAGGAGTGCGCGACCTAGATCTCTGGCATGCGCAGTTCACAATAGGGCTCGTGCTCTTATGAGAATCTAATGCCACTGCTGATCTGACAGGAGGCAGAGCTCAGGGGTAATGCTCACTTGTACACCACTCACCTCCTGCTGTGCAGCCCAGTCCCTAACAGGCCACAGACTGGTACCAGGGGTTAGATACCCCTGTTCTAGAAGGATCTAGAACTGTTTCAATGTAAGAGGCGGGGACACCTATTAGGAAGTGTCCCAATGCAGGAGAAAGATAATAATGGCCCCACCTGGAATAGTAGCTGTCGAGATGGGGAGAAGTGTTCCTATTTTAGATATAATAAGAAGTAAAATCAATAGGACCTGATGGAATCATGTATGTGGAAAAGTGGAAGCAAAAGATTGATTCAGATTTCTGCTTGGGAAAACTGAAAAATGGCAGTGGCATTTATTGCTAAAGGTAGCATGGGAAACATGGAACATATGGGTGGGAGATGAGTATCATTTTGGATATTTTGAATTGGAATTTCTCATGAGACAACCAATTATTTTGGAAGAAAGTTAGGCATATAAGTTTGAATCTTAGCAGAGAAACATAAGTAGGGTTATGTGAATTGTCAACATAGAGCTGGCAACTATAGCCATGAGAGAAGATGAGTTCAACCAAGGTGAATGTCTACACACAGAAGAGGGCCAAATACAGAGCCTGAAATTTGAGGTATAAGTTGAGTAAAATGGGCCCGCCAATAATACCATGCCTTTGCCAAAAAGGTGGTAAGAATCCAGAGGTGGCATATAACACGGGTGGCAGAGGAAGAGAACATTTCCAAAGGAAGGTGTGGGTGGCAGCATCTCATAGGGCTAATTAGTCCCATAAGGTTAAGACTCAAAGGGAAACCCCTGGGCTACAGACCTTGGGAAGACCCGTGAGGGTTGACATTTAAGAGTACCGGCAGATTGGAGTGGCTGCACAAGGACTGAGAGCTGGGAAAATACAGAAAGCAAGTTAGAGAACTATTTTAACAAGTTTGATGATGAAGCGGAAAAGAGAGATACAGAACAAGTAGAGAATGAAATATTAAAAAACGCTAATTTTTTTTTTTTTTAAGGCAGAGTCTCGCTCTATTGCCAGGCTGGAGTGCAGTGGTGCGATCTTGGCTCACGGCAACCTCTGCCTCGCAAGTTCAAGCGATTCTCCTGCCTCAGCCTCCTGAGTAGCTGGGACTACAGGCGCCCACCACCGCGCCTGGCTAATTTTTGGATTTTTAGTTGAGACGGGGTTTTACCTTGTTGGCCAGGATGGTCTCGATCTCCTGACCTCATGATCCACCTGCCTCGACCTCCCAAAGTGCTGGGATTACAGATGTGAGCCACTGCACCCGGCCAAAATGGTTAATTTTTTTAGAGACCTGAGCATGTTTTTAAATGCTGATGAGAAAGATCCAGTAGCAGAGAAAGGTATAAGACACAGAAGAAAGAATGATAATCAGTTAATTTTTTAAAAAAGATAATTGTCCTAGATTTCTTTCTTTCTGAGTCCTTTTCTTCTGGACTTTGTCTCCACCACTTGCAGGCACTTTTCCTGAGCTTGCTGTGGGGGCTCCCCTGGGCTAGGTGGCTGCACACTAAAGCTGCACCTTCCATGACCACCTGGCCTGGACAGCCCTACCTAGCCACTGGCCACAGAGCTCATTGATCACATATTTCTCATTCTGCACTTTGGAAAGGGCAATTCAGCATTTTTGTTTTGTTTTGTTTTGTTTTGTTTTGTTTCTTTTGAGATGGAGTCTCGCTCTGTCACCCAGGCTGGAGTGCAGTGGTGCGATCTCGGCTCACTGCAACCTCTGCCTCCCAGGTTCAAGCAATTCTCCTGCCTCAGCCTCCCTAGTAGTTGGGACTACAGGTGCCCATCACCATGCCCGGCTAATTTTTTGTATTTTAGTAGAGTCGGGGTTTCACCATACTAGGCAGGATGGTCTCAATCTCCTGACCTCGTGATCCATCCGCCTTGGCCTGCCAAAGTGCTGGGATTACAGGCGTGAGCCACCATGCCTGGCCCCAGCTTTTGTAACCTTGCAGTGTGAACTTGGAGAGAATGATGAATTGCCCAAGGAGAGCCACCATCCCAGAAAACAGAACAACCCCCTCCCTCCACTCCCAACACATCTCACCCCCTTGATCCCTCCTGTTTTTATCATTGGAAGGCAGCCCTACAGAAACCACACAGCAGCATTGAAGGACAGGACAAGAACATTTTGTTGTAAACAGGGTACAGATGCCAAAATGTGCTAAACCCATTTGTATATAATGAGTGAAGAACAGGAACAGTCGTCACTATGGTCTCTGAACATAGAAAGCAAAGAAAAGGAAGGAAGAAAGAAAAGGCTCTTCCCAACATGCATTTGTGTGGTTTGATTGTAATGGTTGTTTCTCATTCTGGTTGTTTATGAATAATAGTGATCTTTGTTTCCTTAAAGATGAGCTGAACAAAATGATGCATCTTGAAATGATCACTCATTCTGCAGGAAGGGAACATAAGTGAAACCTAAAAGCCTGTTCGGCTGCCTTTCTTCCAATCTCCCTTTGTATTTACAGTATTTGCCAAAACATATTTAATCCTATAAAGCCCCAAGATGTACATTTTTTGGCTCATGTATAGACAGCCTTATTCTATTGGAAAAAGATGCTGTATGTCTTCTATTTCCAAAGCAAGCTTCTCAGAATGGGCTGGCTGGGGAAGAGCTAGAGAAAAACCACAGAGGAGGGTCTACGGATCTGTACCAGATGGTCAGTCACATAGTGCGTGTCCTGGGAGAGGGTCATGAGAAGCTGAAAGAAATCCTGAAAAGCGGCAGTGGGCTGTATTCGCATGATGGCCACGGGACCTGCTGGAGGAGATCAAGGCTCCAGGAGGGACTCTGTCCTGAGGAGTGATCCAAATCATAAGGACGGTGGTCCCTGCCTTGGGAAGGCCTCTGTACACCTCACATAGACCTGCCACCAACCCAGAGATTCAAATTCCTTAGGCTGATTAACACTGTTCAGATTCACCCAAAACAACAAGCAGACATTATCATGGCTACAATCTCCAAATCCTACCCTGCAGAAAATCACTTTAAGGTCTCTCCAAAAGGCTACTGCAGAGTGGGGCTCTTCTCAAGCCCTACTGAGTCTCTCTAGAGCTTCATTTTTGTTTGTTTTTTTATTTTATTATTTTTAATCCAAGGTTGCAACTGCTTGGAGACTGGGGAGTCCACTGTCAATGTGGCAGAGTGACCTTGGGATGTAGACTTTACCCTTCCTTCCCTCATCTTCATGTACAGCTCTGTGTGCCCCCACTTCCCTTCTGTGTGACCTTGACCTTGAGAAACAAGGAGAGGGAACTCTTTGCCTCAAATTCCTCATCTGCAAAATAGGGAAATAATGCTTATAGGATTATGGTCAAGTTTAAGTGAGTTCATGTACCTAAGCCCTTAGCACCGTAACTACTGACCCACAAAGTGTTCAATAATATTATCAGCTATTACCCTTTTGGTTTTTTTTAACATTGTTGTTTTTGCTATTTTCCTAAGGTGGTCTTCAGGCTCCTTGAAAGCAGAGATTTAATTTTGTTTTTATCCATCTCCATAGTGGCAAGCATGGTGTCTTATAAATTCACATTCCATAAAAGCTTGTACAAAAGAAAAGGAGGAGGATAAGGGGACAAGGAAGAAGGAAGGGGAAATAAATGAGAGAAGGGAGAGGATGGGCAATAAAATCAGCTCACATGTGCAATTGGGATAACAGTAGAGAGAGAAAACCCATCTTGACCCACCAAAGCAGAAAACAATCAATAAAACTAATACGACAAAGTCCCCTATGAAAGGGAAGCATACAAAGATAGAAATGTTCAGCTCACCTCTGCCTCTCACCAACTGTGAAACCCTGGACAAATCCCTTATCTCTAAGCTTCAGTTTCCATATCTCTAAATAAAGAAGACTGAGTGGCATGATTGCTAAGCTTCTTCTCACAAGCAGAGTAAATGTCTCTACTTTAATGTTAATGGAGTGGACCATGAGCCTCGCAGAGAGTTCACTCAAGGATGAGCAGGATAGGAAAAATGATGGTGGGGAGGTCCACAGGTTAAACACAGGGAATTAGAGTACAGTCAGCCCAACTCTAGGAAAACAGCAAACTGGTATATGCTGAACACTGACGATGTTCCAGGAACTGGGCAAGATTTGTTTATGTGTATTCTTTAGACCATTGAGTTGAAAAGTCCCCCTGAAAGAGGATGGTAGCAGAACTCAGACAATTTTTCAAAGCCTGTAACTTAGATGGGAAAGAAAGAGAAAAGAAAGAATACAAACTCGAACTTGACTGACACCTTGGAGATATAAGTGAAAAAGAAGATGCTGCTACAGGTATTCTATTATGGAATCATCACACAAGAGAGTGTCATGAGGTTATCATCAAGAAGGGGACTGTTGGTGAGGCACTTGTAAACTGAATTGTGGAGCTGGAACACTTGGTAGAAATGGTTTACTGGTAAGTTTGCTGCCTAGAGCCAAGAATTAAAAAAGAAGAGTTTGATTACTGAAGTCATGCTTTCTTCCAAGAAGAATCCAATTACAATTCAAGCCTAGCCTTCACACTTGATTTTAACATCTCCCTGCCTCTTCCAACCCCTACCAGGGGCCAAAGGCACCCTGTAAAATATACACACATCCACCTCTCTGGCCTTTTTTTTTTTTTTTTTTTTTTTTTTGGCTAGTCCTGATCTCCCATCCTTAGATGTACAGCCCCCAATGTTTTTGGCACCAAGGACCAGTTTTCCATATGAAAATTTTTCTGCAGACTTTGTGGGGGCAGTGGTTCAGGATGAAACTGTTCCACCTCAGATCATCAGGCATTAGATTCTCATAAGGAGTATGCAATCTAAGTCCCTCACATGTGCAGTTCACAATAGGGTTCATGCTCCTGTGAGAATCTAGTGGCATCGCTGATCCGACAGGAGGTAGAGCTTAGGCAGTATGGCTCACCGACCACTCACCTCCTGCTATGCAGTCCGGTTCCTAACAGGCCACGGACCGATACTGGTCCAGGGACTGGAGGTCGGGGACCCCTGTTCTAAGGTATGTTCCATATAAATATACCTCTGAGATATTGCAGATTTGATTTCAGACCACTGCAATAAAGTGGATATCACAATAAAGCAAGTAACATGAACTTTTTTGTTTTCCAATGCATGCAAAAGTTAATTAAGAAAATTGTGTACACATGCCATGTTTAAAAACTACCATTCAACCCAGCAATCCCATTACTGGGTATATACCCAAGAGAAAACAAATCATTGAGCCAAAAGATACATGCACTCACATGTTCATTGCTGTACTATTCACAATAGCAAAGACATGGATTCAACCTAGGTGCCCCTCAACAGTAGGTTAGATAAAGAAAATGCAGTACATATATACCATGAAATACCACAAAGCCATAAAAAGAAATTAAATCTGAGGTGGGCAGACTGCTTGAGCCCAGGAGTTTGAGACCATCCTGGGCAACATGGTGAAATTCCATCTCTGCCAAAACAATAATAATAACATGAAAATTAGCTGGACATGGTGGCACACACCTGTAGTCCCAGCTACCTGGGAGACTTGCTTAAGCCTGGGAGGTGGAGGCTGCAGTGAGCTGGGAGTGCACCACTGCACTCTAGCCTGGGTGACAGAGTGAGACCCTGTCTCAAAAAGAAAAAAAAAATGAAATCATGTCCTTTACAGCAACATGGATCCGGCTAGAGCCCATTATCTTAAGTGAATTAATACAGGAAGTGAATTAATACAGGAATTAATAATAACCAAATATCTCCTGATCTCAGTTATAAGTGGAAACTAAATATTGTGTATTCATGAACATAAAGATGGCAACAATAGACACTGGAGACTACTTGGGGGGAGGGAGGGAGGGAGGGGCACAAGGGTCAAAAGACTGTTGGACACTATGTTCAGTACCTGGGTGACAGTATCATTTGTACCCCATACCTCAGCATCACCTAATATAAGGGGGGAATACACACACACACACACACACACACCCCGCCAAGTAACAAACCTACACATGTACCCCTCGGATCTAAAAATAAAAATTGAAAAATTAAAAAAAATTGGTGTACATATACCATGGAATACCACTCAGCCATAAAAAGGAGTAAAATAATGTCTTTTGCAGCAACTTGGATGGAATTGGAGGGCATTATCCTAAGTGAAATTACTCAGGAAGAGAAACCCAAATGATACATGGTCTCATAAGCAAGAGCTGGCTATGGGCACACAAAGGCATACAGTGGTACAATGGACCCTGGAGATGCAGAAGAAAGGGAGGAGGGAGGGGGTAAGGGATGAAAAATCACCTATTGGCTACAACATGGACTATTCAGATGATGAGTAAACTAAAAGACCAGACTTCACCACTATACAATTTATCTATGTAACCAAAAACCACTTGTACCCCTCAAGCTATTGAAATAAAAATAATTTTTAAAGTTACGTTTATACTATACTATAGTCTATTAAGCATTCAATATAATTATGTCTAAAAAATACATACCTTAATTTTAAAATACTTTATTGCTTAAAAACGCTAATGATCATCTGAGCCTTCAGTGAGTCATAACCTTTCTATTGGTGCTTGCCTCAATGCTGGCGGCTCCTGACTGATCAGGGTGCTGGATGTTGAAGGTTGGGGTCGTTGTGGCAATTTCAATAAGACAACAATGAAGTTTGCCACATTGATTGACTCTTCTTTTCATGAAAAATTTCGCTGTAGCATGCAATGCTGTTTGATAGCATTTTACCCACATTAGATCTTCCAAAATTGGAGTCAATCCTCTCAAACTCTGCCACTGTCCTATCAATAAAGTTTATGGAATATTCTAAATCCTTTGTTGTCATTTCAACAATGTTTTTACCATCTTCACCAAGAGTAGGTTCTACCTCAGGAAACCACTTTCTTTGCTCATCCATACGAACTAACTCCTCAGTCGTTCAAGTTTTATCATAAGGTTGTAGTAAACTGTCACTTCTTCAGGCTCCACTTCTAATTCTAGTTCTTTCACTAATTCTACCACATCTGTAGTTACTTTCTCCAGTAAAGTTTTCAGCCCCTCAAAGTCATCCGTGAGAGTTGGAATCAACTTCTTCCAAACTCTCGTTAACATTGATATTTTTGATCACCTCCCATGAATCATGAATGTTCTTAATAGCATCTATGGCATCTAGACTGGTGAATTCTTTCCAGAAGGTTTTTGATGGACTTTGCCCAGATTCAAAAGAGGATTCACTATCTATGGCAGCTGTAGCCTTATGAAATGTATTTCTTAAATAGTAAGACTTGAAAGTCAATTACTCCCTAATCTGTGGGCTGCAGAATGAATGTTTTGCTGGAGAGCATGAAAACAACATTATTCTTTGCGTATATCTTCATCAGAGCTCTTGGATGACCAGGTGCATTGTCAAAGAGTAATATTTTGAAAGGAATCTTTTTTCTTTTTTCTTTTTGAGACAGAGTCTCACTCCATCACCCAGGCTGGAGTGCAGTGGCATGATCTCAGCTCACCTTTACCTCCTGAGTTCAAGCGATTCTTGTGCCTCAGCCTCCCAAGTAGCTAGAATTACAGGCGTGCACTACCACACCCAGCTAATTTTTCTATTTTTAGTAGAGATGGACTTTCGCCATATTGGCTAGGCTGGTCTTGAACTCCTGACCTCAAGTGATCTGCCCACCTCAGCCTCTCAAAATGCTGGGATTACAGGTGTGAGCCACCACACCCAGCCAGGAATCTTTTTTTTTTTTTTTTTTCTCTATGCAATGGGTCTCAACAGCGGGCTTAAAATATTCATTAAACTATGATGTAAACAGATGTGTTTTTATCCAGACTTTGTTGTTCCATTTATAAAGCACAGGCAGAGTACATTTAGACTAATTCTTAACGTCCCTGGAATTTTTGGAATGGTAAATGATTATTGGTTTTAACTTAAAAGTCACTAGGTGCATTAGTCCCTGACAAGAGAATCAGTCTGTCTTTGAAGCTTTGAAGCCAAGAATTGACTTCTCTTCTCTAGCTATGAAAATCCTAGATAGCATCTTCCTCCAATATAAGACCGTTCTGTCTACATTGAAAACCTGCTTTTTAGTGTAGCCACCTTCATCAATGATCTTAGCAGGGTCTTCTGGAGAACTTGCTGCAGCTTCTTGCTGCACTTGCTGCTTCACCTCGCACTATGTTATAGAGTCAGTTTCTTTCCTTAAACCTTAAAAATTATTATCTGCTAGCTTCACATTTGTCTTCTGCAGCTTCTTCACCTCTCTCAGCCTTCATAGCTTTGAAGAGAGTTAGGGCCTTGCTCTGGATTAGACTTTGGCTTAAGGGAAGGATGTGGCTAGTTTGATCTTCTGTGTAGACCACTAAAACTTTCTCCATATCAGCAATTAGGCTGTTTTGCTTTCTTGCCACTTTTGTGTTCTCTGGAGTAGCACTTTTAATGTCTTCAAGAATTTTTCTTTGCACTCACAACTTGGCTGTTTGGCACAGAGGCATTCTTTTCTGCCTGTCTTGGCTTTTGACACGCCCTCCTTACTAAGTTTAGTCATTTCTAGCTTGTGATTTAAAGTGAGAGATGTGTGACTCTCCCGTCCATTGAACACTTAGAGGCCATTGTAAAATTATTAATTGGCCTAATTTAAATATCGCTGGGTCTCAGGAAATAGAGAGGCCCGAAGAGAGTAAGAGAGAGGGGGAAAAAGCCAGTCAGCGGAGCAGTCAGAACACACATATTTATGGATTAAGCGCACCGTCTTAAATGGGCTCTGTTCGTGGTGCTCCCAAAGAATTACAATGGTAACATCAAAGATTCCTGATCGTAGATATAATAATAACGAGAAAGTTAGAAATATTTCAAGAATTACCAAAATGTAACAGAGACATGAAGTCAGCACATGGCACATGCTAGCAGAAGAATAGTGCCAATAGACTTGCTGGACGTAGAGTTGCCACAAACTTCCAACTTATTTTTAAAAACACAATTATCTGTGAGGCGCCACAAGTGGAACACAATAAAGCAAGTTATGCCCATGTTCCTCCGTTTCTTCCCAGCCCCTTTGAACTGAAGATTCATTTGAACAGTCTGTCAGAAACCACCTTAAAATTAGCCGAGGGTACCACATCCTGCAGCCCAACCCAAAATCCTAGGAAATTCTTCATCAGCTGAAGCTCTAAGTCCCAGGCCCCTGCCAGGTAGAAGAGTATTTCACACACCCTTCTCATGGGTATTATCATCTAGTCCGGGATGATGAACAAGTGCTGAGTGAATTAACTGGGCCAGAAAATTCTCACCTAGTTTTACAGGATCTTTGCCAGGCATCCAATAGCAGGGCCAGGGGCAGGCTTTCCAGTGATTCTCAGAGAAGGGTAACTCACTCTAGGAGGAGGGAGGCATGCTTGGAGACCACTGGCCTTCCTTCAATTTGTTGCCATCTTTGCTCACGCTCATCCCTCTTTCTGGAATATCCGGAATGTCCCACCTTCAGCTAGTTTTCACCCCTTATTTATCCCTTCAATCCCAGCCTAAGCATTCTCTCAAGGAAGACCCTGACCACCCAGTCTGAGACAAATTGCTTTCCAGTACTGTGTTTCTTTGTTTCAGAGAAACTGAAATACTCAGTTTACAAAAATGAAAAACTCAGTTTACAAATATGCATTCATCAATGTAATTATCTGATATCTGTCTCCTCTACTATAACGTAAGCTCCATAAGAACAAGCAGCTGTCTGTTCTTTCCCAATATCTTGCACAATGCCGGATGCATACACACTTAGCAAATACTTGTTGAATGAATAAATGAGCTCAGAGAGACAGAGAAGAAAGTGCCTAGATCACCCCGAAACTGTACAGAGTCGACGGATATTCTGAGGTTGACTGCACCACCATCCTGGCCCCAGGATTTTTAGGTTGAAGCGATGATTGTGGTTACTTGGTCCACGCTCCAACTAGCAGGAAGCCTAAGCACTGCCGCAATGACTGCTATCTAGACACTACCCATTCGCTCAGCCCCAAGACGCATGTTGAAATATTTATAACTTAATATCCAAAGGGCCAGGGAATCCTTAGAAGAACTGTCTAAAGATAAATAAAAATCCATTTAAAAATGCTATAAACCAGGTAACCTGGGCCATATGACATAACATGCCTACCACTCGTTAGAGAACGTCAAAGTAGACTATTAATGTGGAACAAAGGACTCCAACAATGCTAGCACTGCACATTCTGATCTTTCCCAGACATCCAACAAAGAAACAAGATGCCTGTGAATACTAAAACTTCCGAAAGCGTTTTCCTATTAGTATTGATAGCAGATGAAGTGCTGTGCCAGAGGAAACACTTGATTCTCAGAACTCTTGAAATGATGGCTGGATTGTGTGACTCATCAATAGCATAGCAAACCACAAAAGAGATAAAACATTACCAAAGAATGAAAATAATACATAGTGCAAGATAAATGCTCACGGAATAATCTGTATAGAGCCTGAAGAATACTTAACACCCACCATTTAGCCATTCCTTCCAGCGACTGTTGTTGGCGGGGTAGTAAAATGTACTGGGCAATTTTGTGATTGACCGTTACATGGCTCTGCTGTTCTGATAGAAACTTTCAAAAGATGTTTTAGAAAGGAGGTACGTACTATGATGAAAGAGCACAGGTTTGGAATTATAATGAACTGGACTTTCATAATTCCAATTTCAGCTCTGCTGCTTACCAGTTTTGTGCTATTAGGCCTCCATTTCCTCATCTAGAAAATGAAAGTGATGTTACTTGCTTCACAGGGTTATAGCAGGAGTTGGTTAACTATGATTCTTGGGCCAAATCTGGCCCACCACTTGTTTTTGCAAATAAAGTTTCATTGAAACACAGCCACACCCATTCATTTTCATGTTGTCTGAAGCCATTTTCATGCTACAATAGCAGAGTAGTTATGACAGACCATAGGACCACAAAGCCTAAAATATTACCTGCCTGACCTTAGGCAGAAAATGTTTGCCATCCCTTGCTATAGACTACGCATGTGCTGTTTTTCTGCCTAAAATAACATTTCCCTATTTCTCCTCACCTAGCTAATATCTTCTCACCCTTCGGAGTCATTTTTAGAGCAACTTTCGTTTACCTCCTAGATAAAGTTAAATCTGTTCCTCAAAGCTCCCATAGCAACACTTTGGATGAGACTTATCACATTTGTCAATACTATTCCCCATCTGCCTTCTTAACTAACCTGTTAACTCCATGACAGCAAAGGTGATATCTGCATCCTATATCCTTTCTTAGAAGATTCCAGTAAGTATTGCAGTTGATTTCTACACAATTTGACCCCTCCATACTACAACCCCATCTTTGGCAGACATTCTTGGCAGTGGTCAAAGTTTTATCTAATACAGAAAAATTCCAGTTCAAATGAAAGTTATTCAAATGGAGAAGCCTTCAAAGTCCCTATTGCAATTGGCAATCAATCAACACTGTCACTGTGAATCTGCTTAAAGGCCTCTTTCTAGGACCTAACCAACGTTACCAACCAATACTTATCAAACACCTACTCTATAAAGACGTTATTTAGGTACTTTGGTGAATACAAAGAAATATAATCCATTCTGCCCATTTTATCCTAGGTTTACATTCTGAATTCAGACCATAAGCCTAAAATTTCATATTGAACTTCCCTGTGGAGAGCAGCATACTAAAGATTAGCAAACCATCTTCCAAGAAGCCCAACATCATCATTTTTTTAAATTTAAGAGCAGATTAAAACTTCCATGGTCTGGAATACTATATATAGTCATAAAAAAGGATGAGTTCATGTCCTTTGCAGGGACATGGATGAAACTGGAAACCATCCTTCTCAGCAAACTATCACAAGGACAGAAAATCAAACATCACATGTTCTCACTCATAGGTGGGAACTGAACAATGAGCACTTGGACACAGGGTGGGGAACATCACACACTGGGGCCTGTTGGGGGCTGGAGGCCTAGGGGAGGGATAACATTAGGAGAAATACCTAATGTAAACGATGAGTTAATGGGTGCAGCAAACCAACATGGCACTTGTATACCTATGTATCAAACCTGCACATTGTGCACATGTACCCTAGAACTTAAATAATAATAATAATAATTTTAAAAAGAACTTCCATGGTCAAGGACCAGATTAAAAAAAAGCCAGCCTGCTTTTAGGGGGCACTACATGTGAAAATATTTAATTTTGAGTGCCAGAATCATGTCCAGTGTGTCAAGGGGGAGACATGTAATAACTGAGACCGACTCACCAAAAAGAAGATTCACATCATCCATGTGAGCCTCACTCTGGGAAAATTTCCACTGATCGAATGAGGAGCGGAACTGTCCACACAACTTAAGTTGCTCAATCAAGTCCACTCGCTCTCTCTCACTCTCTCTCTCTCTCTCTCTCTCTCCACCCCCCAAACACATACACAACCAAATGTGCATACTTTAAATAAATTATATGTTTCTGTGGTATGACTCCAACTCTGCTCTACACATCTCTTCCTTCCTCTTCTGGTTAGCTACCAATGCAGAACAAGTTATCCCAAAACTAGAGTCTCAAAGCAACACTATTATCATGTTCATGATTTTGTGAGTCCACAATTCAGGGAGAGCTTAGCTGGGGGTTCTGGCTGGGATCTCTCCTATATTGCAGCTGGATTTTGCCTGGGGCTGAAGTTGTCTGAAGGCTCAATAGGGCTGATGTCCAAAATATCTCACTCACATGGCTGGCAGTTGATGCTGGCAGTAGGCTGAGAGCTCAGCCAGGACTGTCACTCAAGTCACTCAGAGCATCCCCACGTGGCCTCTCCATGGGGACTGGGGTTCTCTCAGGATGGAAGCTGGATTCTGAGAGAGGAAGTCCAAGAAGCAGTGTCCAAGAGCAAGGGTTCCAATAGACCTGTTAGGAAGCTGCAGGTCTCCTCCTGGCCGAGCCTCTGAAGTCACACAGGACCACTCTGCACATCCTACTGAATGCAAGTAATCAACGCCAGTACAAACCCAAGGGGAGGGCAATTAGACCTCACCTCTCAATGGTAGAGAAAAATTGTGGGGTTTTTTTTGTTTGTTTGTTTTCTTTTCTAGATGGAGTTTCACTCTGTTGCCAGGCTGGAGTGCAGTGGTGCAATCTTGGCTCACTGCAACCTCTGCCTCCCAGGTTCAAGCAATTCTCCTGCTCAGCCTCCCAAGTAACTGGGACTACAGGCATGTGCCACTATACCTAGCTAATTTTTGTATTTTTAGTAGAGATGGGGTTTCACCATGTTGGCCAGGATGGATTCGATCTCTTGACCTCATGATCAGCCCTCTTCGGCCTTCCAAAAGTGCTGGGATTGCAGGCGTGAGCCACCGCGCCGGCCATTTGTGGCATCTTTAATCAGCCATCTTCCACATGGATAACCCTGTTCCCACTCTCATCTTTCCTGGTCTCTTAAAATAATTTGTGACTAATTACCCCCCAACACACCCATATAAGAAAACCTAATTTATGTATATACCATCATAAGAGGATTTTTGATCAAAAATATCTAAATAATAATGTATCCAAACCACACTTAGAACTCAGCCAAAACCTCCACACCTGCAATGCCCATGCGTACCCAATTCAGGCCTCAAAAAGAGACCCATGCTACAGTTATATCACCAGCTGTAATCAGCTGGTTGCAGGGTACTTAGAAATTCATCTGTAGATTATGCTGGCTGAATAATAACAGTAGCATATTATGTCTGCAGACATGGAATGAATGTGTGTGGAGAGTGTGTTATCATTTTCCAGGTGCTTTCACGTTTTAGTAGCAACAGCAGTCATGAGTCATAGGCCTCCCGAAAGCATAGCCTGAGATGAGGATTTGGTTGCAGAGTCTATCTGGGATGTGATCACAGGGAGCATTGTGAGGAAGACTGAGACAGGGAATAGAGGCAAACCAATAAGAGCACATCGGTGAGCAGCTACCACTGTGGGCAATTGGAGCTCAATCCCACTGCGTGTCTCCGAGATGCTGCATGGAGCATATCTGAGGGTTCCCCACTGAGTGGGGAGGAGGCTGCCCCAACTCCCTCCCCATGTTTATTGGGGTAACTCATGGTACATTAAATCCTTGGCACTTCCAGTTATTAGTCTGCTCTCACACTGCTATGAAGAACTGCCCGAGACTGGGTAATTGTAAAGAAAAGAGGTTTAATTGACTCACAGTTTCACATGGCTGGGGAGTCCTCAGGCAACTTACAATCATAGTGGAAGGTGAGGGAAAGCAAGGCACCATCTTCACAAGGCAGCAGGAAGAGAAATGAATGCAGGAGGAATCACCAAACACAAAACCATCAGCTGCAATGAGATTCACTCACTGTCAGGAGAACAGCATGGGGGAAACTGGCCCCATGATTCACCTGGTCGCTCCCTTGACACCTGGGGATTATGGGGATTACAATCCAAGATGAGATTTTGGGTGGGGACACACAGTCTAACCATTCACCCAGGTTTCCAGCCTGCCATACACACACACTGAGCACCCTCCCAAGGCAAGCTCCCCACCCGCCACAGAAGAAATACACAGATAGCTGTCAGTGTACGGACAATGGGATGAGGGGTGGGGGGACACCCACAGTGTCTGCTATACTGTGTTAAGAATTCTGAACCTTATCTTTATTAATTCCCACAACAATTCTGTTGTTGTATGTTGTTGCTATCTCCATTTCACAACTGAGGCTCAAAGAGACTAATTAACTCGTCCAAAGCCACACAGCAGATACTGGTTCTCCTAATTCCACCCTCTGTACTAAGCTGCATCTGAAGGCCCAGAGAGAGTAAGTGACTTGCCTGGAGCCACCCCATACCCATCCATGCCACAGTTAGAAATAAAAAGCATCATGACCTCCGGCTTGTCACCACACTTTGTCTTTTGGTCGTCTCTCACTGAGCTCCATGCCCTGCAAATACAATGTCATGAATAGCTTAACCAAAAATGTTTACATGTTTTTTGACTCAGCAAAGCAGACAATACATGCTGTAAGTCAAAACACGTGTCATCTGTACTATACATTAGGAACTGGGGCTGCTCTTGGTACCCCCAGCTGCATGGAAAGAACCCAGAAGGAATCTCCTCGGCAGAATCAGAATGTGCTTTGGATGCAGAGAAGAGAACGGTTACAGAGCACAGATTCAGCCAAGCAGAGATATCTCGAGGGCTTTGCCTTTCCTGGAATTCTACTTACAAGTCGTAGTACTGGCTCCACACAATGGAACTGCAACTGAAACAGAATTTCTAAGAGCAGCCTGAGTCAGGGGGATGAATGTTTACGAAGACAAGCCTGGACCCTGGACAAGGACTGGCATGGAGCTGTTGGGGGTTGTACAAGAGAGTCCTGCTGGACCAGAACAGAGTTGAGCAGTTGTAAAATGAATGAGTAAACAATGGTGGAAAAGAACTAACATTTTTTATGCAGTGACTAAGTATTCAGTCAATTCCCCTGGACAGACCTCATATCACAGCCACTATAAAGGTGAGACTGTGATGATGAGTCATTTGAATGGGTGACACAGCCAGTAAGATCAGAGTTTAGATTTAACCCTTCCCAGTGTGCTGGACTCCAAAATTCATTCCATTAGGCCTCATGACCTCCTTCATGTGTTTAATGAGCTCCCACTGTATACTAGATTAAGTAAGCCACACGGTGCACGCCTAGCAGATAGAACAGCACCTTGTTAAATGTTTGTACTCAGGGACTAGCACAGTGCCTGGCCCTGAGAAAATTCCTCTGGGGTGGCCCAGGATTTCATAGGAGAACAAAACCCGCATGCAGAGGGAGATGTAAGTAACTGTCATTGGAGTGTTTTGTACAAAGTGTTTCCAGGCATGAGTAATCACTCGGGGGCTTCCACAGAGAAGCTGGATCTGAAAGGAGGTATGGGAATTGCTGTGCTTAGGAGAGAGGAACTCTCAGTAGAGGGACAGAGACCCATACTCAGGAACAGGCATGACATATGAGACAGCAAGTGGATGGACCCGTCTGGCTAGAGTTTGTGGTTTGAGTAAAGGAGAAGCAGGAGAGAAGAGTAGAAAGGTTAGCTTTGTTTACACCTATCCTTGAATGTCAGGTCATAGATTTTGGAAGTTTTAGGAAATACCAATGAAATTGAACAGATGCTTCGTGTGTGCCAGACACTGTTCTCATCATCTGTAGCAGGATTTCTCAGCCTGGACACGACTGACCTTTTCAGCCAGATAATTCTTTTTTTGTGAAGCCCTGTGCATTTTGGAATGTTCGGTAGCATCCCTGGCCTCCGCCCACTAGATGCCAATAGAACCTTTCCTGCAGCTATGACAACCAAAACTGTCTCCTGACATTGCTAAATGTCCTCTACAAGGCAATATCACTCCCGGTTGAAAGCCACTCTCTACATATATTCAGTCATTCCATTTTTATGACTCTGTAAGGTAGTTACTATTAACTCTATTTTACAGGTGTGGAAACTGAGGCATGAAGAAGCTATGTAATGCGCGCAGGTTCAATGGGCTTATAAGCAGCACAGTCAAAAAACTCTGCCACGACCGATTAATTTTAGAGCCCATGACCTTACTCACTATGCTGTGTTTAACATGTCAAAATATTAAATTTTAAAAGTGCAGCTGGGCATGTTGGTTCACGCCTGTAATCCCAGCACTTTGGAAGGCTGAGGCGGGCAGATCATGAGGTCAGGAGTTTGAGATCAGCCTGGCCAACATTGTGAAACTCCATCACTACTAAAAATACAAAAATTAGCCGGGCGTGGGGGTGCGCACCTGTAATCCCAGATACTCCGGAGGCTAAGGCAGGAGAATTGCTTAAACCCAGGGGGCTGAGGTTGCAGACAGCCGAGATCGCGTCACTGCACTCCAGGCTGGGTGACACAGCAAGACTCCATCTCAAAAAAAAGAAAAAAAAGTGCAAAATGCAGTAAGCCCTGGGCTTACAATTATGTAAAATTTGTATGAAGTTGCATGACAACCCATGACAGTGCACAAAAACATCAGCAGCAGCAGCATCAAAGGTTTAAATCAGAGAGGTCGAATTATGGGAGCTTCATTTTTTCTTTAATGGTGTTAAAGTCATATTTTTAAATATAAAAGTATACACTTTCCATTTTTAAAATGTATTTCTAAATATAAGTGAAGCATTTGATGGACCCTAGGCAATACCACTAACCTTATTTCTCCACCCGTTTTCAAGATTAATTGACTAAAATCAGTTTGCTGCCACTCATTCTTTTGAGACTCAGCTCAGGCATTACCTCCTCCTGCAGGAAGTCCTCTCTAGCTACTCCACTTCTACCTCTGGAGTGGCTTCATGTGCGCATTCTTACTGCAGTCAGAATAGTATCCTAATTTCCTTAATTTCCCTAACACCCTAATTTCTTTTTTTTTTCTTTTTCTCTATTATACTTTAAGTTCTGGGATACATGTACAGAATGTGCAGGTTTGTTACATAGGTATACATGTGCCATGGTGGTTTGCTGCACCCATCAACCTACCATCTACATTAGGTATTTCTCCTAATGCTATCCCTCCCCTAGCCCCCCACCCCCCAACAGGCCCCAGTGTGTGATGTTCCCCTCCCTGTGTCCATGTGTTCTCATTGTTCAACTCCCAGCACCCTAATTTCTTACTCACTATGCCTTTCTCCCACAAAACTGTGAGTTCTTTAATGCTAGAAAAAACATTTCAGTAATTTAATCTCCAGCTACCAACATGTCTGGCATAACAGTGAATGTGCTTGAATTAATGTTTGTCAAATGAATAAGCAAGCACAGTTTTGAGGAGTCCAGGGTCACAGGCCCAATTCACTGGACAGCACAGTCACTGAGCTCTGCTTCCATGCCATGACTGAGCCTCACACTCCAGCCTGAGGACAAAGCTCAATGAGTACCATGAACACAAGGGACATAGGGAAGGAGAATGAGGACACGTCAATATCTTTCTCCCAACAGCCCTGCATGGCCTCTCATTCCATTAGATTCCACATGTCTGCCTTTGGATAGTGTATTAGTCCATCGCACTGCTGTAAAGAACTACCTGAGACTGGGTAATTTATAAGCAAAAAAAGTTTAATTGACTCACAGTTCCACATGGCTAGGGAGGCCTCAAGAAGCTTACAATCATGGCAGAAGACAAAGGGGAAGCAAGCA
Organism: Papio anubis; assembly: GCF_008728515.1. Lineage (NCBI taxonomy): Eukaryota > Metazoa > Chordata > Mammalia > Primates > Cercopithecidae > Papio > Papio anubis. Next base: position 117,915,022 of record NC_044983.1, read on the forward strand.
CCTTCTTCACAAGACCTCAGGAGGGAGTGAGCGAGGGGGAAGCTGCCAAACACATTTAAACCATCACATCTCATGAGAACACACTCATTGTCACAAGAACAGCATGGGGGAAGAGGCTCCCATGATCCAATCACCTCCCACCAGGTCCCCCCCTCAACATGTGGGGGTTACAATGCAAGAGGAGATTTGGGTAGGGACACAGAGCCAAACCGTGTCAGATAGAAACAGAGAAAAAGCAGAAAAGTGAGACTAAACGGGAAAAGAAAAATTCAACCCTTTGCTTAATACAATACCTGTATCTGTGAGGTCCTCTTCAAACATTCAGAGCAGTATGTCCTGTGTCTCTAATGCAGGGCACGTCAGGGTCAAGAAGTTGGCTGGCTGTTTCCAATTAAACAGCAACAAACTCTAACATCAAGTTCTACAGTGACAGATTCTATTTATCAAACAACTATAATTGATAGATAAGTAACAGCTCCTTTTTATCAAATTTATAATTCCCCAAATAATTACACTCTCTTTGTCTTTAATCCTCACAACAACCCTGTTATTATCCCAGCGTCAGGCATCCGTCTGTCTCAGTTCCTTTATCTATCAAATTGGGATAACAATGACTGCTTCGTAGATCTCCACAACCATTAAATGAATTTATCCACATAAAGAGCCTAGAACAGTACCCAGCATATAATAAGCACTCCATAAATGGTAGTTATTGTCTCCTATTCACAGATCAGGAAACTGACACAATTGGGATTCACACCTCTCTCTATCTTTGTCTGCCACTCTTCCCCCAGAATGATTTACCCATCAGGTTACGTACTAAAAGGGAAAATAGCAAAGGATTGTGTCCAAGGCAGCTGGCTTCAGGGCCCACCTGGCTCCCACGGACAGAACTAGATTAAGCGCTGGACACCCTTGACTCCCGTCCCCTGTGCTTTGGTGCCCTCTGCTGGTCTGAAAACTCCACTGTTGGGAATTGGTGCGTGCGTGAGGGCAGGAAGGAGAATAAACCAGTGTCCATCTGCTTTTTGCAATAAAACTGCCCTATACCTAGGTCCACCTATGCCTTGTTTTCTTATTTTTTATATAAAGGAACAGGAATGGCAGAGTTTCTAAGACTAAGCGAAACAAACCTTTTAAGGGAAGCATATGAAAAGTTAAAAAGAACTTGTGCTTACTGGCAGCCTGCTATAAGCAAGGGATTGCTATAGTTTCTCATTTAATCCAATTTAGGCCTGCAGGGCAGTGGTGTAAGCAAAAGAGCAGCAGACTATGAGGCAGAAGAGGAGTGGGGATCTGGAGCACAGAAAGGGTGGTCATTGCATGCAGGAGTGCACACACACCTATTTTGATATACTAATAAATAGGTTCATTCCTTTTTAGGAACACCTGTGTTCTAATATGATTTGTGCTTGAAGTTTCCCAGCGAAATGCCTGGAGGGGTCTCAACAAGGTCAGAGGAGCATTCTAACAGAAGTGGAATTCACATCCATTATTTGAGAGTCCACCATGAGACAGGCACTTCATAGATGATATTTCATTTAAGACAATAAGGAGGAATTTTCATTGCCATTTTGTAAAGTTCTGAGAACCTGAGTGACGCCCTCAATCACACAGCTGGTGCGTGGCAAAGCTGAGCTCCCCTGCACACCTCACCTCACTCCCTTCTCGCACGTGGAGGGCTTCTCCTTCAGTGGGTACAGGCACACTGGACCTCAGAATTCCTGGCCACACTAGGGAGGGAGCAAATGCTGACCCACATTGTCAGTGTCTGAACCAGACAACACTCTCTCAGCTCCTAAGAGGCAGGCTTCATGGCTGCCAGTCAACGGGAAAGAGAAGAACACATCTTAGAAGGGGAAAAGCTTGATTCCGAGGATGAAATCAGATTGGCTTTCCTGGGGTGACTCGGTTGCTCTGAATCATCCAGTGAAAACAAGCACTTTGCCATCTGGTAATTACCTTGGGGCCGAGGTGTCAATCCCTTCTCCTTTATCCTGCCCTCCGTAGGAAAACTCTAGCCCCTGGGTGGTCCAGATGGTCAGAGCCTTTTGCACAATGAACAGAGGCCGCTGCTCCATATGTGACTCCTTTGCCACGGAAGTCCTCCCATGAAAAACTGCAAGCAGGAAGATTTCCCTTCTCGTAAATGCCTCGTTAGAGAGTCAGCAACTTCTGGGAAGGAACTATCTGTGCCCTATCCCCCACCTCCATCTCCTTTTAATTAAGGAGTCCAAAGTTCTGTGCTTCCCACCACTATGTTCATGCCTACATAGGAGCCTCATAGAACAATCACCCTTAGCAGAAAAAAAGAGAGAATCTGTTAATAACAGGCTTTGTTCTGTCTCAGCGGTTTCTACCCTTCCTCCATTCCTTCTTGACCCCTGACAGTAGCTGTCCAGAGAAACACCCCCTTGTTGAATTTAATACAGCAACTCGGGAATCTCCAACTCACTCCCACATCAGAGTCCCCAACAGCCCTTGAGAAGGGTGAAATCCTTTAGAAGAGGCCAGAATTCACCACTAAGTTACAGAGGGTTTGATTACCCTGATTCTCCAAATCACATAGCAGCTGGTACTTCTTTTTTTGTTTGTTTGCTTTTGAGACAGAGTCTCACTCTGTAGCCCAGACTGGAGTGCAGTGGCACAATCTTGGCTCACTGCAACCTCTGCCTCCCAGGTTCCAGCAATTCTCCCACCTCAGCCCCCGGAATAGCTGGGATTACAGGTGCACACCACCACACCCAGCTAATATTTTGTATTTTAGTAGAGACAGGATTTCACCATGTTGGCCAGGCTGGTCTCAAACTACTGAGCTCAGGCGATCTGCCTGCGTCGACCTCCCAAAGTGCTGAAGTTACAGGCATGAGCCACTGTGCCTAGCCAGCAGCTGGTACTTCTAACATGCTCCTCGGAAGTCCTAGACAGCCTCCTGCCAATCGCTTTGTCCCAAACTTCTTTCTACTCACATCGAAAATTGAGAGACAACATAATACAGTGAAAGGTAGAACAGAGTAATATTTAAGGGCTTCAGTTAGACAGGGGTTCATACTCCACTATTTATGACTTAGGATGGTCACCTAACCTTTATGAGCCTGTTTCTACTCCATATTAAAAAAATAAATAAAAGTAGCTATGTAAAATATTTTATTATGATGATTTACCCATTAATGTATTTTCATGGCAAATAATAAGTATTTAATAAAATTTTGTATAGTGCATTAATATTGATATTGATATCAATGTTGATTTTGTTGCTGATATATATAGATGTTAATATTACAAGGTCAGAGCAGTAGTCATATATGCCTCGGAGCCCAAAATATACAGTTGATCATCTATAGTAGGGACTTGAAACTTGCCCAGTATTGACATGTGTGGTCAGATGACTCTTTGTTGTATGGAGTTGTCCTGAGTATTGTAGGATACTTAGCAGCATCCCTGGTCTCTACCCACTAGATACCCAACAGTACCTTCCCTCCAATTGCAACAACCAAAAATGTCTCTTGGCATTGCCAAATATCTCCTGGGTGGGGGGAATTGCCCATCACTGAGGACCCCTGCCCTACCATATCCTATGCTAGTCACTCAACTTCTTAACTTCAACTTTCTGTAGTGGCAAAGCAAAAAAAAAAAAATTATATCAATCAAATGACTACTACGTGACAGATAATTTTAATGTTAGCTCATTTCATTCCCCACAATACTGTATGCTGTGCCCACTTATAGAGGAAGAAAATGAGAAACCCAAGCCCACATAATTACAGAGGTGACTAGCAGTGAGTGAAGGCCAGGGAGTGTGACCACCCGAGAAAAGAGAGGACAGAGGCTCATTCACAGGTTAGAGAGAAGCCAGAACAAAAGTGAAGGCCAAGACTCACAGAAAACAAACAAGAGATAATGACTGTGATGAAACTAAGAGATTAGACCAAAGGGTCTAGGCCTATCCGTAGTGCTTTAATGCAGGGTAAGGGGTCTGCAGGCTCTGGCCGGAAGCCGAGCTGGAGAAGCAAGTGACCAGCCCTGAGGTTCTGCAGAGTTGTTTGAACCTGAAACTGCAGAATCGCATCTTCACCCCCACAAAACGGATCTTTTTTAGTCAATAAAGATGCACACAGTCAGCTGGAGAAAAGAAAAACAGGTAGAAACTGAGCATAAATGTCAGATGAATGCCAGTGATCTTCCACGAGGACTCTAGATCTAAGCCAGGTACCAATGGTTTGCCTGTTTGTATGGAATTTTCACCCTGAAATCTGTTCTGCTGGAATAAAGCAGGTTGTAAACACTAGCCTATTCACTAAGACTGTTATTATTAGATGACTCACCAACCAGGAAAGAGAGGGAAGAGGAAACGACCAGTGTGACTGTCTGAGGAGGAAAGCCCTACTCCCTGAGCTCAGGGGAGAAAGGAGATGAAAGCAGGGATGCTTCATGCTGGTTGACTCACAGCGTCTTGAGTGCTAAGCCGAGCTAACTGTGTTACTGTCTGGGAATCAGGGCTCAGATGGAATAGTTCTGGGGCCTAGGTCTGCAATCAACTAGTTGTCAACCCTGGGTGGATCATTTTTCTACTCTGAGCTGCAATTTCTTTATCTGTCGAAGCCAGGTAATAGCACCTGCCTTGAGTAGCTGGTTAAGTAGCTAAGGTGTAAAGGAGAGAGTTGTGTGGAAAGCAGCCTTAATATCTACTCTGGTTGATGAAAAGAGTCTTGAGGACCTTCCTTTATCATTAAAACAGTAAGACTGGGACTCATGGGCCCGGCATCCAGAGTCCCAACTATGAAAGAACCAACTGGTCAACTACTCCATCTGATGAGAACCCACCTACACAAATTCTCTTATTGTCTTCTGGTTCTGAGAAAGTCCCTCTATCCCTTTGGTTTCTTGGATATTCATGGTCGCAGAACAGTTGCTTAAGTACAATTCTATATTAAAGGAAGAAATAAACTGTAATTATAACTCAGCGCTCACTCCTTTCATGCCTTGAGAATCCCATTGCTGTCCAGTTCTAGTCTCCCCACCCTGATCCCCACCCCTGGCCAAAGACGTAGACACAGCAGGGGCTTCCACCAGCCTTACCAATATGCACTTTTAGGGACAGAGGAGAAAAACCAGTCTTCCCCTGGCTCCAGGAAATAGATCCAAGTATGTTCTCAAACATGGTGTTCAGAAAAATATGGTGTATTTGGTTAAGCACATCCCCCTTCCATCTCTGAATCCAGGAGTAGCCACGAGGGACATTTTATCCATATGTTTCTCATTCATTCAAATGTAACTCACTAAAGCACTGCTAAGAAGTACAAGGCCAAGACGAGTTTGCGTGCTATATCATTTATTAATTTTGCTTTTACTCCAGAAGCAGTAAATCATATTTTCCAGAGAGCAAGCGATATCAACCCTCAAAATATTTACACTTGAGCCAAGCACAGCACTTCCACACTGTACCATGGTTGATTCGTGCAGAAACACACACCCCAGCTGTGGGAGGGCAGGATTCTCTACTGAATAGCTTGAAATAAACATGTCCAAAAATTATGGTGGAATTTTACAGTTAAAAAAAGTATATTTCCATAAAACATACAAAGCACACAATATAAAATGTGACAATGTCTGTTTGATTGTTGGAAATATACAGAAGATGCCATGATTCTCAAGTAGGTGAAGGAAATATATCAGAGTTGTTATGGAGTGTAACGTGTTTATGTTAATCAAAAGAGGAGTTGAAATTTGAAAAAACCTGCTATAAGAGAGAAATATTTCCTGTCTTCCTTTAGAAATTTTGAATGTGTTTGATATTGATTTGTTTTCTGTTTCTTATTTTCATAGTTAAATCTGTTTGTTTGAATTAAAAGTGGAAAATTACTGATCCAAAAGTTCACCACTTTTAGCTAGTCAGTTTGAATGTCTTCCTATTTCTCCCTTTGCCATTTTTCAATAGTCTGATATCAGATTAGACCTTTAATCTCTGCTTAAGTATCAGTTTTATTTTTCTTCCTTAACATTGAATGCCTTGGTTGGTAAAAGAAAAAGAACAGGAGCTTTGGAGCCAAGGAGAAGGATTCAAATTCAGCTCGACCACTCCCTGGCTTGGACAAGTTGTTCCATTTTTGAAACCTCAGCTGCTCTATTTGTCAAGTCCTTATCACCCTCTATCTTGCTTCTAGTGCTAGAAGTTCTGTCCATTTCTTACTACCCCTAACCATAAAGCTTCCCAATAAAAGAGGTAGATTAACCTGAAAATAGGTGAGAACGAAGGTTTGAGGGAAGGGCAATGAGCACAGACCTAATAGATCCAGGACATAAAAGCCAAATGTCCCCAGTTTTACATGGTCTGTCCCAGAGTTGATGCCTCTTAGGTTGTCCGTGCAGTGGCTTATTAAATAAGAGGAAATCAGGAAGCCAAAAAAAAAAAATCCTATTTTGGAATAGAAGAGAAAATAATCACACACACATATAAACACACGCAGATGTCCATGTTGTAATCCCCAGATCCTGTAAATATGCTACTTTACGTGGCAAAAGGTATTTGCAGCTGTGATGGAGAATCTTACATAAAGTGATTATCCTGGATTATCTACCTGGGTCCAATGTAAACAGAAGGGCCCTTATAAGTAAATGAGGGAGGAAGGGGAATGAGAGATTTGAAAGTATACTATTGCTGGCTTTGAAGACGGAGAAAGGGTCACCAGCCAAGGAATGCAAGTGACCTTAAGAAGTTGAAAAAAGCAAGAAAGTGGATTCTGCCTTAGAACCTCTAGACAGAACACTGCCCTTCCAACACCCGACTTCAGCTCCATGAGACTCATTTTGGACTTCCAACCTCAAAAGCTGTAAAAGAACTGTTGTTTTAAGTCACTAAGTTTGTATTAATAGAAATGTGTTACAGCAGCAATGGGATACTAATGCAGTTGGTACTGAAAGCTGCATGCTGGGTGGTCAAGCTACGTTGCATATGCATTCACCAACAGTCTAGGGGTATCAGAGGGAGCAGAGAAGCCTAAAGAGTCGGTCTCTCATGAGAAAAGCCTTCGAGGCAGGACCTGACAAGCTCTTCCCAATCTAGGTTCCTCTCTGTGTTAGTTATCGATCACTGAATATTAATTTACCCCCAAAACATAGCAGCTTAAGCCAGTACACATTCATCATCACGCATTGTCTGTGGGCCAAGAATCTCATCTGCTTCAGGGCCTCTCACAAACTGCAGCGAAAGTGTACACTGGGCAGAGTCATCTGAAGATTCGCCTAGGAAGCATCTACTTTCAAACTTATTCAGTGATTATAGGCAGGATTCAGTTCCTCCTGGGCTGTTGAATTGGCAGCCTCAGTTTTCAGCTGACTGTTGGCCAGAAGCCACTCCCAGCTTTTTGTCACTTGGGCCTCTGCAATATCATAGCCTGCTTTCTCAAATCTAACAAGAGTAAGCAAGAGTAAGCAAGAGTGAGAATTTGCCAGCAAAACACAAGTCACTGTCTTTTTTAACTTAGTCACAGAAATAACACCCAAGACCTTTACCATATTCTGTTCAGTAGAAGTAAATCACTGGCGCCACCAACAATCAATGAGAGGGGATCACACGAGGGCATAAATACCCAAAGAGAAACATCACTGGGACCATCATGAAGCCTGCCTACCACACTTTGTTTCTGGGGAAGCAAGACAGACCACACTGCCCAGTTCCCCTGTGGCAGCCATTTGACCGACTTCTAACCAATATAACATGAATGGATCAATGTGCAACATTTCCAGAGTCATTTTTCCCTGCCACCAGCAGGATGCAGATAGGCATGATGACCTTGGAAGTCACATGTTGAAAATGGCTGAGCCAGGAGATGGAAGGATCTTGAGAGGCTGAATCAGCAATTGAACCAGGGGTGATAGGAGGGCAGGAGTCAGGGTAAGAGAGGGCATCCCCTGATCAGAAATATCATTTTGGACCTTAAATCGAGGCGGGGGAAACAAAAACACTTTCTATTGTGTCTGAGCCATACAAATTTGGAGGTGGTTTAATATTATCTAACATATGGCTCTAGAAGGCTATGAAGTAGAAAGGGCCATAAGGGATGAAGGAGCTGCATCATGCAGAATTGTAGACAGAGTCAGCGTGATCCACATGGTCAAGGGCTGTGCTGCAGGCAGTGAACTTCTCCCAAGGATACACATGCAGAATCTACATATAGCCTTTATCCAAATATTTAGAATAAAATATATCCAACAAAACTACATAAAATGGTTGGTGTGAATGTATTTCTTATGGAAAATGATGATAGGCAGAGTTTGTCATCTGACATAGAATTCCATCCAATACGTACAAATTGTACACAGAACAAATGTACAATACATACAACATAGAGGTAAATTCTATTCAATATAGAACAGAAAAAAGTAACAATGCAGAGAAAAGCAAGATATTGAAGACAAACTAAGAGAAAATAAAATCCAGGAAGTCAGAGAAATTATGGAGAAGGTTTCAGATTGTTACCAACCATAAAAGTGGGGTTTGAATCAATTTCAACTAAATCTCCAAGGGACAACATAGCCCTAAACGGCATCTGGGCTTGATGTGACAGAGCTCCAACAGAGGAAAGAGGAACAAGAAAAGGGCTCAGGTTAATTCTAGGAACATGTGCATATACAGTCATCTGTGCTTAAGAAATGAGAAACATGGTAATAAGACTTAGCCCAGATTGACCCAGGGCGATGACTTCTTAAGCGTCCCTCCTGAAAAGTTCAGTGAATGAGCTTATGGTTAATAATCACAGAGCAAGAGAGAACCTCAGTGGACAGGGTTCATTCCAGGGAAAGTCCCTCAAGAATACATCAGCTCCTGACTGATTGACTCTGGTCCATCAATAGCTTTATTCATCTTAGCAACAATTTTGAACAGCATAAAACTTGACCATGTCATTCATCATCTTATGATCTCTGGCAAATACAAATGTTCATATCATACTTCAATCCTCCGTTTCACCTGAATTGTCACCTCATAACTTCTGGCTGATCCTCAGATTGAAACAGACCATGAAAGGAAAGACATCTGACACCCCAGAAACCATCAGATCCAACCAACAGACTGTTTGAAGGCAACTTCAAAAGATGAGTTTCAGATATTTTTCAACAAGCCATGCTGAGGTGGCAATTGTGTAGAGTCTGAAGGGAAAGCCATGGAAGGGGATTAATCATGGAAGGGTTCATTGTTCAACCAAATATATTTATTTTATCAGTCATCAAACTTTTGTTAATCATGCCCATTATAGGAGGGAGCTGATGAAAGGCAGGAAGCATTGCTTATTTGAGTGAAAAATAACTCAATCAAAACAGAGTTCATCCACTGACCTCAGAAAGGCTGGCTCCCAAAGACTTAACAAGGAACCACAAGCTTGTTTTGGTGTGTATGCTGTCTAGTCCTTCTGTGTATTCTCTATTTTACCCAGAGACTAGAGATTAGACAGATAGCTAGGTAGATGATAGATAGATAGACAGATAGTTAGATAGATAATAAACCAGGGTGAGGAGGCTTCATCCTGTTAACACCTTAACTTCTCTTAAACAGAGAGTTTTATTACAATATATTTAGCTAAAATCATTACATTTAAAATCACTGTCACACCAGCATCACCCAGTTTACTAATATGCCCTGCACTTCTTCAACTACCCCCTTCCCTACTAACTTTTCCTGCTTTTTTTAGCTATGGGCAAAACATAGTCGTCTCTGCTGTCAACCTTCTTCACCCTTTTTGCACTACACCTGCAATCCATAAAAACACAATTGAAAATGGGTAAGGCATTCCATTTGTCTTTAGACATTGTCTGATATCATCTTGGTATGTCATCACAGCTGTTTCAGTTGGCAGCTTACATCCTTCCTTTGTCTTAATGTCAGATTTCTGTTTTATTCACTTCATAGTACAAATGTCCTCTGTCTTAAGATGCCTCAAATCCATTTGGAAGAGATGATTGAACAATTGATTAAGTTTCTTCAAAAGATGGTCCTTGGAGAATGTTCTTTAGCCATCACAACTTTTTTTGGTGTGTTTCTTCAGTTTGGTCTAATAAGTTTTAGGTATCTGTTTTCTCTCTTCCTGTATCTCATATGTCCCCTTAAAGAGCATGAGTATTAAAGACCAGACCACTGTATCATGCCCCTGACCCTGGCCACAAGGTTTTTTCCATTCCAAGGGCCTTAATATAATAACAATTACATCTGGCATTCATGGGGCGTTTCATGTGTAAAAGTTTGGGGCTTAGCATTTTTACGCAAATTACCCCATCTAATCCTCATCATGACCCTTTAAAGGAAGTGCTATTGTTATTATCACCCAACATTAAAGATAAGGGAACTAAGGCAAGAGAGGCTGAGTAAATTTTCAGATCTTAAAAGCTGGTCAGTGATGAAGCCAGGATCTAAAGAACCCTTGCTCTCAGCTGCCACACCACGTCGCCTTAAAAGAGGAGGAGTCAAAATGAGCCATCCCAGAATGTCCTCCCCTTCCCAGGCTAGCTTCTGCCATCACTGACCCTTTCCATGAGTGGAAAATGTTACATTTCACATACCCAGTGACCTTGTAGTTTCTCCTCCACCCCTCACCCCATCCAAACTAGTGATCCTGATACGTGGGTTTTGTTCATTTGCCCTAGAACTTTTTTACGGTCCACTAGGTTTTTGTTTTTGTTGAAATATTCTATCACTGGTTACTTCAAAATATATCACATAGGAAAGTTAAGCATGGACATTCTATAATTATACGGATATTATTCTAAGTAGTTTGAAAACTTCAACTGTGATATCCAACTGGACAATAACAGTCTCTCCCTCCTTCCCTCGCATCCCACCTGCTTGAGGACACTGTTTTCAGTAAAAGGTCATGGCTAGGCCTGCTGTACTGAACACTCAAGGATGCCTGAGAGGACAATAAAAGAAAGAAATAAAAAGCCTTTTGGTTATATAACTATGATGTAGCAACAAATTATGAACCGGACCATTAGGTCCACATGACATTGGGTTACCCTGTCCCCAATCTTCTCCCCATCTTTAAAGGATGAAGGCACTAAGCGCCTGAGATCCTGTGGTGTGGTTGATCCCTCACTCTGCTGAGGAAATAAGGTGGTCCCTAGAAGCCACATCCTCTTACACCATCACATGTCCTGACTCTTGGACCACTGGTATGCTGTCTGGAATACAATGAAGTAAAAGGACTCTGGTCGTTGTGTTCGTCAATCTCAAACTCAGACCAGTCTTTACAATGCACCCAGCCCTGATGCATAAACACCCACACTTTGGTCAATGTGATTCAGACTTACATACACATATATAGTCTTTTGTTTTTGCTTTCTCTCTAATTAAAATAGAATCACACTGAATAATAATTATCATTTTGTGAATATGATGTTAGGGCTGGATTAAAGGTAATTATGCTAAATTTCTCATCCCTTGTTGGACTTTCATCTCATATTAGAACAGAGATTACAAACTGGCTCACTCAGTCCTCCAGCCCCTGTGTAGGATACCTTCCCATGCACTAGGCTAGAAAGCTAAAAACTATATTTTCCAAACCCCCTTGCAATTAGGGCTTTCCGCTGGCCCAGCTTCTCTCAAGCAAACATACCCCTGTGAGACCGGCAAGGCAGAAAAGGCCATTAAGAAGCAGAGCCTCACAGCTCCTCTTACTCTGTAGTAGACACATTTAGTTTTCCTACAGCCAATTTCTCAGGGATCCTGATGTCCACTGCCCAGCTATGTAGTCGCAAATGCAACAGAGAGGTCTATTTGTATCCTGCATACCCTTCAAAACTTCTTTACTGAGTTATCGCTCTCCATCACAAAGTTTTGCATTAATTTTCTTGATCTGGTCAGTTGCGTCTAACTTGACCTTTTTGAAGCTAAGTGCATTCTGGGGCCTATGGGCCCTGGAGTGTTCCTTTGCTAGGATTTCATCTCAGAAGCCATCACCTCTCCAAGAAGCAAGACACAGAGAGGAGTTGAATGCCAATGAGAAAAAACTAAATTTTCTTTATTAATCTCAAGGTCACCTTAGAGTTGATCCTGTTGAAGTTCAGATTTGCAAAAGAAACAAACTGCATAGTGGTCACTTAGACATCATTCATTTTTCACTCATTCAAAAATATTTAATGGGTGACTATGTTAGGCGCAAGGGATCCAATCCCTGCTCCCTAGGAGCTCACAGTTTAGTGAGAGAGACTTACAAGAAAACAGGAAATGCCGAGTGGGGGGAGCAGAGTGCAATGAGGGGGCACCCAGCCTAGTGCTGCAGGCTCAGAACAAGTTTTGCCTGAGGAAAGGACATTAAGCTGACACTGAAGACTACACAGCGGTAGCTGCAAAAGTTGAAGGAGGGCTAGAAAAATAGTTCTAGGTGGCCGGGCATGGTGTATCATGCCTATAACCCCAGCACTTTGGGAGGTTGAGGTGGGTGGATCATCTGAGGTCAGGAGTTCAAGACCAGCCTGGCCAACATGGCGAAACCTCGTCTCTACTAAAAATACAAAAATTAGCCAACCATGGTAGTGGGCACCTGTAATCCCAGCTACTTGGGAGGTTGAGGCAGGAGAATCGCTTGAACACGGGAGGCGGAGGTTGCAGTGAGCCAATATCACACCGCTGCACTCCAGCCTGGACCACAGTGTGAGACTCCATCTCAAAAAAAAGAAAAGAAAAAAGAAAAATAGTTCTAGGCAGTGGGGATAACACATGCAAAGGCCCTGAGGTGAGAGGGTTAAGATAAAGACTCTCTTGGTGTCCAGTTCAAACTGTCCTGAGTATGAGTTGGATTATATTAAAGCCAAGGCCAACAGGTTCAGCACAGTCCAGATTACAGAACTTGTTTGACATACTTGGTTTAAACTTGATCTATTTCAACTTGAGTGAAGAATTTTCTGCGGAATATATTTTGGTAAGGAAAACAGCATTTATACGTGTAATATACAATCAAATAAGAGAGCCAAGTACAAGGATGTGGGACGCCTGAAAGCAGGCAGGGAAGAAAATATGGCAGGAGAGATGAAAACTGCAAAACAGAGTTACTGGGAGTCAGTTTTGACAACCACGCAAGTTTACACATACTCCCAAACTTTTGGGGGTCGAGAGTCTGTGCACAGTTTAAGGGGAGCCAGAATGCCCACCGTGACTTCGTAGATCTGCTGTGTGATGTTGCCCTAGGAGGGCAGGGGATCTGGTAAAAGTTCTCATTGCAGAACTTGCCTGCTACAGGATAGAAGGGCAGTATCTGAGAGAAAATGAAGGGTAAGATGTTTTCCCAGTAGGAAGAGGTTGTGCTGCCTCCCAGGTGTGGCTCGTGTGCCTCCAGAACCTCTCGAGGGCCCTGCTGGCTGCAGCCTGTTGTGAGTGAGTAGTCAAGGGAGGGAAACCCTCATCTGGAGCTCCGAGAAAGGAAAGCCAACACGGGGTGCTGATTGGAAGAATTTATAGCTCATCAGTTCTCCATTCTCTGTTAAGATCAACGTCGTCCCCCCGGCCCCGACCCACAGTTGACACAAAGACCTAGTCCATGCCACTGGTTTGAAGTGATGTAAAATTAAAAGGCCATTTTTCAAAGATCTCATTCCAGAAAGCCAAAGCCAAGTAAAATACACAATTACTTCCAAGCTGAATGCCTCGCCTGGCAAGCTTTCTCTCTCTCCAGCTGTATGTTAGAGTTTCTTGTCTCAATGCATTAATTGACTTTTAAATCCAAACTTTATTGTTACTTCTATGGAGAAATGCTTCCAAAATTTAAAAGAAAAAATTAAAAGCTTTCTCGCATACAGAACGCAGTCATAACTTGGGGTCTGAGAAGGTCAAAAATCAAAAGACTGTTTTCTTTTAACCCTTGGCAGTTCTGAACAGAAAGAGTAGGCTCTACTCCCTAGCTAGGATGTTTATCAAGAACAGCACATTTGCAGGGAAGTTGCTTTGGCTTTGAATTCCAGCTCTGTCACTTACCAACTGTGAGCTCTTAGAATCTCACTCCCTTTTCTGAGTCTCAATTTCCCTGTCTTTAATGGAGATGATAATAAGCCCTTCCTCTTGAAGTAGTTGTGAGGCTTAAATGAACAAAGCAGTGCTACCGCCAAGCACAGAACTCAACTCGCAGTAAGGGCTCAACACACAGTGGCTGGCTGTTTAGTTAATTGGTTATTTCTCGGCCATGGGGAAGCCCAGCTGACAAAAGCAGATGCAAGCAGAGCCTGGAAGGTCAGAGTTCTTATTGGATTCTGATTTCCATTGGCCACCAGCCTTCAGAGATGCCTCCCTGATGATGCTCAGGGAAAGGTAAATGAAAGAAAAGTCCAAGAGCAAATGAAAATAATATTAATGAATCAATAGACACTAGTCAGTGCTTTCCATACATACATTAATGTATTCTTTCACTGCCTCAGCAAATCCCAAGCTCGCTTCCAAATGTCATAAAGATTAATACGAGGAAAGGACAAGAGCTTGGTGCCTTGCTGTGTGATTGCCCACGTGGGCTGCTTCTCTGCCCCTCCAACAGGGAGACATTCTGGCAGTGAGTAGCCGGGAATCTCAAAGGCTGTTGAGAAATTCTTATTTTCATTGCCTTTTTTTCTATGTCAATTAAATCCTGGGAAGTTATCCTGATGTAAATCTTACCTCCCTCCCTCACCCATCTCTATCTCCTCCTGGAATATTGGTAAAGAGATGACAAAAGTTCCTGGGACAAAAATCATGTACAGATTTGAGGTGGGTTGTGAGGCTGAGCTCGTGGTTGTGGGGTTCATGAATGTAAGTAAGAGCCCTCAGATTCATTCTTTCTCATCCAATAACCATGGCTACCAAGAAACCAGAAGAGTGCCTAGCTTGGTACCCAGCATGTGATAGGCACTCAATAAACATTTCCTCAACTAAGCCGGACTGGAAAATGGTTTCCAAATGAGCTCTACTCATGCGCGCACACACACACACACACACACACACGCAGACACACACACACACACACACACACACACACAGTCTTATGCTTGCATCTGCTCCAATATATTATTTAAAAGGAATGAAGCGCTAATATTGCTATAAAGAGGGTGAACCTCAAAAACGTGCTGCTAAGACACTATGCTAAGTGAAATGAGCCAGTCACAAAATGTCATATATTGTAGGATTACATTTCTATGAAATATCCAGAATAGGTAAATCCTTAGAGATAGAATGTAGGTTGGTGGTTGCCAAAGGCTAGGGGAGTTGGGAATAGAGAGTGACTATCCAGTGGGTACAGGTGTCCTTGGTGAGTGATGAGAATATTTTGGAACTAGATAGAGGCAGTGGTTGCACAACATTGGGAATGTTCTAAATGCCACTAATTTGTGCACTTTAGTGACCAATTGTATGTTTATGAATTCCACCTCAATTTTAAAAAATGAAGTCTCTTGCCTGTATTTTTCAGATCTTCTCTGAGTGTTCTTGGTCTGCCCAACCTTATTTCTTACCATCTCCCACACTGCAGCCACACAGCTTCCAAATCCCTACCACATGTTACACATGAAAAACAAACAGCTGTCCATCAGGGGTGGTACAGACCTGAACCTTATAGAAACTGGGGAGCTCACTTAAAAATGCAAAGCTATACAAAATCAAATACAAAAGTAAATATTTAATTCATGTGAAACAAGAAATTATGACAAAGTATAAATTTTAAAAAGCTAATACCATAAAACATTATAAAATCTACCCAAAATAAAAGCATGCCATCTTTATGAATTAATTGCTTGGCATGCATCCACAATAGATTTTTGTACATTTTTTAACTACATAGGTTTTGATCACTTCTTTAATCGCCTCAAATATTTTATAATATTATATATAGAAGAAATAGAAAAATAATCCAGTCCTCTTATAGTACAGCTGATAAAAATTTGTATTTTTATTGATAGTTTAGAAAAGTTCCTTTCAGCTTTACAACTCAGTATTGGTAATGTTATACAAATTATAGGATTGTTGCAAAATTTAAGGACACCTCTACTAAGTTTATTTCATATACAAATTATAAGATTGAAGAGCTTTGAAGTTTTCTTGCATGTCATTTATATAGTGACTACATTCGAGTATTCTCACACAGTTTCTGTGCCAGGCACCCTGGAAGAATTTCAGTTGCCAGATTAGCTCTGTCCCTCAATATTGTGTTGGGACACTGGTGAGTCAGCCCAGTGGATAGAGGCAGTATTCCTGGAAGCCATCTCAGCTACAGAACAGCCAGTAAATATAAAAATATGCAGAAGTGACTTCAAACCACATAAATATTAATATACCACACTAAACACAGACCAAATGTAACTCCAACTCAGGTTCTCCCTAGCAGGATGCCAAGAATGCCTGTGACCCCTTAAGCAAGAGAAGGAAATATGACACCCTGAGGAGGCATGAAAGTGGAAAAAAAGAACAGTCCTAATCTAGCTTGATGCAAATATCTTAACTTTGCAAATTTTAAAAAACAAATGACCATATGTGATATAGTTTGGATATTTGTCCCTGCCCAAATCTTATGTTGACTTGTAATTCGCAATGCTAGATAGGTGGGGCTCATAGGAGTGTGTTTGGATCCTGGGGCAGATCCCTCATGGCTTGGTGCTATCTTCCTGATAGTGAGTTCTCTGGAGATCAGGTTGTTTAAAAGCGTGTAGCATTCCCAGAAACCCCTTCTCTCTCTCTCTCTCTCTCTCTCTCTGCCCCCTGCTTTCACTGTGTGATATGCCTGCTCCCACTTTACCTTCTGCCATGAGTTAAAAAAAGCTCCCTGAGGCATGATGCCCCACCAGAACCCAAGCAATGTCAGTGCCATATATGTACAGCCTGCAGAACCATGAGCCATTTAGACCTCTTTTCTTTATAAATTTCCTAGTCTCAGGTATTTATCTGTAGCAACACAAGAATGGCTAATACAATGTGAACATTGCTGGAGCCCCTCCATGCTTGCACAGGTGGGAGTACAGAGACAAGCTTCACTGGCTTGGCTATAGAGAGGGGGAGCATGTAGCATCTTATCTTGTCTTTACTCTTTCTTAAAAATAAGTGTTTAATTTTTAAGAAAATAAAACATGCATATAGAAATTTAAAAGTCGAACAGTACTAAAGCTTATTATAAAAATAGCATAATTTGTCCCCCTCCTAACTTAGCCCAATTCCTGATCTTCATAAGCCCCTACTTTCAACTCTTATAGTTACTTTTTCTGGTGTGTATGTCATTATTTCAAAGTAATATGTTTTTTCTCATGTCTTTGGAATTACCCACTTTAGAAATTATCTGTTTGCTTCCTGTTGTTGGAAATGAAAATTTTATTCTCTTTCACCAATAACTCACCCTGTTTCTTCATCCTTCCCCTACCCCATACCAATGGTTTCTCACCAAACCTAGAATAGAATCCAAGCTACTTTCTCTGGATGACAAGGCCCTGCTTGATCTGACCTGTGCCTTCCTCTCTGGCCTCATCACCCACCACTCTCCCCTTTGCCCACTACCACCCAACCACATTTGCTTCTTCTGGTATCTCAGAAATGCCAAGCTTGTTCCTGCCTTGAGGCATCTGCTTATTAACTTTCTCCATTGTCCTATCATCCCATTCTCATTCCCAAACATTTGTTTCTCTACACCTTATTGTATTTCAGTTGCATTCTTTTCTTTTACTCTATTCCATTTTGTTATAAGTTGACCCCAATTGTTTTATTTGAACAAGTCAACATCCTCATTCATTCATTTAACAAATATATTATCTGGGCCTTAAACTAGATGCACAGGATATAGTTAATTAATAAGAGAGGTACCGTGTTTATTCACACAGGCCTTACAATCTTGTGGGGAAAGGCAACAGAAAGAGGAATTAGCATGAGGTGTGATGAGCATCATGATATGAGAAATTCACAGGAAGAGTAGAAATAGTCTTATCCAGTCCAAGATACCAGTGAAGGTATTCCAGAAGAAGTGGCATTTACACTGAGACTTGAAGAATGAACAGAGCAGCCCAGTTGAGTGGGTGGGGAAGAGCATTCCAGGGAAAAGCAAGTTCAAAGATGTACAGGAATAAGATAGAGAGTGGTGCAATTGAGGTACTGAAACAGGTCCAGTTAAATTTTCAGTCCGAATTTCTGCCTAGGGAAATGAGACATCTGCTGTTCCCAGCTTACCTCTGGCAGCAATAATTTATTATTGCTGAGCTTTCAGTATGTAACGGCCTTCATTATTCATACACTATGAAATAAAGTAGAAGACATCACTAGTTGCCAAGAATATACATCTGCAAGGATGAGACCTAAATCCAACTGAAATCATGATCCTACAAATTAATCATCCTGACTACTTGCCTTTATGAAAGAAACCATCATATTGGCTACTCCAGACAGTGGGTCAACCTAGTAGTTTTGACTACCAGGAATTCTACGTATGATGCAAGAATACCAAAATACTGATAGTAGTAGAAGATACCAAACTCTGAGTACTTACATACCATTTTTCTCATCTTCACGGTAACTCTACAAGGTAGGGGTTATGATTCCTTCTGTATACTTGAGGAAACTTGGCTCAGAGGAGTTAAGCAATTTCCTTAAGGTCACATTGCCAAAAATAACCAAGTTCAAATGTTCTTATTCAAAGCCCAGTGCTGTGTCCAAGGTACCACACTGGCAAGGTGGGCCTTCTAGACCCTTCCATTAATCTTTCTTAAGATACCTTTATGATCCCTTTCTAAGTAGAGAGTGCCTTCATTCTGATCCTTCTTGCTATATTTTAGGTAATTCTCCAAGATCTAAAGGTGTTTTTTATTTTGTTTTCTATTTATTTTCTCCCTTCCATCAAAACTTACCTGTCCTGATCCTTCCCTTAGGACCCTGCCAGTAAAAGCAGTGTGTATAGTAGAATAAGGGTCAGAAAACTAGTCTGGATACCTGAATTTGTTCCTTTCTAGACATTTAATCTCCACATCTATAAAATAAATTATTGCACATATTTAGATGGGATCATAGATATAAAAGCTCTAGAGAAATCACTGTGAGGAAGCTGATAGGATGAGCTCATTCAAATAAAGTTTTAGTAGCCGCTAATGATTTAATGAGGTTTGCATTTGAAGTGAGGACCTTCAATGCCTTAAGAGAATAACTCAAACTAGCATTTCAGATCTTCAACAAGCCATAGCAGAAGGTACTCCTTGGAATAGGATTACGGCATTAAAGGGATTTGAGATCAGCCTGGATCGTACAGTAAGACCCTGTTTCTATTAAAAAATAATGAGTCCGGTGCAGTATCACATGCCTGTATTCCCAACCACTCAGGAGGTTAAGGAGGGAGGATCACTGAGGCCAGGATTTCTAGGCCACAGTAAGTTATGGTACCACTGCACTCCTGCCTCAAAAAAAAAAAAAAAGGAAACAAGTTTTTTTCTAAGCAGAGAAGTATGTTTATTTAAAATTTTTTAAGGATAATCACTCCCAAGTCATAGTAGAGGATAAAAGAAAGGAAAGCCTGTTGACCAAAAGACCAATGAAGCCTCTACCACAGGAGTCCAACCGAATTCATTGCGTTCTAATTCCCATATATATATATATATATATATATATATATATATATATATGATGGAATACTACTCAGCCATAAAAAAGAATGAATTAATGGCATTCGCAATGACCTGGATGGGACTGGAGACTACTGTTCTAAGTGAAGTAACTCAGGAATGGAAAACCAAACACCGTATATTCTCACTCATAAGTGAGCTAAGCTATGGGGATGCAAAGGCATAAGAATGACACAATAGACTTTGGGGACTCAAGGGGAAAGGGTGGGAAGTGGGTGAAGGATAAAAGACTACAAATAGGGTGCAGTGTATACTGCTCGGGTGACGGGTGCACCAAAATCTCACAAATCACCACTAAGGAACTTATTCATGTCACCAAATACCACCTATTCCCCAAAAACCTATGGAAGTAAAAATTTTTTTTTAAGAGAGAGAGGAAGAAAGACTGTTGGCTAAGCATTCAGATGTCACTGATGTAATCCATGAACAAGATCTAATGGTCACTTGGAATGGAAAGAGAAAAGAGAAGAAAAGAGTTGCAGGTATCTCTAAGGCTTGGGAGACTAAATGGATGATGAACCCATTAGCAGAGATTGGCATCTACCGGTAGTTTATTATTCTGAAGCCTTACTGAACTCGGTGTGTTTTTTTGCTCCTACAATGACCCTGTGCGCTTACTAATGCCTTTCCCCCTTACTCATTCTTGCCATCTTCTGTTCACTTCCCCACCCCTTTCCTTATACACACATAGAAAACTCATGTGAAATTCTCTCTCTCTCCCCTCCCTCCCCCCGCTACTAGCAACTCAGCAGCACAGTGCCTTACTCATGTGCATTGACTCTAAACCTGTAACCGTCCACCTCAGTTCACAGAGAGATTCAAGGACAGCTGCCCAAGAATCGGCCAGAGGAACTTACTAAAAATTTAAGTTTTCATTGGCCACTCCTGTGGATTCTGATTCAGTGGGCTTGAGAGGTCACTGTGGCTTGGCGACCACAGTGAAAAATGACTTGTTTCACTAGGTAGGAACAGCAGGTAACAGAAACATGTCAAAGATGCTCATGGAAGGCGAGGCCATCCCCGTTTAAATGCTTCTAAACATCCTCTGGTAACACAAAGCATTTGAAAATGCAGGGCTTGGTGTTTGATGAGAAACAGGATGCTGTTGCACTGATGCCTTTCTAGTCTTTACTTTAAATGTGATCTTTTATCAGAGGCACATATGTTTTCAATACCTTCACATGTGGCTGCAGTTAGACCAGGAAACAAATTCCCTACTAGTTGAAAGGTTTGGCCTCTCTTTCACGCCCACTGAGCATCAATTTCTATCCTCTGTTGGAAAGACCCCAGGGAAATAATTAATCAGCCTGCCTGCTTGCAACACTTCCAGACTTGGGTCACAAGAAGTGCACTGTTCCCAACAGATGGCAGAGCAACAGGCTGGAGACCCTCTCCCTCCTCCAGCCGCCACCGCCTCTGTGGTCAGCAGTGCCTGCCTGGTTACTTACATAAACCTTCTCCCAGCACAGCCCTGTGACTCTAAGGAGAAATCCTTCCTCCACACATCCCTAGGGCTTTTCTCTGATCCTCCTGGGTAATCCATGTTTTAGTTCAAGGTCTTGGCCAAGGAAGTATGGTGGGCAATTTCATTTACAGCCTGGAATTAGGCACAGAGTTGTCTTCAGGTGGTCGGGCCCCATTAGCTGCCTCAGTCTAATCTATTAACAGATGACTGGCACCTAAGAGCTCCTGAAGCAGGAGCACCCAGACCCAGGCCCTGTTGGAAATCAAAGGAGGCCTCAATGTTCCTATGTGTTTAAGATCTCAGGATATTTAAAAAATGAAGAATCGCCAAAATGAGGTGGTATATTTAAAGTTGCATGAGGGATGCCTCCTTCTTTCAATCCTTTCAGTATGCCTGCCCATATAACCTCATTTGGAATGACTATCAAAAGTCTAAATTCAATACCCTTTGTCAGTCACATAAATGCAAGGCCTAGATCAAGTAGTTCTCCTCTCAAGCCCACCTCTCACCATCCTAGAGCTCACGTAGAGCATCTAAGAAGCCCTATCACCGGGAAATTGGTGGTACAAGAAGAGAAGGCATTCGGTAGAAGACCTGGGCTTAATTAGGTGTTCAGCTGGGAACTCCAAGCCTATCCTAAAGTGATCTGCCTTTCATTCCCTTTTTCTTTTTAAACAAACGAAAAAAAAAGAGTCTAAGATATATTTTTCATTATAAGCTATTGTAAAATGGCCTGTGTTCAGCACCTCTTGTGTTTGGTGCTCTATCAGCAGTTCAAGAGCCTGGGGCTGCCTCTTCAGGCAGAGATTAGCATTTAAGTTTGTTCCCCTGCCCCCTTTTCTCATCATCTCACCCCTTACTGGTGGAAGCCCCGTATGCCAAGTGGGGTACGGTGATTATTGTTATTCCTATTGTAGAGATGAGGAAACCTAAGCTTCAAGAGTGTGCATAACTTACCGAGGCCACAGAGCTTGCAGGTAGCCAAACCAGAATTCACACCCAGGCCTGCCTGCCTCTCAGCCAGTGCCCCACAACTGCCAGAGCTATGGCCATGGCCTCCTAACTGGCCTTCTTGCCTTCTACCTTGCCACCCCAACTTCACTCAATATATTATTTACACTGGAGCTAGAGTGACTTTTTTAATTAACAGATAAAATGGTATGTATTTACCATATACAACATGATGTTTTGAAAGATATATACATTGTGGAAAGACTACATCTAGCTAAATATAGCTATATACTGCCTCATAAGGTTATCATTTTTGTGATGAGAACACTTCACATTTATAGAATGACTTTTCTAAAAGCAAATCAAATCATGTCTCTCCTGTGTTTAAAAGCCTACTGTAAAATAGATGCAATAAAAAATGATAAAGGGGATATCACCACCATCCCCACAGAAATACAAACTACCATCACAGAATACTATAAATAACTCTATGCAAATAAACTAGAAAACCTAGAAGACATGGATAATTTCCTGGACACTTACACTCTCCCAAGACTAAACCAGGAAGAAGCTGAATCCCTGAATAGACCAATAGTAGGCTGTGAAATTGAGGCAATAATTAATAGCCTACCAACCAAAAAAAGTCCAGGACCAGACGGATTCACAGCCGAATTCTACCAAAGGTACAAGGAGGAGCTGGTACCATTCCTTCTGAAACTATTCCAATCAATAGAAAAAAAGGGAATCCTCCCTAACTCATTTTACGAGGCCAACATCATCCTGATACCAAAGCCTGGCAGAGACACAACAAAAAAAGAGAATTTTAGACCAATATCCCTGATGAACATTGATGCAAAAATCCTCAATAAAATACTGGCAAACCGAATCCAGCAGCACATCAAAAACTTATCCCCCATGATCAAGTGGGCTCCATCCCTGGGATGCAAGGCTGGTTCAACATATGCAAATCAATAAACGTAATCCAGCATATAAACAGAACCAAAGACAAAAACCACGTGATTGTCTCAATAGATGCAGAAAAGGCCTTTGACAAAATTCAACAGCCTTTCATGCTAAAAACTCTCAATAAATGTGGTATTGATGGAATGTATCTCGAAATAATAAGAGCTTTTTATGACAAACCCACAGCCAATATCATACTGAATGGGCAAAAACTGGAAGCATTCCCTTTGAAGCATTCCCAAATCCTATTCAGCATAGCGTTGGAAGTTCTGGCTCAGGCAATCAGGCAAGAGAAAGAAATAAAGGGTATTCAGTTAGGAAAACAAGAAGTCAAATTGTCCCTGGTTGCAGATGACATGATTGTATATTTAGAAAACCCTATCGTCTCAGCCCAAAATCTCCTTAAGCTGATAAGCAACTTCAGCAAAGTCTCAGGATACAAAATGAATGTGCAAAAATCACAAGAATTCTTATACACCAGTAACAGACAGAGAGCCAAATCATGAATGAACTCCCATTCACAATAGCTTCAAAGAGAATAAAATACCTAGGAATCCAACTTACAAGGGAAGTAAAGGACCTCTTCAAGGAGAACTACAAACCACTGTTCAGTGAAATAAAAGAGGACACAAACAAATGGAGCAACATACCATGCTCATAGATAGGAAGAATCAATATTGTGAAAATGGCCATACTGCTCAAGGTAATTTATAGATTCAATGCCATCCCCATTAAGCTACCAATGACTTTCTTCACAGAATTGGAAAAACCTGCTTTAAAGTTCATATGGAACCAAAAAAGACCCCAGATTGCCAAGACAATCCTAAGCCAAAAGAACAAAGCTGGAGGCATCACGCTACCCGACTTCAAACTATACTACAAGGCTACAGTAACCAAAACAGCATGGTACTGGTATCAAAACAGAGATACAGACCAATAGAACAGAACAGAGCCCTCAGAAATAATACCACACATCTACAGCCATCTGATCTTTGACAAACCTGACAAAAACAAGAAATGGGGAAAATATTCCCTATTTAACAAATGGTGCTGGGAAAATTGGCTAGCCATAAGTAGAAACCTGAAACTGGATCCTTTCCTTACTCCTTATATGAAAATTAATTCAAGATGGATTAGAGACTTAACTGTTAGACCTAAAACCATAAAAACCCTAGAAGAAAACCTAGGCAATACCATTCAGGACATAGGCATGGGCACAGACTTCATGTCTAAAACACCAAAAGCAATGGCAACAAAAGCCAAAATTGACAAATGGGATCTAATTAAACTAAAGAACTTCTGCACAGCAAAAGAAACTACCATCAGAGTGAACAGGCAACCTACAGAATGGGAGAACATTTTTGCAATCTACTCATCTGACAAAGGGCTAATATCCAGAACCTACAAAGAACTCAAACAAATTTACAAGAAAAAAGCAAACAACCCCATCAAAAAGTGGGCAAAGGATATGAACAGACACTTCTCAAAAGAAGACATTCATACCGCCAACAGACACATGAAAAAATGCTCATCATCACTGGCCATCAGAGAAATGCAAATCAAAACCACAATGAGATACCATCTCACACCAGTTAGAATGGCAATCATTAAAAAATCAGGAAACAACAGGTGCTGGAGAGGATGTGGAGAAATAGGAACACTTTTACACTCTTGGTGGGACTGTAAACTAGTCCAACCATTGTGGAAAACAGTGTGGTGATTCCTCAAGGATTTAGAACTAGAAATACCATTTGACCCAGCCATCCCATTACTGGGTATATACCCAAAGTATTATAAATCATGCTGCTATAAAGACACATGCACATGCATGTTTATTGCAGCACTATTCACAATAGCAAAGACTTGGAATCAACCCGAATGTCCATCAGTGACAGACTGGATTAAGAAAATGTGGCACATATACACCATAGAATACTATGCAGCCATAAAAAACGATGAGTTCGTGTCCTTTGTAGGGACATGGATGCAGCTGG
The DNA here is from genome assembly GCF_008728515.1 of Papio anubis. Lineage (NCBI taxonomy): Eukaryota > Metazoa > Chordata > Mammalia > Primates > Cercopithecidae > Papio > Papio anubis. The sequence continues at coordinate 117,939,979 of NC_044983.1, forward strand.
AAACCATCATTCTCAGCAAACTACCACAAGAACAGAAAATCAAACACTGCATGTTCTCACTCATAGGTGGGAACTGAACAATGAGATCACTTGGACACAGGAAGGGGAACATCACACACCAGGGCCTATTGTGGAGAGGGGACAGGGGGGAGGGATAGCATTAGGAGATATACCTAATGTAAATGACGAGTTAATGGGTGCAGCACACCAACATGGCACATGTATGCATATGTAACAAACCTGCACGTTGTGCACATGTACCCTAGAACTTAAAGCATAATAATAATTTTTTTAAGCCTACTGTAGCAATTCTCACACTTTGCTATATATAAAAATCACTCGGGCTGGGCACAATGGCTCACACCTGTAATCCCAGCACTTTGGGAGGCTGAGGCAGGAGGGTCATGAGGTCAGGAGATCGAGACTATCCTGGCTAACCCGGTGAAACCCCGTCTCTACTAAAAATACAAAAAATTAGCCAGGCATGGTGGCAGATTCCTGTAGTCCCAGTTACTCAGGAGGCTGAGGCAGGAGAATGGCGTGAACCCGGGAGGCGGAGCTTGCAGTGAGCCAAGATTGCGCCACTGCACTCCAGTCTGGGCGACAGAGCGAGACTCTGTCTCAAAAAAAAAAAAAAAAATCACTCGGCCTGGCATGGTGGCTCATGCCTGTAATCCCAGCAATCTGGGAGGCCGAGGCAGGCAAATCACCTGAGGTCAGGAGTTCGAGACCAGCATGGCCAACATAGTGAAACCCATCTCTACTAAAAATACAAAAATTAGCCAGGCATGGTGGTGGGCTCCTGTAATCCCAGCTACTCAGGAGGCTGAGGTAGAATTGCTTGAACCTGGGAGGCGGGGGTTGTAGTAAGCCAAGATCACGCCATTGCACTGCAGCCTGAGTGACAGAGTGAGACTCCATCTCAAAAAAAAAAAAAAAAAAAGAATAAAAAGAATCACTCAGCAAGCTGGTAAAAAAAAAAAAATGCAGATGCCCATCTAGACCCCTCTCATTCTGATTCAGCTTCTGCATTTTTTTGCTGAGGCAAAACATTACTAGGTTCAGGCATTTATGTTATTGACATATATGCTATATGTACATATATGTATTATACAACATGTATGTTATCGACAGTCACACCTGTCGATAAGGCAGATGTTGTAGAATGAATTGAGTGTATCAAAGGCCCCAGTTCTTTGCCCTCCTTAGAGCCACAGCATTGGCCATATGAATTTATAGTTCCTCCCACTAACATCTTTGAAAAAGGACTGACCTTGGCACTAGCTCTGACCAACAGTATATTAACAAATGTGGCACAAGCAGAAACGTTAAACCACACTTGAGTGATTGGGCTTGCTCCCTTCTGGGCTCTTGCATCATGTTTGGGTTAGCTTGGTGAAAGATGGAAAACACTGAGTCACCCAGTCATCTCAGCTGAAGCCATCCTAGATTAGCTGACATGCAGCCAACACCCAGACCTGGGAATAAATCCAATCAATATCAGCAGAAGACACCTGGACAACAATCCCAAACATGTCAGCAAGAAATGCTTACTGCTGTATGCTGCTGAGGTTGTACGGGTTCTTACGGGACATTATTGTGGCAATATAGCATTGATCCATGATCCAAAAATCAAAGAAAACACTGATCTTATAGTATCAAGTCCAAGCTTGTCAGAAGAGAATGCAAAGCCTTCATATTCTAACCACACACATTTCTCTTCCTTCTTGCTCCAACACTACTTACATACCCCTGTGCTCTAGCCATGCCAAAATACTGTCAGTTTGCCAAATGAACAGGGCTATTTCATATTTCCATGCCTTTTCTCATGCTGTCCCCTTTGCTTGAAATGCCCTTCCACTCATGAGTCTCTTCATCTTTCACAGGTATTCCCTGAACATAAAACTTGCACCATCCCTATGGCTAATGCATAGCCCTACTGTTAAGTTTAACTCTTGGTGTAATATTCACTTACATAAACACAAACTTTTTATATAGGTGTACATATGAAACAGAAACTGGGTCATATGTATCATTTTGTCACTGGTGCTCAATAGAAGATCATTCGATGAACAGTTAAATGCGGAAGATGCAGAGAATTGGGAGAGAGCTGGCAAGGGCCACCAAGAAGTATGGTTGGCCATGGGGTTGAGTTGGAAAAGCATTAACTTAGAACCAACTTTGTCATAAACTTCAACTAATCCAGAGACATGATCCACAGAGTAGTTTGGATCCATGAGAGCTGAGTCTATGGCCTGCTGCTTCCAAGCTATGGATCTTGGGCAAGTTTTTAATCTCTGTGAACCCTTTTATTTGTTGGATTTGTTGGATTGTTCATTTGTTAGATTGCTCTGAAAATTAAATGAGATAATGAATATAAAGCCTTTTTCAATCATGCTAAGTGTAGATGTTGGTGTTTTTATTGTTATATCAAGCTGCCACTTTCAGAATAAAACAATTCTATAAAAAGCCTTTGGATGTGTAACAGTACAAGAAGATAAAAAACAATTTGCTTCTTCTTCGATGTTGACCAAGTTCTCTAATTGTCTGAACATATCTCTTTCTTCTCATCTGGCTGGCAGCCTCTCCACAGCCCAATGGAACCAGGACAATCTGTCCTCCCAGAGCCTTAACCTGGCCTCTCCAGGACCCCAAGACCAGAGTTCAGTGTGGAAAAGTGACTCCTCAGCCATAAATCCAAGTACCTCTGCTCCTACATGTGAGGTTAAAGAATGTTCCCCCTAATGATTTTATTTAAAAATATAGGCCGGGCGCGGTGGCTCAAGCCTGTAATCCCAGCACTTTGGGAGGCTGAGACGGGCGGATCACAAGGTCAGGAGATCGAGACCATCCTGGCTAACACGGTGAAACCCCGTCTCTACTAAAAAATACAAAAACCTAGCCAGGCGTGGTGGCGGGCACTTGTAGCCCCAGCTACTCAGGAGGCTGAGGCAGGAGAATGGCGTAAACCCGGGAGGTGGAGCTTGCAGTGAGCCGAGATCGCGCCACTGCACTCCAGCCTGGGCGATAGAGCGAGACTCCGTCACAAAAATATATATATATATATATATATATATAAACAATATGCACTTCTGTTTTCCAGAGACATTGTAGAATAGACATACAGAAATACCCCTCCCAACAAAAGACCTAAAGTTCTAGAAAAATATTTGAAATTATCTTTATTTTAAAACTGTGCTGGGCACAGTTGCTCACACTTGTAATCTCAGCACTTTGGGAGGCCAAGCTGGGCAGATCACTTGAGTCCAGGAGTTCAAGACCAGTCTGGGCAACATGGTAAAACCATGTCTCTACAAAAAATTCAGAAAGTTAGCCAGGCATGGTGGTGCACACCTGTGGTCCCAGCTACTTGGGATGCTGAGGTGGGAGGATAGCTTGAGCCCGAGAGGCAGAAGTTGCAGTGAGCCAAGATGGTGCCACTGCACTCCAGCCTCAGTGACAGTGCAAGACTCAGTCTTGAAAAAAAAAAAAAAAAAAAAAAAGTATGGCTTTGTTGACAATAATGTGAGGATTTCTATCAGAATTCACAAACAGTAAGAAAATACAGTTCTAAGCAGTAAACACCGAAGTTGGGGTGTTCACTCTGCTCTGAAGGCACCTGCCAATCCCTGATTGCTAAATCTACCTCAAAAGTAAATTCTCCTTAGGTTAATGCACTGTAAGCACAGGCCTCAGAGAATTTCCACAGAAAAAGTTCCAAGATGCATGAGCTCACAAAAAAAAATTTAAAAGAAAAAGAAAAACACGCAAGAAAAAGTCATCATGAGAGAAAGTCAACAAAATTAACAGCCTGCAATTTAGACCTTGCAGCCTCAAAGACTCCAGATAATGTAACTACTGTTAACAAGATATAGCATAAATGTCTCAGTTTTTATGGAAAAAGTACATTGCTTGAGGGCAGGGAGTTTTGTGTGCGTGTGTGTATATTGTTGTATATGTTTTGTATGTTGGTGTGACCTCATAGTGACTGGAAGATCATTGGTCCATGGCAGGCCTTCAGTACTTATATATATTAAATATAGGAATGATAAGGAAACAAGAAAATATCAAAATTGAGAGGCAGATGTAAAAGCAACAACTACAAGTAAAACTTCCAGAAATTAAAATAATTGAAGTTAAAATTTAATGAATTTCATTCTCGTGGGAGGTATGGCTAAAAGGGAGACTTGAAATAAAGCATTGAAGAGAGAAAAGACTAAGAGAAAAAGATCCAAATAGGAGAAAATGCATAGTAGAGAAAAATATTATTGAAATGAAAGTCAGCTGGGGGCGGTGGCTCACGCCTGTAATCCCAGCACTTTGGGAGGCCAAGGCAGGAAGATCACTTGAGGTCAGGAGTGTGAGACCAGCTTGGCCAACATGGTGAAACCCTGTCTCTACTAAAAATACAAAGAAATTAGCCAGGTGTGGTGGCATGTGCCTGTAATCCCAGCTACTCAGGAGGCTGATGCAGGAGAATGGCTTGAACCAAGGAGGTAGAGGTCGCAGTGAGCCAAGATCACACCACTGCATTCCAGCCTGGGCAACAGAGCGAGACTCCATCTCAAAAATTAAATAAATAAATAAATAAACAAACTCGAAAGTCATCATTTTGAAATATGAGAATTGTTTGAGAAAGGCTAGTTACTAAAAATATGTGGACTGAAAAGGAGAAGTATTGAAAGGAAAAAATATATAATGTTAGTAAAAACAAGATTTGTCATTTGTCAAAACAGGATTGAAGAGAACGCACAATAGACAATATTCTATGATACATTCCCAAGGGAATTATGATATTATATGGGAATGCCTGCCTGCCCATCATGTCAGATGATTGATGTCATGTCTCTCAGAAAAAACCACTGGTTAATTTTCATAAATACAACAAGCAGCTTAATATGACATTCAAGACCCTTTGCAATCTGAACCCTAAGTTTTCATTGCTGTATAGAGTATTGAGATGATTATTTTATGGCTGGGCCACAGTGCCCAGATATTTGGTCAGTTCCGAGTTGGTCCAATAATGGTGGACTCTGAGTCTAGCAGATCATCCATAATGTGGGTGGGCCTCATCCAATCAGCTGAAGGCTTTAATAGCACAAAGACTGACCTCCTCTGAGCAAAAAGGAATTCTGCCTGCAGACAGTCTGTGGACTTGAACTGCTGTTCTTCCATGGGTCTCCAGCCTGCCAGCCTACCCTGCAAATTTAGGACTTATGAAGCCTCCAAAATCTTGTGAGCCAATCCTTAAAATAAATCTCTCTACTAATATATGCACATCTTGTTGGTTTTGTTTCTCTCGAAGACCCTAACACTGGTATTGATAAGATCATGGGTCCTGTAATCAGAAATATGGGTTCAAGACCTGGATCCAACATCTACCAATTATATATATTGGAAAAGTTATTTTCTCTCTCTAAGCCTCAGTTTCCTCTTCTTTAAAATGGTAATAACAATAGCCTCCTCAATTCTCAAGCCATAGATTGCATGGCATGTAATCTGGTATCTCTATCCATTTGCTTCTGCTACTTCCTTGCCTGTCATCATTTTTCCTTATCTATTGTCTACTTAGATAAATGTTACTTTTCCTTCCATATCTGTGGTGGTTTTAAAAACATGTCTACAAATTATTTTATATTTCTTCCTTCAAGTTTAATTCCCCTCCTCTTCAGTATAGGCAGAACTTAGTGGGTTGCTTCTAATGAATGGAATGTGACAGAAGTAACATCCCTTCCCAGATAGAACATCCCTTCCCAGATTAGGTTATACAGTTACTGCCGTTTCCATTTTGGTCTCTCTCTCATCACTTAGAATGGGAGAAGTCAGCTGCCTGGCCATGAGCAGACACCTGGAGAGGCCCATGGCAAGGAACTGAAGCCCCCTGCCTACAGCCATGTGACTGAACTTGGAAGGACATTCTCCAACCCATTCATGACTTCAACCCCAACCAACAACTTCACTGTAACCTCGAGAGGCCCTGAGGCAAGATCACCCAGGTAAGGTACTCATGGGGGCTTGAGCCTAAAAACTGTCTGAGATAACAAACATTTTTCGTTTTAAGCAAAGAAAAAAATTCAATGGATAGGCCATCAGGGGATGAATGGATAAACACAGTGAGGTATATACACACAATGGAGTATTGCATAGCCAAAAGAAGAAATGAAATACTGACACACACTACCACAGAGATGAACCTCAATAGCATGATGCTAGTGAAAGAAGCCAGACACAAAAAGTTATATATTGTGTGATTCCATTTATATGAAATTCCCATAATAGGTAAATCCGTAAAAACAGAATGCATACAAGTGATTGCCGGGGAATGGGGAGAAAGGGAAACGGAGAGCGAGTTCTCAACGGTAATAGGGCCTCCTTTGGGACTGAACGTTTTTAATGTTTTAGAACTAGATAAAGGTGGTGGCCTGTATCTAACTAGGGTGGTTTATTGAGAATTACCAAATACCACCCTAAAATGATATAAATAGCACCCTAAAATGTTTAATGCTATATTATATGAATTTCACCTCAATTGTTTTCAATGCAATAATTATCTATTTGGTTAGTGAATAGAGAACTATTAGTGAATTCAAAATAGATAACTAGTAGTGAATTGAAAATACATACATGAAGAAATTACCTAGAACGCAGAACAGAGGGAGAAAAAGTTGGGAAAAGTGAGCCAGGGGTTAAGAAGTTTGGACAACAGAATGAGAACATCTGACAAATATCTTATCAAAGCTCCAGAAGAAGAAAATAAAGACAAATAAAAATCTTACAGAAAATGTGATAAAAATAAAAACTTACTTCTTTTTTATTCTAATCACAACTGGTTTCATTGCTTATATTCTAGGATGTATTTACCATCTCATGCCCTATGCTTTTTATATATTATAAGCATAGTTCATGCTATTACATGGTTCTCTTAATCATCATTTTACTAGTATATAACATTCTATTATATGGTTTTATAATAATTTAATAAACTGTTCTATTGTTTAGACCAAGGGTCAGCAAACTACAATCCATGAGGCAAATCTGGCCTATCACCTTTTTTCATATGTCTTCCAGGCTAAAAACAGCTTTGACGTTTTTAAATGGTTGGAAAGGACATCAAAAGAATAATATTCCATGATGTGAAAATTATATGAAATTCTAACTTAAGCTTTTTAAAACAGAGTTTTATTGAATTACAGCCATGCTCATTCATTTACGTATTATCTATGGCTTCTTGTACAATATAATAGAAAACCTGAGTATTAGAGAAAGATGCTGGATAATTCAAAAAGCCTAAAATATTTACCATCTTGCCTTTGCAGAAAAAGCCTGCCAACTTCTGGTTTCTACAATTCCAATTTTTCACCACTAGAAAACAATACTCCCATGACACCTTCATGAATAACTCTCTCCTTCTTTCCGATTATTTTCTTGGGATAAACTCCCAGAAGCGAGTGTGAGTCAGAGAGTATGAGTACTTTTCTGGCTCCCTATATGTCATGCCAAATTGCCTTCCACAAGGATTGTACCAATTTTCACTGGCCCCAGAGGTGTTTGAGAATGCCAGTTGCCGTGCACAGTACTTTGAAGACACAGTACTTAACCCTGGAATGTTCTGAAACCTTAGCCACTCCCATTCTTAGAAGTGGCCACATGTATGACTGTGCATTTTATCACAATCTATCCCGCAGACAGTTGCTTTGTGAAAGAATGTACCCACCACTTGAAATTCTCAGGACTGAGGCTTGTCATTTTCATTTTCTGAGATAACAAATACTTCTTTGCATCATCATTATCTTTAATAGGACCAATTCAGGAGTAGGCTCATAAACTCAGTTTCTAGATGCAAATTAATAAAGTCTCTTCATTCTAAAATGAGCATGACTTAGGAAAAAAAGTCAGGCGTTCATCAACCTTTCACATTTCCATTCTATGTGTTTCTCTGCCCTGGACTGAATTGTATGAGTCCCCCCAAAATTTCTATGAGGAAGTCTTACCCCCCAATATGATGGTGTTACGGAGTGAGACCTTTGAGAGGTAATTAGGTTCAGATGAGGTCATCAGGGTGCAGCCCCAATGATGCAATTAGTGCCATTCTAAGCAGGGACATTAGAGGGCTCTTATTCTTTCTGCCATGCAAGGACACACTGCCTGCAAGCCAGGGAGAGGGCCCTCACTGGGAAACAAATCAACTGGCACCTTGATCTTGGACTTCCCAGCCTCTAGACCTGTGAGAAATAAATGTGTATTGTTTAAGCCACATGGTCAGGTATTTTATTATAGCAGCCTGAACTGACTAAGACATTCCCCAACACTCATTTTTAACACAAAGAAGCAAATGTTCAATGTGATATAGTTAATGTACAAAATCACTTGGCTAATCAATACTACATGTATGACAGGAATCTCCTTCAAGAGTTTCTGCCATTGTCCTCTGTAGTTCATCAGAGTAGGAAACAATACTGAATAAATCAAGCTCCCCAGGTAGATTTTCCTTGGTTTTGCACAAAGATACGTTAACCTGATAGTGATCACATTTGAAGGACTGAAGTTCTGATTAGCCTCAATTTTATGGATTTGTAACCACCCAACAGGTTTTCCTTGTCTGCTGCCCAGTTAGAGCCGATTTATCAAGACAGAGTAATTGCAATAGAGAAAGAGTTTCATTCACGCAGAGCCAGCTGAATGGGAACCAGAGTTTTATTATTCAAATCAGTCTCCCCAAGAATTCAAATACTGGGGATTTTTAAGAATAGTTTGGTGGTAAGGGACCAAGGAGTGGGGAATGCTGATTGGTTGGGACAGGGGTTAAATCATAGGGCATCAAAGTCGGTTCCTCTTGCTGTATTCAGTTCCTGGGTGGGATCACAGAACTGGTCGGGCCAGGTTACCAGTCTGGGTGGTGCCAGCTGGTGCATCAGAAAATATCTCAAGCACCAACTGGGTTTTACAATAGTGATGTTTTCCCTGGGAGCAACTGGCATGGTTTGGAATCTTGTGGCCTCTAGCTGCGTGTCTCTTAAACCATGATTTCTAATCTTCTGGCTAATTTGTTAGTCTTACAAAGGCAGTCTGGTCCCCGGGCAAAAGCGGGTTTGTTTTGGAAAAGGGCTGTTATCATCCTTGTTTCAACATTAAACTATAAACTAAGTTCCTCCCAAAGTTAGTTTGGGCTATGCCCAGGAATGAACAAGGGCAGGTTGCCGGTTAGAAGCAAGATGGAGTCGATGAAGCCAGATCCCTTTCACTGTAATTTTTGCAAAGGTGGTTTCATATCCGCATACTATACTTGAGCAGTCATAAATGTACAGACAAGAAACTGTTCTTCAACGATAAGAAAGCAATAACCTCTCACTTTAAATCCTTGCAGTCATTGGCATAGCATATCCAAAATGATGAGGAGGGCACAAAGAGGGGGAGCAGTAAGGAGCAGGCAATCCAAATTACTTGAATATGCAGCACGTGTCCCCTGTGAGATGGTGCTCATAATTTTTTTTCTTTTCATCATGTATATTGAAGACAATTGACAATTTTGTTTGTCACAGAATGGTAGAAGCAATCGCTTAATTTTTTCAACTCATGTAGCTAGGCTTGTCATGTCCTTCTGACAATTCTGCCACATTTCCAAAAGTCGCGAATGCTTTTCTAGCAGGAAAATGAGTGCGTTTTCCTCCCTACCCCACCTCCGCAGGCCTGCTGTCACTAGGCTCATTCCCACAGACCACCTTGACAAGCGCTGGAAACAAATCAAAGGGAAGACACCCCTGACCCCGGCCCCCAGCGCTTGCCAGCGCATATCCTGCCAGCTTCCGCAGGCTGGCATGAGCAATCACAGGCATGTTTCTGCTTTAGCGACCCCTGACTCCTGCATGAATCTCCTCTGAAATTTGTCCAGGAAAAAGAGCCGGAACTATAGACTTAACTTCTGTCCCCACTGTACAGATTTCATTAGAAAATCCACTTGAAAAAACCTCCCCTCCCCCCGATCAATCTGTACACAAAGGCAGCAATTGAGCCTCAAGCCTGGAAATCAAAGCATGGATTATTGAATATCAAAGCTCACCACGGGGTACCCCAGCCCTCCAGCCTACTCCTCTCCTCCCTTCCTAGGCTTCCCTACTTTTCCTCTGACAGCTTCTACCTGGATGCCCAAACCCCCCTCCTGGATTGTTTTCTCACTCATAATTAAGTTCAGAATGCATCTCGTTCACAAAGGATCCTTGGTAACAATCAACAAGTGCTTACTGAGCACCTACTATGTGCCAGGCAATCTGTCTATCTCTGAGGATTTAAAAATAATAAACCCAGCCCTTGCTTATAGTCTAGAGAGTGAGAAAGAAATAGAAAAAAAAAAAAAAGCAAAATAGTATATACAGTTATAGTGCAACCTAATAAGGGCTATAACAAATGTCTAAGTTGTATTTGTTTTTCCTAACTTACTGCGTATGTGATCCAAAGACTTGGGTTTTCGAGATCTAAAAAGAAGCCTTCAAATCTCAGCTCTGCTATATAATATTGGGGAAAATTACTTAGTTTCTCTAGGCCTCTATTTCCTCATCTCTGAAATGGACATTAAAATGATACCAAGTTCAAAGAATCTGTGTGAAACTTAAATGAGATAATATCTGTGCTTGCCGCCTGTAAATCCTAAAGAACCTATGGAGGAGGTTTAGGAACCTCCAGCTTTGTGCAGCATCTGCACAAAGCCCTACTCAGAATGTCTGTTACATTGAACAGAAAGGGGAAGACAAGAACGTGGTCCAGAAACAGAGAAGAGGCTGAGACTTCCCTTCTTCACCCTGGAAAGGTAAAGTCCTATATGTCAGTCCTATGGAGGAAGGTCTGGCAGTCTGTTTCACACAGCAAGTAAAAAGGCAGAAGTGTGTGTACCAGAGGCCCTAGGTTAAGCCTAAGCTGTTCTCTTGTCATAGGTCTGGTTATGCCTAATGGATGGATTGCGGCGAGGAGGAGCCACGAGTCTATTTCGTGACTTGTACAGCAAGAGAGCCAGGAGCTAGGAACAAGTTGAGTCCACATAGGCCCCCATCCCCAGGACAGAGGAGAGTCTGAGGCTACCCAGGAGCCTTTTCTGTATTGGGCTGCCACCTCAGCCCCCCGGACCTGCCACCTGAGCCTTACAGAGAGGGGGCTTTAAGAAACAAAAGAGCCACTTCCACAATAAATCTCACTGAGCTACAACACGAGGCGGTCCTACACTGAGACAGAAGCAACGGCAGGAGACCCAAAAGTGGAGGAGGGGTCTCCCGAATCCACTGAGGAGCATGGCAAGCCTTCTGCAGCCCAGCCTTGGCAGTGCTCAGCGATCTGGGGCTCCCAGCTATGGCTTGGTGGTAAGGCAACTTAGCCTCAGAGGCCTGGGCTGAGGACATCATCTCAGGAATCCAGAGCCCGAACCAGAGCAGGAGACCAGGAAAAGGGCAGGTGGCATGGCAACAGAACTGAGCTTCTAACCACACAGGAGCCACCACCTGAGGTTCCCAGAGACTGGGAGAGAACTCTCAGGGGACCTGGTGGGAAGGAATCAGAGCCACAAAAAAGCAAAATCCCTGCTGTTACTGTGACTTTGTTTTTGTGCCCTCAGGTTGGAGCAGCCTGCAACACCCAAATGGCTGCTATTTACTCTTAGGTGTGTTAAAAGTATATTCCTGAGAGCAAATCTGTTGTCAAGTAAATTCCATCTGGGGAGTAAAGGAAAAGCCAAAGAAACCCTGCGCCTCATCTCCCTGCCTTGCCGAGGGTGTTTCACGGGGGAGGCTAAAGGTCAGGAGTCCATTGCAGTGACAGAGGAAGGACACCTAGAGGTGGACGTGGGCAGGAAGGGAGCAGGAGAAAGGATGTCCTGAGATAGGAGTGGGGCTGTGCAGGAAGAGAACATGGAAACTGTTAACTGGCAAAGAAGTGCAGGGCAAGGGCCTGGATATACTTGCTATTCCAAAACTACCCTGAAGAAATCCAACTTTATGTCTTTAATTAGGACGGTGGAGCAGACAGCCTGTAGGGTGAGTGGATAGCCACACCACAAAGCATAAGGTCTCTCTGTCCATTGCTGAAGGACGTGAGGCATTGCTCTTATGGCCGAGATGATGATTAGGCTCCTGCTGGCTGGCTCCCGCCGGAAACACAGATCTGAAGGAACACACATCACAACCTCCAAAGTCAAACATCTGGGTCTTCTGAAGAAGACAGGCTGCCAAGAAGAGTTAGCTGGGAAGCTTTAATAGAGCAAAAAGCTGAAAAGCCCAGCTGTGGAGCCCAGCGTCCAGTTAGCTCTGATTCTTGCTTGAAGCCTGTTCAAACAGACGCCCTTTCATTCTTGATGTAGAAAGGAGAGCTTTGCTCGAACTTTCCACCATTAATTTATCTGCACTGTAGAAAAGAGGAAGTCTTTCTTTCCCCGACAAAAACAAAACATTCTTCCTCGTATTTGTGCAATAATGGAGCCTAGATCAGGCAAAGGCTCACCGTGGGCCTGGGATTGGAAACCAGGTACTCACAGATGAGTCTACGCTGCTCACTGCTGAGTAGCTTCCCCTGAAATATTTTCCTTTACTCCCAGAACAAAGCCCTCTTCCTCTGAAATAGCAATTCCACAGAGCCCAAAGGCCCAGGGAGCAACTGGCCTTATCCACTTCATTTCCCCACTGCCTCGGCACTGTGTCTGCACAAAGCCCCGCCCACAATGTCTGTTACATTGAACAGAAAGGGAAAGACAAGAAAATGCTCCAGAAATAGAGGAGACGCTGAGCCTTCCCTTCTTCACCCTGGGAAGGTAAAGTCCTATGTCAGCAGTCAGCAAAGTGTTACTGTTAAGTACGTAGCAAGTGCGAAGGCAGAGCTGTGTGCAGCAGGGGCCCTCGGTTGAGCCTAAGCTGTTCTCTTGCAGGTCTGGTTATGCCTGGAGGAGGGAGGGGGATGGGTAGCCACAGATCTATTTCCAGAGACTTGGGGATTCAGCATGTTCCCCAAAAGAGCCAGGAGCCAGGCATACACATTGGATCCACACAGATCCCACCCCCAGGTCAGAGGAGATTCTGAGGCTACCCAGGGGCCTTTGTGTGTTGGGCTGCCTCTTACTGTAAGAGGACAAATATGTTAGGTTTCATGGGCCAAAAAGCAAAATCAAAGATATTATCATATGTGTACATAACAAGAAAGAAAACATATTTTTATAATTTTTTCCAATCATTTAAAAATGTGGAAACCATTCTTAGCTCCTGAGCACCACATAAGAACAGGCAGCTGGCCAGATTTAGCCTACAGCTCAGTTTACCACCTCTGGCCTATGTCCTCAGCTACTTCACCGAGGTCCATCTGCCTTTTCATGTTTAAATGTCTGACTTACTGAGTTTTATTTGATCAAGGCAGAGTAGAATAAGATGCAATGACTTGACATCAATTTAATTTCCACATCATTAAATGCTCTTGTTCAACCTATGTTCAAACAGCCAACACACCCAGAATGAAAGTTAGCTCCTTATCCACCCTAGCTGAGCCTCATTTAAGAGGTATGTAGAATGTTTGGAAAACCACAGAGTTTTCACCTAAGGAAGGATACCAAATTTTTTTAAGTTCCTGAGTCATGATAAAATATCAGGGGAAAGGAATTATCCAGAACCACGTCCATAAACTATTAGAATAAACAATAATGACTACATAGAGTGATCATGCTCTTTAGAATAATATTCACTTGGGTTCAAGAGCCAGCTCTGCCTCTCATCACCTGTGTTACCATGGGCAAGTTACTTAACCTCTCTGAACCTCACTATCTTCTCTGGTACAAAGAAAATGGCCTGTAATCCCAGCACTTTGGGAGGCCAAGTGGACAGATCACCTGAGGCCGGGAGTTTGAGATCAGCCTGGCCAACATGGTGAAACCTCATCTCTATTAAAAATACAAAAATTAGCTTGGCATGGCAGCTGGCGCCTGTAATCCCAGCTATTTAGGAGGCTGAGGCAGGAGAATCACTTGAACTCAGGAGGCGGAGGTTGCAGTGAGCCAAGATCTCATCATTGCACTCCAGCCCGGGTGACAAGATTGAAACTCCACCTCAAAGAAAAAAAACGAAAAATAGCAAAGCCTATTCTCCTTCAGGACTAAAAATAACATGGGAAAAGCAGAAGATCCATGGATGTTTACAGAATGATAGCTATTATTACAGTACATTTTTGGTGGTGAGGACACTGGGTACTATATGGCCTATCTCTTGACAGGTTACACCTTCCATGATGGAATGTGAAAAGTGGTTGAACAGCCCCACACTCCCCACAAAATATATTCCTCCACGAGCATCCTATGGTATCACAAACTTCTGTTTTTCTCAATCTTTTGGGAAAAGGTATTTAAAACAAACTTTAGCTAAGCATCATTGATATTAATGCTATCTAAATAAGAACTTTATTTATACAATTTCATGTAATCCTTGCTGCAACCCCGGAAGGTGATCAAGGCAGATGTTGTCTCTAGTTCACAAATCAGAAAAACAAACAAAAACTTGAACTTGGAGTCAGAGAATCTAAGGTTGAATCTCACGTGTGTCAAGTTTTGCAACATAAAACTCGAGCTTGTTATTTTACCTCTTTTAGCCTCAGTTTTCTCATCTGCTAAATGAATTTCTGGCGTTATGAGAGATTTTTATTTGAAATGTCTGCCACAGCATCTGGAACATGGCAGGGGTCAATACATACTAGTTTAAACTGTATTGCCAAATGACAAAATCAGACTACAATAGAGTGCATTGACATACACTTCTTCAGGCCATTGGTGATAAGAAATGTATCAGACAAAATGACCTAAAAGTCTCATTGTCTTTGCAAAAATGATCCTCAGGGGTCTGGTAAATTCTTTCCATCTCTGAATGCACAAAATTGCTGCCAAATCCCAGAGTCTGCTGACCTATTTGGAATGCTTTGGTCAGACTAGTAAAGACAGTCTTGGATTCTCAATACTTTCCCCTTTTTCCAGTCAATCTGAAGAGCTGATGCTTCTCTATCACACTACCCAGTGTGTCTCACTCCATTAGTGAGTGACCTGCAACTCAGGGAAGATGCATAGAACAAATACCTGATCTCTTTCCAGTAATGCCTTAAAGGAATGCTTGGTTAAAAATTACCTATTTAGCAAAATGTTCATGAGCACCTACTACATACCAGGCATGTGCTAGACACAACAGATACAAAAATGCATAGGACCAAGCCATGCCCACAGCCTAGTGGGCAAGGTACAGTACAATGTGGTAATGGTTATAATAAAAGGAAGATAGATTGAAGTGCTATGAATATAACTAACTTTTCCATGGAGACTTAAAGAAGATTTCACATAGAAGAAAGCATTGACCTTAGTTGTTGACATGGTTTGGCTGTGTCCCCACCCAAAATCTCATCTTGAATTGTAACCCCCATAATCCCCACGTGTCAAGGGCAGGACCAGGTGGAGGTAATCGGATCATGAGGGCAGTTTCCCCTATGCCGTTCTCGTGATAGTGAGTGAGTTGTCACAAGATCTGATGGTTTTATAAGTGCCTGACGTTTCCTGTGCTTGCACTCACTCCATCCTGCCACCTTGTGAAGAAGGTGCCTGCTTCTTGTTTGCCTTCTGCCATGATTGTAAGTTTCTTAAGGCCTCCTGAGCAATGCAGAACTGTGAGTCAATTAAACCTCTTTCCTTTATAAATTACCCAGTCTCAGGTATTTCTTTGATATGGACTAATACAGTTGCAAAGGAGGAATAAAAACTTTTGAGGTGAAGCAGAGGGTCTCCAAGGACAGCAAACAATGCTAATGAAGGCTCAAAATGTTTAGTGAGATGACACTGGGAAAAGTCAGTGCCTACTACTTGATTTGAGAACCAGGTGATTTTGGCTGCAAGTAACAGAAAACTGTAGCTCACAATGGTGTAAATGATAAGGACATACTCCTTGATGTCTGGAAGTGCACACTGAGTAATCCTGAGTGGATGAATTCAGCTGCTCAGCAGCCTCTGGTTTTAGTAGCTCTCAGTAGCTTATGCTGTATAATAAACAGAACAATTTTGAAATGTCCATTGCTTACAATAGCATGTATTTATTTCTTGTTCATGAAAGTTTTCAACTGGGCTTGACTGGGCTCTGCTGGACTCAGCTAGGCTTGATCAGGCTCAGCGAGTCTCAGCTTAATTCAACATTTATTTCTTCTCATTTTGGGGCCTGGGCTGCAGGAGATGACACTGGAGCATGCTATTGTCAAAGAAGCAAGAGGCCAACCATACCACACAATCACACTTAAATCTTCTGCTCAGGATGGGCAAATGAAATATCTGTTTACAGCCACTGGCACAAGCATGTCACCTGGCCCATGCCAAAGTCAGCAGTGTGGGTCAGTGTGGCAAAGGTGGGGCAGGATCTAAGAACTGTAAAATAGTAATGATGATGATGATGATAATACAATATGTTACTGCTGTTCTGTGAATGTTGGTGTTCCCCTTAAAATTCACGTGTTAGAACCTAATACCCAATGTAATAGTATTAAGGGGTGGGCCTGCTGGAAGGTAATTAAGTTATGAAGGCTCTCCCCTCACAAATGGGATGAGAGCCTTTATAAAAGAGGTTGAAGGGAGCTGCATTTTCTCTTCCACCATGTGAGGCTGCAGCAAAAAGGCACCATCTATGAGGAAGAGGCCCTCACCAGACACTGAATCTGCTGATGTCTTGATCGTGGACTCCCCAGCCTCCAGAACTAAGAGAAGTAAATTTCTGTAAAACAACTACCATCATCAAAAATCTTGACTCCCTCTGCCTCTCTTCTCAGCCATGCACAGAACTGGATTCATCCTGAGGCTGTTGATAGAAACTGGGACTATAGTCTTCCTGGTTCACCTCCAGCACAGAATGGAATTCTTGGTTTGGGTCTGATAGAACCATTTTAGGTGATGTCATTTTAGGTCCCTGAATCAGTGACAGCCACCAGGGACTGTCATGTTCTGATTGGCAGAGACTAATTAGGACCTATCCGTGGAGCGGGGATGAGGCTAGCCTCCCTGGAGTCTCTGAGAAGTGAGTAGATATGCAAGGGAATCAGAATTCTGTTAGGAAGAAAGATGTTAAAAATAATGAATTCTGGGTCAGCAGCTTGCAATGTGCCACATGTAAGCATGTTAATGACACAAAGTTTAATTCTGTAGGATGCAAGGAGACTACAGAGCACTGACATGACAAGATCTGATTTTAGGAGGTGTCACTCTCTGCTCATTTTTCTCCCACCTCTCTGATCACCTCTGTGTCCAAGGGAGACTCTACTCTATCTCTACTTATAGATGTTTCTACTTTTCCAAGTTTCTATCTTGAGGCCTCTGCTCCTCTTTCTAATATTTCAACTAGCATCTTATGCTAATGATTCTAAATCAATACTGCTAATACTGACTTCCCTCTAAAGCTCCAAGCATCTGTTTATAACTGGTCAGTGGTCTTCTCCACCTCCCTCTTGTCTTTGTTATCGGCACCAGATTTGCCTGGATGCGGAATCCTGGGAGTTTCCCTCGACTTTCTTCCCTTGGACCTCACAATTGATCAGTTATTATGTGCTGTCTTTTATGCCCCCTAATATCTGTGTCTGTGCTTGATTACTCAAGTGATGTCCTCAGTGGTCTCCCTCCTCCTTGTTTTAATCCACTTGGAGCCATTCTCCACCCTGCAAACAGGGGGATCTTTCTAAAATACAAGTCTCATCTTGACACTTCCCTGCCTAAATGGCCTGTCATCATGTTCACATCACAGTCCACATCTCTGAGCATGGCATTTAAGGCCCTTCATGCTCTTGCTCCTATACTCCTCTTTATCCTCATCTCCCATTGTCCCCTCCCCTCAACAATCTGGCCATGCTAAACCATGGCAGCCCATGCTTCTGGCACCTGCGTGCTTTCATTCATGCGTTCCCCAGCCCCTTGTCTTCCTGGCTCACTTCTACTCAAGCAACGGCCCTGGCTCCAGGGTCACCCCTTCTGTGCTCTTACTATTCCTTTTGCTCTTCCTCTTCATAGAAATCACCCAAAAGTGTTGCAATTGTATGCTCACTTGCCTATTCCCCTCAGTAAACTCTACTTGAAGGCAGGGACTTTAGCTTCACCATCTCTGCATCCTTAGCACCTAATGTAGGATCTAGTACATGTTTGTCACATGAATGAATGAGACCTAGAGAGATCAATTTATTCTTTTAAAGTTATTCATTCATTCCTTCAATATTAGTTGAGTGTATATTCAATGCCAGGTATTATTCTGTGTATTAAGGATGTAACATTGAACAATACTGCTATCACAAAGCAGACTTTCTGGGGGAGAAAGGGAGTTACACTCTTGTAGAGTTTACACTGATACAAAGAGGCAAGGATAGAAATGGAATTAAAAAATAGAATGTCCAGTCCGTTCACTCGTTTCCTCATTCATTTAGTTAAAGAGCAAATGCCTGCCAGCCATTTTATTCTTTTCATTACATACACACACACACACACACACACACACACACACACACACACACACACACCCCAAATACTGGTTTAGCATCTGTGTCTTCTCTCCCTACCCCCAGCCACCACTCCCAACCCTGACAAAATTATAAGCAATGTGAATTACATAGTAAATATTTGTTGAATTCATAATATTTGGACAGATGGTTAACTATGAAAGGCTGGGAAGCAAGGGACAGAGTCTGCCCCTTCAATATGTTCTGATAGGTCTCAATTTGTGAAGAATAAGTTAGAAAGAAAAGTAAAACTCAAACTATAACCGCTATTCTTCACACACTCTTGTTTAGAGGACGGTGGAGCCATTTCCTGGGTCAGATTCTCTTCCATCAAGTAGGGCACCTGTGAATTTTGCAAAGCTTTGGCCACCTCATTCCCGAGCCCTGGAGCCAGTCGCATCCTCCGACATTCCCTCTCAGAGACAAGAGCCACAAAGAACCTGATGAGCCAATGAGTCTCCTTTCACATGGAATGCAAGGATTCCTCTGCGCCTGGAATGGTGCATCCAGCCAGCACCAAGGGAGCTGAAAGTTCCCCATGGGGCCCCTCAGACTCTAGTGAACTCTTTCCAAGGAAAAATTCTTGACGTTCCATCTTCTCTCTGGAAATTCTGGCACAAATTCTGCCTGTCCCCAGTGGAGACATGCACGCCATTGTGATCTCGCAGAGTCCCATCCGGGGTTTTAAATCCCTCTTATGTGGGAGCAGAATGACCGGGCTATTCTCCCAGCCTGAGCCCTCTTCTGTGAAACTGATGGAAAATTTATATCAAATTCCAACTTTCTCCCAAGGGCTCTTCTGTTTCCCGTCAGGACTGCTCTGTCCTTATTCTCTGATTAAGGGACACATAGCTATGGCTTATGGGGTGCAGGTAGCCCCAACAATGAGCCCATGTATTTCTTAGCGTCAACAACTTTTAAAACTGAAAAGAACCTAAACTTAAAGATTCACAGCTGCTCCTTATACAACAGATAAGAAAACTAAACCTCAGGTATGCTAGTCAACTCAGGACACCGTCACAAAATACCACAGGTTGGGGAGCTTAACAGAAATTTATTTTCTCACAGTTCTGGAAGGTAAAAGCCCAAGTTTTCAACAGTCTTAGTTCCTTCTGTTGTCTCTCCCCATGGCCTCACATGGCCTGTCGCCAAGGCGCATGCATCCCTGAGGTCCCTTTTTTGTGTCCAATTTCCTCTTCTTGAAAGGGCATCAGCCCTACTAGGTTAAGTCCTACCCTCATGGCCTCATTTTACTTTAATTACCTCTTTAAAGGGCGTATATCCAAATACAGTCATATTCTGTATTAGGTTAGCGTGGTGGAGGAGTTAGGGCTTCAACATATGAATGGTGGTGGGGACACAACTTGGCCCATAACCCTACGAAGCTCATAGGTTTCCCCAGGCCATCCCACAACTGTCTGGATCTCAACATCCAAGTCTCAGAGAGACTCTCTCTCGCCATCAAATTCAATGTTACACCCTCTCACACATGCTTTCCCCAAAACCCTGTTTTGTTTTCTTCATAACCCTCACCATTTTTCACCCTGAGAGAAGCTACATGTAAGGCTTTGGAAGAAAACCCAAACTCCTTATCTTAGCCAACAAAGCCCCAATCAGATGGAGTCCCTGCTACCCTCCCCAGTATCAGCTCCATCACACTCTCCCTCTCCTGCTACCTTCCAAACACCCTGGTCTGCCTTCTGTTCCTTGAAAGAACAGGCCAACCTCTTTCCCACATGGCGGCCTTTGCACTTGCTGTTCTCTCAGCACAACACGCCCTTTCCTTGCACAGTTTCTTGCCATTCAAATTTAATCTTAACTATCACCCCTTCAGAAAGGCCTTCCGTGACCAGTCAACCTAAAGCCACCACCTGGTTACATGTAATTGTGCCAACACACCTGAACTTTCTGCACAGCGGTCATCATCTCCTGACACTTTCCTTGTCACTAATTCGTTTACTTGTTAATGTCCAACTCTGCCTCTCCTCTGCCCTCTGCCCCACACCTAGAATGGAAGCAACAGGAGAGCAGGGGCTTTCTCTGTCTTGCTCAGAACCATATCCTCTGTGTTTCCAACTGTGCCTGGCCCCTTGTAAGTACATTAGTACATCTATGATACAGTGCATGAATGAATGATGAGCTAGGCCAGATTTTCTCAATTGCCATACTGTTGACAGTCTGGGTTAGGGTTACAGACTGCAGGTTTGTGTCCCCAAAATTCATGAGTTGAAACTCTAAACCCCAATGGGATGGTATTTGGAGGTGGGGCTTTTAGAGGTAATTAGGTTTAGATGAGATGATCATGAGTGAGATTAGTCTCCCCCGTGGACACAAGGGGAAGGCAGCTGTCTACAAGCCATGAAGTAGCCCTTTCTAGACACCAAACCTGCCAGCACCCTCACTCCCAGCCTCCAGACCATGATAAATAAATATCATTGTTTGAGCCACTTGTCTATGGTATTCTATTACAGCAGCCCAAACTGACTAAGACAGCCAGATTGCTCCCTGTTGTGGGCGCTGTCCTGAACTTTGTAAGATATTTAGCAGCATTCCTGGCCTCTGCCCACTAGATGTCAGTGACACCCACTCCCCAGTTATGATAACCAAAAATGTCTCCAAACACTGCCAAATGTCCCCTGGTGGGAGAAAAGTCACCTCAGTTGAGAACCATGCATTAGACCGTGAGCTCCCAGATAGGAGGAACTGTATCAGAAGCCATCAGATACCTAGTATGTACACGTAATAGGTGCTCAATAAATATTTATTGAAGACAGAAACATTGAAGTTTCACAGTGGCTATAAAAACAGACTGGTCCAGACCCATTCCTTCAACAGGATTTGGCCACTTACTATTTACATGACCTTAAGTAATTCACTTAACTTCTCTAAACCTCTGCTTCCTCATTTGTTAAGCAGAAATATCAAAAAATTCCTACACTGTGATCCCACTTTCTAAACCATAAAGTATAATATAAAGGTACTATTAGTTATCTGTTGATTCCCAGGCTGTGCATTTTTACTACCTCTTGTCAGCTCTTGCCTGAAGTAACTTCAAAAGAGCATATTACTTCCTAATTACTAAGACCCTGCTTTAATATTTACCTGGTCCCTCTTGTCTCCAGAAGTTGGGGGCACTTCCTAAATTTTGTAAAGTTATGCCTCTCCCTCTCTTCTCCTTTTCTTTAATTTCAGATTCACAAACAAGGTCTCTGTCTCAAACGACTCTTAGGAAAAGGTTTGCCCTGGACAACTTTGTCACAGGGAGACCTGAGTTATTTGTGATGTCCCTACTTCACAGTCTTCAGAAACAGTATTTTTCACCTTAAATATTAAGCTGCATCCATGACCTATTAATGTCCCGACCTTTTCTCAAGGAGATGCCACAGAGAATTAGCCTTTTTCTCTCTCATCCAATAATGGCATCTTGTTTTCATCTGTAGCATAGCACATTTCATCACATCTTGTATCAGAAGAGCAGATGGATCTTTACTTATAACTAGACTGTGAGCTTCTTGGGGAAAGGGTGGGATCCAAGGGTGTCGGGGTAAGAGATTATAACCTATGCCCTGCCTCCTTCCATCACCGAATCCCAGAAGGAAAAAAAAATAACTATCAGAAACATAATCCCCTAGGAATCATTAAAGTACATGAAATCTGCTTTTGAGATTAGGAAAGACAAGTCATATTTCTATGAATTCTAAAACAGTACAATTTACAGTATGCATTCTTTTTAATCAAAGCAAGAAAAAAAAGCACGCAAAAAGATAAACTCTGAGCGCCATCTCATGGGGAAATCCACCACTGCCCCATCAGTACCACTCACACAGGGATGAGGGCCCTATGCAGTCCACACCCCTCTCAATCCACCCCAACTCCATCCCCTTGTCAGTCTAAGCCAGGGCAGCAGCCTCAGCAGCAGCAGCACGCAAGGTCTAAGGTGGATGTTGCTGCCTGCGGTCTGGATTCCACCACACCAGGATGAACTTGGGCTCACCATGTGGCCTCTAAACCACAGAAGCCTTCACTCCAGCCTCTATCATACACCCTGGCCATTCCCTACACCTGGGTCCTAGCTCCATTTCCCGCTAGAGCTTAACACTTCCCTGAACCTGAGCTTTCTGAATGAGAAACCTATAGCCAAGGTAGCTTACACTGCCTTCCTCCTGGCTCAGAGCCTGCTGTGAAGAGGCCAATTGCCCCAAGCCCGAGAGTATTGCCAGCCTCCTGGACCCTCCCACTCAAGGGAGGCCTCACTTTCGGATTGGACCTCCCTGCCCAAACACATACCCGCCCAAACACACAGGAACGTGCCCCATCCTTTGGACACTGGGGTTAGGCCCCTAGGCTGCTCCAAGGGGCATTTGGTCCTGCCAATTAGTTTTCCCAGCATAGCCTGCTATCTTTAGCTTTCTCTCCACCCAGGACCATGCTGTTATAATCCCAACATGCCTCACACCTAAGCTCATATAAGTTTCAGCACATCGACCAAAGTCAAAGACCCCCAGCATGCCGCACAGTGGTCCTGTAGCCAGTTCATGGTGATAGGTGGGGGACACAAGACCAGCAAGTCAAATTGCATCATGTAGTGTCTGATGATGCTATCTGATACATAATCATGAATAAGGATGCTGAAGACCACAAACACAAGCATCTATCAGAATCAGGAATATAAGTAAATGAATGGCATGGGTCAGGTGTTAGGCAATCCAGGTTGGAGCCAACTGCCATGCATACCCACTAGGATAGTTATTTGTATGTGTCCATTTGTCTGAGCCGTGGTGCACAGATACTTGATCAAGCACTATCCTAGATATTTCTGTGAAGGTGTTTTCTTGGGCAAGATGAACATTTAAATCAGTGGACTTTGAGGGAAGCAGATTACTGTCCATAATGCAAGTGGGCTTTGTCCAGTTAGTCAAACAAAGACTGACCTCCACCAAGCAAGAAGAAACTCTGCAGCACAATGCCTTTGGACTCTGACTGCAACTTTTCCCTGATCTAGAGCCTGGCAGCCTACCTGGTAGATTTTCACTTGCACCTCCACAATCATGTGATCATGTGAGCCAGTTTCTTAAAATAAATCAATCTATATATGTGTGTGTGTGTCTCTGTGTGTGTGTGTGTGTATATATATATATACACACACGTACATACTATATATATCTTATTGGTTCTACTTCTCTGGAGAACATTGACTTATACACCCATCTCAACAGACCAGCTATTACTATTCAGATCAACTAATTCTAGTGGCCAAACAAAAACATTTTTAGAACACTGCCAACCTGTGGGCAATCAGTTGGGATCTTTCAATGAGAACTAAGACATATCAAACCAGGAGCTGTTCTTAGTCAAAACTGTAGCATCTCTGCCGATCCAACTTAGGGACATCAAATTCTCCAGCCCCCATGCCACCCCAATATCCATGTTCCTTCTCTCCCCTTCCTCAGCCCCCATGCCACCTCCATATCCATATTCCTTCTCTCCCCTTCCTCAGCCCCCATGCCACCTCCATATCCACATTCCTTTTCTACCCTTCCTCTAACCATAGTTCTCTCCACTCTATCCTCAGCACTAGTTCAAAAAGGAAAATGGATAGTATAATATTTATACATACCAGGAGCATAATCATCACAATAATCCTGTGTAATAGACACAAGGATCCTTCCCAGTTTACAGATAAAGAACAGGCTGAGAGAAGTTCAGTAATTTCCCCAAGATCACACAGTAAGCAGAAGTATGGGAGATCAGAGCCTGGACCATCTGAGACCAAAACTCAGAGTCTACCAAGTTGGCTTAGTGAAGATCCTCCTAAAAATATTCATTTTCAGAAATAGCCTGTTTTACTCATCTCCAATAAAAGATGACGAGACAACAGCTCCTGCCACAAGCCATAGGGGCCATCAGGGTTCATCACATCACACAGGCAATAAACGTGTAAAACTCATTGGAGTTCTCCAGCAGAATAACAACTTTATCACCACAGGGTAACCTGAACATCCTCCATACAGCTGCAGTCAGAGCAGTAAATCGAAAACTGAAAGCTGATTCTGACACACCCCTGTTTAAAACCTTCCTGAGACTTGGGCACCTCCTGTCTCTTGTCAGTAATTGCCCCGAGAGGCAGAGTGAGGCTGCGTCTTCAGATGGGGACTAGGTAACCACACTGGAGGGGGAAGGAGGTAACCCAAGGGCTGGGAACCTGCTGAGCCAGGTAAACCATGGTAGTTGGGAAGATTTGAAGGAGAAGTGGGGACAGCCATATTCCTACAGTGTCCTTGCTAGTTAGGAGGATGAATGTGACCTGGCTTCTCTGTGCCCTTCCCAGCTTGCATGTGTAACGTGTCATCAGGTCTTCTCAGGGAGATAGAGCCACTAAGCTTCCCCTTGCATTTTCCTCAAATGCAGGTAAAGAGAGGTTCTCCACCTCTGCATCGATTTTGTTTCTGACTGTAGGTGAAAGGGTTACTCTCACCCAAGCCATTTCTCAACCTGCCCTCATAGGGGACATCAAGAGGCCTCCAGGCTGGCTTCAGAGTGATTTTTGGCAAGAGTAGGACTAAGAGAGGCCAGGCTTTCTGCCAAATTCTGTTCTTGTGAAAAATCAGTTAGCCCATTCTGACCAGACATATAAAATAGCCTGTAATAAATGTCTCCTGAAAATGTTGGGGGAACTTTTCCATCTCTACATGCTAAGATTATAAGAGAGTCATTGAAGCACAGAATTAGTCATGCAAGCTGTGGAAACCAAATATCTAATCAAGCCAAAGAAAAAAAAAAGGAAAGAAAAGAAATGCCTTAAAGTTCTGTTCTCTTCGTCTATGTTCCTTTCTGGTAGATGCAAAGATCAAAGATTACTTTCATAAATCTGTTTGATATGTTGAGATGAGACGGCTGCAGAATCTAATTGCTTGGAAAAGATAATTTGGTGGATATAGTCAGTAGCAAGTGCAGCCTACATTATACAATTAATTTCACCCCCAGAGGGATACCTGGGAATGGGGATGTGGGCGCTAAAATGGCTCCAAATTCTTTGAAACAGGAGACCAGGTGCCTTGAGGTGAAGTAAATTATTTAGGAGAGCATAGCCAGCTATGAGTGAAATGAAGTATCCATACTCTATCCATACTCTAGGGCCATTTTTATCATCCATACATCAGTAATCTTCAAACTGAGCTACATCCTCATAAAGACTTCCCTAGGCATATGTGGGCACAAATATAACGAGTTCCAAATCTACAATTATCAAAGGTGCATTATTTTATAAAATTGATCTGTGTGAGAAAGCACCTTGAGCCAACAAGCCAGGTCCTTTCTCCCTCCTTTCATTCTGCAAAAACAAAACAAAACAAAACAAAACTTCTCAGCCATATGAGTATGCAGCAAGCCCAAGGTGCCAAACAAAGAGATGATTCAAAATTTTGATATCTGCAGAGCATTCATTAATAAGAAAATATAATCCTCACCCGTGTTTATCATGAAAAAAAGCATTTCCAATAAAAAGATTTTACTTTCATGACTTGTAATTGTTTATTAAAATGTACAGTATATACACATGTCATTTTGAATAATTATAATGACAGCTCAATCCAAAAGAAATTCATTTTACAACTTGAAGCCTCAGAGTCACAGGAAACAAGTTTTGTTTCAACTTTTAAACATATTTTCTTTTGCAGAAATGTTTTGATCAATAGAAGACCCTCCAAACATAAAAATAAGTTACAATAAGAGAAAATTCTGTCATGGGGATAAAGTGAAAATATGATTTTCATGGTTTGAAAAACATGTAATGTAGAATTTCCTACTATTAAATAAAAGCCCATTCATGTGATTTTTTAAAAATTAGATAGTGAATGACAAGTGACTATGACATCTTTATGCCACTAGATTAATTTTAAAGAGTGATGCATTATTTTATATTAAAACATTCAGTATTTATAACATGTGAGACATTTCATCCTTTGATACTATTTAAATTTATGAAGAAAAAATTCATAAGTCAATTTAAGAAACACATAAGGGAGTACCTAATTCTTCATAATACATTTATGGTATCTAGAAGCAAGAACTTTGAGGACCAGTGCTTCTTACTTTCTTTTGGGATGAGCAATAGAATTGATGATCAAGAAAAAACAGCTCTGTACTTGGAACTCTAACCTGTTATTGGGCCAATATGTTAGCCTGAGTAGTGTGTTAGTAAGCAGAGATTGCCTTGATGCTCAGCAAACCCATTTCTTCTTCCTGGAAACACTGTTAACATTTCCAACACTCTGCATTTGGATGAGGCCATGTGATTGGTTTTAGCCCAAGGAAGGTGAGGAAAAAGTGATGTGTCCTTCCAGGCCAAAGTGGTTAAGAACAATATCAATACACCTTCTCCATGCTTCTGTCTTCTCATCTGTCAGCCGATGACACCAGAGCAAACTAGAAACAATGTGTTAAACATGGTGGAGCACAAGGTAGATGGATTCCTGAGTGACCACCTGGAGGAGCTGCCTAGAAGAACCTCCTGACAAAGAATAACTGCAATAAAATTGACGTAAGCAAGAAATACGTGTACATACGTGTGTGTGTGTGTGTGTGTACATGAAACCATTAATTATCCTCACTTACACATCTACTAATACCCTATGATTTGATTCAGAAGTGTGCCCTTGCTACATTGGAAGGTGTTCCCTTATCACGCATGGATGGCTTCATTTAAACCACCACTTCCATTTTGATCAGTCTGAATTTCACATGAACATCAAAACCATGGCTGTAATTAATTCAGTTAACTTGTATATTGTCCAAACTGGTTCTACTTAAGTAATCAAACATTCATTTTAGTTTATAACTAAAGCATAAGCTTTGTTTTTTGAAGACCCCAAACATGAAGATAGGAAGTGTTCTGATCTCTAAACCCCAGGAAGTCTAATCCAGGTATTCATCTTTTTAACATTATATTATTGTAGCAAATCTATGCAGGTTGTATTCACAGTGTGACAGTAGTAGTATTCTCTCTGCCTACAACATAAAATCCAAACATTTTAGCATAGTGTGATGGTTAATTTCATGTGTCACCTTGAATGGGCCACAAAATGCCCAGATATCTGATGAAATATTATTTCTGGAGGTGTCTATGAGGGTGTTGGAAGAGATTAGCATCTGAATTGGTGAACTGAGAAAAGCAGATGGCTCTTCCCAGTGTGGGTGTGGCCATCACCGAATCCTCTGAGAGCCTGAATAGAACCAAAAGGCAGAGGAAGGCTGGACTCACTCTCCGCCTGACTGTTGGGCAGCAACATCGATCTCCTGCTGCCCTTGGTGCCCCTGGCTCTCAGGCCCTCAGACCCAGGCTGGAATCTACACCATCAAATCTCTGGCTCTCAGGCCTGCAAACTACACCACCAGCTTTCCTGGGTCTCCAGTTTATAGGCAGATCATGGGACTCTCAGCCTCCCTAGTCATATGAGCCAATACCTTATAATTTATCTCATAGATAGATAGATAGATAGATAGATAGATAGACGATAGATAGATAGATACTCAGATATCTACTATTTGTTCTGTTTCTCTGGAGAACCCTGACTCATACATGTGGCACTCAAGATTCTTTACAATCTCATCCCAATGTGCCTTTCCAGCATTATTTCTCAAGACTACATTTATGCTTTTTGTGTTCCAGCAAAAATTAAATTTTGCTATTTTATTATCTTCAGTATAACTATGATTGTTAGGCAACATTTCTAATGAGCCTAAAACCATTATGCCAAGCATATTAGTATTTCCCAAACTAATATTATAGGAAAGCTTTCAGGAAATACTAATTCCAGGGAAAAAAATAAATCCAACTTCTTTCCTGCTCATATACATTTGTTTGCTTATTTAACAAAATTAAATAGATGTCAGTTTGCCTTTAAAAAAGGTTCTCGCCGGGCGCGGTGGCTCAAGCCTGTAATCCCAGCACTTTGGGAGGCCGAGACGGGCGGATCACGAGGTCAGGAGATGGAGACCATCCTGGCTGACACGGTGAAACCCCGTCTCTACTAAAAAAATACAAAAAAATTAGCCGGGCGAGGTGGCGGGCACCTGTAGTCCCAGCTACTCGGGAGGCTGAGGCAGGAGAATGGCGGGAACCCGGGGGGCGGAGCTTGCAGTGAGCTGAGATCCGGCCACTGCACTCCAGCCTGGGCGGCAGAGCCAGACTCTGTCTCAAAAAAAAAAAAAAAAAAAAGGTTCTCAATATGCTAATATTTAATCAAAATCTCTGGCATTTCCCCAAACTTATTGCTTTTAGGGTCCTTTTCCCCAGCATGTATATTGATATCTACAGAGCTCAGCTCGATTTCTCAGCGGCTTCTGAGATGCCCCAGGACACCTCTCCAGGCCCTTCTTCATGCTGTTCCTTCCTGGGCAAATGGCCCTCCATTCTCTCAACCTCTGTCTCCACCGGTCCGGGTCTAAAGTTTCCCCAGTCTTCAAGGTTCAACCCTCTACCTCTGCCGTACAGTTTTCCTTGGAGTCCCCACCTCTCTGCTCGGCTTCCCACTGCTTCTCTATTAGTGTCGTCCTCAGATTCTACCTTGTTTAACTCTACCATTCACATTTTACCTCCCTCACTAACTGGTAAGGTCTTTAAAGCAAAAACCAAATATTAGTTCTTTGTCAGTGCACTGGCACACAACATTCTGACATAGTATATGCTCAATAATTTTTTTTTTTTGCTATAATGATGGACACTTCAAAGCATAAATCAACCAAGCTGAACTTCTAGTGATCTAACACATATGGCTTGGCTTTTGCATTTATTGAGTGACCCTAAAAAGTTTGCAATATTCAATGTAGACTGGTATGCCATGTCAAGGCCAAGTTTCCTTAAGCAATCACTGGCAAGTGATGCTGTGGGATATAGGTGAAAAAATAATGTCATTGCCTCATTATTTTAGCTTAATATATTTCTGGCTAAGAAGTAATTTCATGAGTCACCAACTTCTTTTCTATGGCACCAGTAGCTACCTTACGCAATATAATAATGAAAAACTGTCATTTGAAGCAGCAACAAAGGAAAGATCAAGTTCTGACCCATGCTGAGATTTTGGAACAGTTGGGCTTTCTGCAAGCCAGGCTGACATTGTGGGGAATGTTTGTTCTGGCCCTGACTACCAAGTCTTCAAAAAGAAGAGCTCACATTTTCCCCTGCCCTTCAATCAGTGTAATGGTTTAACAGACGTTCTAATTCAATAACCCAGTTGGTATTTATTGAGCCCAGCACAATCACCTGTGTTTATCAGTTGCTTTTTAAGAAAGGTAGTTCCAAAAAAAATAGTTATGTGAAGAGATATGCAAAAGACCCCTGGGGCAAAGTCTATTTGTCTATAATAACCTTGTTCCTGTTCCTTATTAGAAACAACACTCCAGTTTTATTGGGGGCAGGAATGCACTCAGCTAAAATTCCAAGTTTCCTCACCTCCTTCTTAATTAGACATAGCCATGAGACAAATTTTGGCCAATGATGGGTAGCAGAGCATGAGGGCCTTCCAGGAGGATTACTTAAAAAGAGCAGACTCAGCCAGGAAGTTTCATCCCTTTCACCCTTCTTCCCACCCTCTGTCGTGTTACCTGAGGTGCTGTGTAACAGTTGAAGCTCTGACAGTAGTCCTGAGCCATGAGGTAATCTTGAGATGGAAGCCTTGAAGCAGAAAGATAGAAGGATGCTGGCTTCTTAATGATCCTATAAGGGTATGCCTACTCCAGCTTTCTTTTACATAAGAAGATAAAACCTCTAAAACAAATTGTTGCTTAAAGGTTTCTATTATAAAGAGTCTGTCTTAGTCTATCCAAGCTGCCATAACAAAATACCACAGACTGGGTGGCTTAAGCAACAGAAGGCTAGAATTCTAAGGGCAGGGTGCCAACATGGCCAGGTGCTCACAAGGGCCCCATTTTCCTGCCATGCAAAGAGCTGCCTCCTCCTCACTGTGTCCCTGTGTCCTCACATAGCAGAAAGAGAAAACAGGTCTCTCTCTTTGCCTTTTTTTTTTTTTTTTTTTGAGGACTCTCACTCTGTTGCCAGGCTGGAGGGCAGTGGTATGATCTCGCTCACTGCAAGCTCCACCTCCTGGGCTCAAGAAATTCTTCTGCCTCAGCCTCCCGAGCAGCTGGAGTGACTACAGGTGCACGCCACCACGCCCAGCTAATTTTTTTCTTTTTTTTTTTTTTTTTGTATTTTAGTAGAGACAGTGTTTCACCATGTTGCCCAGGCTGGTCTCGAACTCCTGAGCTCAGGCAATCCACCCATCTCAGCCTCCCAAAGTGCTAGGATTACAGGCTTGAGCCACTTGTGCCCGGCCTCATTTCTTCTTCTTGTAAGGCCACAAATACTAATAGATTAAGAGCCCAAACTTATGACCTCATTTAACCTTAATTATCTCCTAAAAGCCCTGTCTCCAAATGCAATCACATTAGGGTTAAGGCTTCCACATGAATTTGGGGGCAAACAAAATTCAATCGACCTCAGAGCCCATCCACATCAGAACGTGGCAGGTTTATGGTCCACTACATTAAAGTAAACCTCAGACAAATACTGTCTTGTCCAGAAAGTTAACTCAACCCTCCCTGTGCATTCTGTCTACTTACAATTGTTCTTTTCCCTTGTTCAGGGGTTGCTCATTTCTCCCCTTAACTGCATCATACCCCTTCATTTAGGCAACCACCTGGATTTACCTGCTTGCTTCTAGATCCTAGTCTCCTAGCTGTCAGCTTTATTCACAGTTCTCTCTACATGCTGCTGTATGTTTGGAATCTCCTGATATCTCAGATGAGAAAAACTGTCTAACATAGCCTCTAACATTGCACAAACCCTACCGGCAAAGCTGGAACTGTGGCCTAAATACCGCTCTACAGGGAAAAAAATCTAGATGTCTGCGGATCGACAGGTAGATGCCAAGGCTTCCACGTACAATTGTACAAGTTGTGCACTGCACCATTCTAAGTGGTGCCATTCACATCACAAGCGATCACTCATCTCACTCATCTATGCATGATCTATGCTGTGTAAGTAGCCTGGTACCCACTGCTAAGCAGGCAGAAGTCAGAGTGCAACCAGCCGTGCTGCTGCACCCTCTGGACCACTGAGAAAGGAGGAAAAGAGAGCAGAGATGAAATATCAGTATCTACCATGGCCTGTCTAACATAGCCTCTAACACTGCACAATAACTGAGAATAACACAATAACTGATAACTGAGAATGGGAGGAGTGAATATAATTAGCATGCAGGTATGAACAATTGTAAGGTAGGATATGGAAGAAAATCATTGTCATTCTTACTGATAATAACAATTGTTTGTCATTATCAGAGCACATCATCTAAGTTTTCTCACTTAACACAATCTCCTTTATAGAAATTATTATTCATAGAATGTAATAGATGAGGAAATGAAGACTCAGAGTTAGACGACTTTCCTAAAATTTATTGGCCCAGAAGAGGAAGAACAGTGCTTAAACCCAGGGTTTCCTCTTCCCAGACTGTGTTCTCTCTACCATGTGCTCACACACCAATGGTTTGGGAGCTAAGTATATTCTCATCCTCATTTTACTCTTAAGGAAAATTAGAAAAACAGGTAGTTCCATGCATTTGTCCAAGGAAAATGTGAGAATCTGACCTTTGAGCTGAAATCTGACTCTGGATCCTGGGCTTGTTTCACCACCAGCATGTTACGTTTCTCAAAGAAGGTCATGCCCACTTGACCTTCTGCTAATACACTTGACCCCAATTCCAGTGCTGCCTTTTTTTCCACTATGGAAAGAGCATCCTAAAAACAGGTGAACTATAAAGAACACAAGAGCCTAGTACAGATGAGAAATGTGATTTAGACACATCAGAGCCCACCAGCCCACCTTCCATTCTCAGGCTAGCCATGTTTGCTCGGTGTGCACTGGCTGCTCAGCACAATTGCAGGCACAAGATCTATGCCACTGAGAAAAACACTTCACCAGGGAGACCAGAGCCAACCAATGCAGTTTGGGGCCAACTTTAATTAGCCAATAAATGCTGCCTGGAGGACCATGTTGCAACCAACTTGTAAGACATTATCCTGTTCAGGGGAAAAGAGGGCAGAGAAGCAATGCCTGCTATGGGGACATTGATGATTGAGAATGGGGAGGGGTGGGTATTGTTAGCCTACAGGCTTGATGACCCAAGCACGTAAGGATGGAATGATTTCCAGGGCACAGAAACTAAAAGCAGAGTGCAAGACTCAGGACTATCTCTAGGAAGGATTGTACAATTACATTGTAGCCAGAAAATCACTCCCTTCTTCTCTCCTCTGTCTGCTCCCTGTACCTCCAAACAGTCACAGACTTACACACACACACACACACACACACACACACACACACACACACACACACACTCCTACGAAGCCCGGTCAAATGGAGGTTAGGAAGACATCAAAGAACAAACAACATAACACAATGGTTATGTGTAGGAGGAGATGTGTTTGAATAGGAAACTAGGGTGGTCCTACCAGCTTTGCCTTTGTTAGGAGCTTATTAGAGGAAGATAATTTTAGAACTGAAACATTGATATTAGACTTGACAGAGATAGAATCTGGGGTAGGCCAGGAGAGCAAGATCAGACTTTGAGATCTAAGAAGCACCTGAAGATTGAACAGCAGAGTCAGAGCTATCACTCACAAACAGCACTAATTGCTCCAGTCAAAATTTTACCACTTTCTCTTAACATGTGCTTACAAGGCTGAAGCAAGTACCCAGACCACATATCTGGGTAAGGAGAGCAGACAAGCAAAGGGGGTTTCAGAAAAAAAAAAAAAAATGTGGGAAATGTTTTTGCCTAGATCAGTTTTTGTGTTTGTTTGTTTGGTTGTTCGGTTGGTTGGTTTGGTTTGGTTTGGTTTTTTTTGGTCCAGGTCTCTGTCTTAGCAGTTCTTGTCTTGGGAACACGGCCTTTGACACCAGAGACTTTTGAAAATTCATAGTGCAACTTCATTTACCCACCAGCCATCCCTAGCAGAAAACTGAGGTCCAGAAAGGTGATATGGCTTGTCCAAGGATATACCAGCAATTCATGTCAGAACCACAAGCAGAGAACTTAAGTTACATGAGTAGAAGCCTGTCTTTTAAATACCTGTAGAAGCCTCTCTTTTCAATACTTTTTTTTGAGATGGAGTCTTGCTCTTGTTGCCCAGGCTGGAGTGCATTGGCACAATCTTGGCTCACTGCAACCTCCACCTCCCAGGTTCAAGTGATTATCCTGCCTCAGCCTCCTCAGTAGCTGGGGTTACAGGTGCCTGCCACCACAGCTAATTTTTGTATTTTTAGTAGAGACGGGGTTTCGCCATGTTGGCCAGGCTGGTCTCGAACTCCTGATCTTGTGATCCTCCCACCTTGGCCTCCCAAAGTGCTAGGATTACAGGCATGAGCCACCGCGCCCACCCAATACATTTTAAATACTAGCGTCAAAGCCACTTATTTTCCCCTGACAGCTGCCACCTGCCCCCTAGAGTCACCATCCAGCTTCTCAAGACTGCTCGGCATGTGTGGAGTTTCCTGGGGACCACTGTATCAGACAGGATTAGGTTTGCCTGCGTGTAACAGAGAAGCTAAGAGTAAGTGTGCATATTGCTCGCTAATGAAAAAGAAGTCAACAGTACGTAGTCTAGGGATGGCATATGAGCAACACAAAGCTGTCTGGGACTCAGGCTCCTACTATTGTGCCAGACTACCAACTCCGGAGGGTAGCTCAGATTATCATGATCCGAGATGCTCTGCTAGAGCTCCAACCTACACTTAGGGCAGTAGAGGGAGGTAAAGTTTAAAAATAAAAAAAGGTATACCTATTCCTTTTAAGAACATTTCCTGTGTTCACTCACAGCCCTTATCTCATTGGTCAAAACTGAAGTCAGTCAAAAGCTTTCATCCCAGTTGCAAAGACAAACGGGGGAGTAGTCATTTAATTATTGGCAATATGCCATCTCCTTAATAATGAGAGGCAAACAAAGCTTGAGAAACAATGTGGGTTTCTGCCATACCCAGGGCCAGTCTCTAGGTGACAGGAAATGGATAAGAGAAGACAAATGAGTAAGTCAGAGAAGACTCATGCCCTGATGCCATTTGAAACCAGAAGGCCATGAGTTAGCACAAAGGAGAAAGGAGAGAGTTTTGCATGGAGGCAATCTCGTAGACAAAGGCCTAAAGGAGGGGATATTAAAAATTAATATAATAGGAGAAATAGTTACTGGGCCAATGGTAATGGAGAACAGCCTAAGGAACCAGGTATACAGGTAGAATAGGAGAGGCATTTGATAACCTATCAAGACCTAACCTCTTAGTTTTTAGCATTTCAACATTTATTGCACGCCTACTGTGTGACAAAACCTACACCTACTTGAGTAAGAAAGAATGAAATAAACCAGGTGTGGTGGCTTACGCCTGTAATCCCAGGACTTTGGGAGGCCAAGGCAGGAAGATCACCTGAGGTCAGAAGTTCGAGACCAGCTTGGCCAACATGGTGAAACCCTATCTCTACTGAAAATACAAAAATTAGCCTAGTGTGGTGGCATTTGCCTGTAATCCCAGCTATTTGGGAGGCTGAGGCAGGAGAATTGCTTTAATCTGGGAGGCCGAGGTTGCAGTGAGCCAAGATCACACCATTGCACTCCAGCCTAGGAGACAAGAGTGAAACTCTGTTCCCCCCACCAAAAAAAAGAAAGAATGAAAGAATGAAATAGCCACTAAACTCATGAACCTTAGACTCCAGAAGAAAAATAAAACACATAAACCATTGCAGTGAAGAGTGATGGAGATGATCCTAGAGAAAGTTCCATGCTAGGGAAGCACCAAGAAGAGGCACTTAACACACACTTAGAAGGTCGAGGAAGGCAGAGGCCACTTGTAGAAAATGCAACCAAAAAAAAAAAAAAGCCATTAGCACAGGGTTAAGGAAGAGGCTCCTGGTCTGCTCTGGCAGATTCAAATCCTAGCTCCACTTCTTAATGACTGTGTATCCTGGTAAGGCATTTATTATCTCTGTACCCCAACCTCCTGATCTATAAGGTAGGGATCCTAATGGTGATAGTAGCACCTATTTGCTAGGATTGCTAAAAAGATCAAAGGAAATACTCCACATGAAGTCCTTAGCATGACATCTGGCATCAAAATAGGTGTTCTGGTTAGATGAGCTGTGAATAAGAAGATTATTACTAATGCTAAGTAGGAACTTGTGGAGAATAAGAAAAAAGGGATCCAAACAGAGGAAACAACTTCTTCAAAAGGCCCGAGTCACAGAGAATCAGAAGGAAGGGGTACAGGTTCTTCCTGAGAGAGAAAGCTGAGGAGGTGAGCGTAACAGGTCATGAGAGAGTTTCGAGCCAGGTAAAGGCATCTGGGTTTTAACCAAGAGCAATATAAGACATCATTAGAGCAGGGAAACTGACATAATCAGTCTTCCAGCTTAGAAAGATCACTCTAACTACCATGGTGTGAATAGATTGACCAGAGGCAACCTGGAAGGCCAGGTGCTGATCAGGAGACAGTCATGGTAATCCTGATGACAGCTATTGTACCAGACATAATTATTAATAAAAGCTACTTTTATTCTTTAAAATGTCCTTATTTGGAGAATAAATTATGGCACCACTGAATAACATTCATATATACAACCCTATTAGGACAACAGGCAGAAAACTGGGACTCTTCCACTAACCAAGCCATATCATCACTCATCTTTCTGACACACACACACACACAAGAATCCCCTATCCACAATGGTAAGTAGTCTCACTGGGATGGTCAGTGCAAGTGCCAGACAGTGAACCCATGATTCAAGGTAGGATGACTGAACTCAGGTCTTTGAACTTGACCAGAAGTGACCAAAAAACCCTAAACACCAGAAAGAGCACATTCAGTCCAGCATCATCTCCCAGTTATACCATCAAAGCATCCTGATTCCTAGACCCGTGGCACCATTGTTTCTGTTCTTCTATAAACCTACTTCTCCCTTCCCACCAATTCTGTGAGTTACCTGATGCCATTACAATAGATTTCTTTTGTGCTGTTAAAAATCCTAATTGATCGAATTACAATCAGCTTTATTCCACCTCTGACATTCACTAACTCTGTGTCTTTGGCCTTAGTTTTCTCATCTATAAAAATAATATAATGCATACTGTCTTAGTCTGTTTTGTGTTACTGTAACAGAAAAACACAGACTGCTTGATTTATTTTTTAAAAAGAAATTTATTTCTTACTCTTCTGGAAGCTGGGAAGTCCAAGGTCAAGGAGCCACATCTGGCAAGGGCCTTCTTGCTGCATCATCCATGGCAGGAAATCAAAGGGCAAGAGAGGGCGGGAGAGCAAGATATCACACTTGGAGCTGCAGGCCCCTTTATAATCAGCATTAACCGATTTATGAAGATGGAACATGAACACCTCCCATTAGGCCCCACCTCCCAATACTGTTGCACTGAGGATTAAGTTTCCAACACATGCTTTTGTGGGAATATATTAAACCATAGCATATACCTTATAAAATTGTTTTAGAAATAAACAAGACAATATATGCCAAGCACCTGGCTCAGTACCTGGTTCGAGAGTAAGACATCAGCTATTAACTTTTTTCCAACCTTGCTTTTGGCTAATATTATGTAGATTTTCTTTTGATATTTCAAACCAGTATTTAGAAAAAGGGTAATCATTGGAATGACTTTATTTATTTTATTTATTTTTAAGGCAGAGTCTTGCTCTGTCGCCCAGGCTGGAGTGCACTGGTGTGGTCTCGGTTCACTGCAACCTCAGCCTCTCAGGTTCAAGCAATTCTCCTGCCTCAGCCTCCCAAGTAGCTGGGATTACAGGTGCCCACCAGCACACTCAGCTAATTTTTTGTATTTTTAGTAGAGATGGGGTTTCACCATGTTGGCCAGGCTTATCTTGATCTCCTGACCTCAAGTGATCCACCTGTCTCAGCTTCCCGATATGCTGGGATTACAGGCGTGAGCCACTGCACCTAGCCAGAGTTAAGCCAAGATGCATCATGATGTCCAACTGAGATTCAGTTGTACTCCTGAAAAAGCATAAGGAAAATAATAGGTGAATGGAACATTATGTGTAATGTTTCCTTCAGTAAGAATAGTCTAGGTTGTGCTGCAGTAACAAATAACCCCAAAAATCTCAGTGGCTTTTAACAACAAATGTCTATTTCTTGCTCACACTACATTTTCATTCTGAGCTGGGAGGGTGCTTGGCTCCTGTGCATCCTCACCTAGTGTGTCAGCCAGGGAAACAGAACTCATGGGGTATATACATAGAGAGAGATTTATTTTAGGAATTGGTTCACGTGGTTGTGAAGCTGAGAAGTCTCAGATCTGTAGGACACACCAGCAGGCTGGAAATTCATGTAGGGATTCTACGTTGCAGTCTTGATAAGAATTTTTTTCTCTTTGGGAAAACTTGGTCTTTGTTCTTAAAGCCTTCAACTGATTAGATGAGGCCTATCCACATTATGGAGTACCACCTGCTCAAATTTTACTGATTTAAGTGTTAATCATATCTAAAAAGTACCTTCACAGAAACATCTGGACTGGTTCTTGACCAAACAACTGGACCCAATAGCCTCGCCAAGTTGACATAAAATTAACCATCACACCCCAGCTAAAGAATAAACTACCATCTCAAATGTTGCCTATCATTGTGACAAAAGGGAAAAGAACATGGCAAATCACACTGGCTCTTAACATTTCCTCCCAGAACTGATACTTTTCACTTTCACTCACTTTCACTCATAGTTCATTGACCACAGCAAGTCATACAGCCTAATATTAATGAGGTCAAAAAGTACAATCTTAGCAAGGGCCCAGAATAGAGCCAAAATATTTATGAATGGCCTTAATGAATACCACAATATCATAATCTCATTTTAATTTTTAAAAATCATGCCCTCTCCCTTAGTCCTTCCCTTTTATACTGTGTTGGCAAAAGCCTTCTGTGTTCATAGTACACAGAGATTCCCTTGAAGGAAGATGGGACAAGGGAGAGTCATTGATAGAAGCATCTCTCATGAGGCTTCTTACCACAGGGCTCTCAGTCTCTGAGAGTCTAATCAGAGAGGAGCCCATGAGGTTTTGTATTGTCCACTGTGAAAAGCAGCAGCACCTTCTACACTGCATATCATTCCAGAATTTGTCCTGTGCATTGAGAACCTATGAGACAGAGGATCGTATTTCTTACAGAGAACAGGCAGAAATGGGGCAGATGGAAGAGGCATCTAAGTTATGACTTCTGAAAGGATTTTCAAACGTCTTTATTCTGCTCTGGGGCTTGTGCCAGATTTCCCTCCTGTGTTCATCTAGGGGAATTTTCATAGACAATTTATATAAAACAAGGATCTGTCCCTTGGTGCACAGTCAGCTCAGGGAGTAGCCACTTTCCCACCTTCTGCTTCCAAAAAGTAGATTGGTCGATTTATTTTATCCTGCTGAGGCAGCCAAGCTGAATTAGCATCACTGGGTGCAAATAATCTAGGCTTCTCTTCAAAAAGAAAAGAAAAAAGTCATCTGGTTGCTAAAGGCATGCAAAAGTTGCACTAATTGCTTTCTAGTCAACCCCCTTCTTGGCAATAGACAGCCTGGAGAACCCGCTAAGAAGGGTGTAGACAGATGTCAGTGCCCATGTGACACCCGGGCAATAAATGTCTGCACTTCACAGATGTGCTGAAGATTGCATGAGCTAATGACACCTATGACAGATTTAGCACAGTGTCTGGCCACAGTCTTGCTCAGTGGATGACAAAAGTTCTTACGGGCAATTTTGCTCTGGAGCTGCATGTAGCTGCTTAGGGCTGGGCCCCTAGAGGCAGGTAATCCAGAGCTTGACTCCAGACTCAGCTACTCAGCAATCGTGGGACCCCAGGCAAGTTACTTAACCTCTCTACACTTCCATTTCCCAATTACACCATCAAAGCATCCTGATTCCTAGACCCGTGGCACCACTGTTGTATCTGTTCTTTTATAAACCTAGCTCTCTCCCTTCTCATCAATTCTGTGAGCTACTTGACGCCATTGCAATACATTCTTTTTCTGCTGTTAAAAATCCTCAATGTCATAGCAATACATCCCTTTTCTGCTGTTAAACATCACTTAAAGTGATTCCCTGACCCCCAAAATAGAAATAAACATAGTGCACAGCACATAAGATTA
This sequence comes from Papio anubis, assembly GCF_008728515.1. Taxonomy (NCBI): domain Eukaryota; kingdom Metazoa; phylum Chordata; class Mammalia; order Primates; family Cercopithecidae; genus Papio; species Papio anubis. The sequence goes on from NC_044983.1 coordinate 117,979,675, forward strand.
TTGTGAGGATGAAAAATTGACATAAACAAAGCACTTAGCAGAGCAACTACATTCGTGCGTAATCAGTTCTATTAGCCCCAGCTAACAAGGGAGTCAGGACCCCAGCTCGATTGTGGTTCCTCTGCTCAGTTCTTTTCAAAACAGTACCATCTTTTTAAGGACAGTAGTCTTCAAATTCTGCCCGAGGAGCCTAGGTGCCTCTGAAGTGGGATGGGGAAAGTGAGACAGATAGGGCCTCACCCCTCCTGTCACCAGAAAAGTCCTGCTTTGATCTGTTCCAAAAACGAAGATGCTGCACACAGTTTTACTCTCCAAAGTGCTCCTGTGGGCTGGGCGTGGTGGCTCACACCTGTAATCCCAGCACTTTGGGAGGCTGAGGCAGATGGATCATGAAGTCAGGAGATCAAAACCATCTTGGCCAACACGGTGAAACCTCATCTCTACTAAAAATATAAAAACTTAGCCAGGCGTGGTGGCGGTCACCTGTAGTCCCAGCTACTTGGAAGGCTGAGGCAGGAGAATCTCTTAAACCCAGGAGGTGGAGGTTGCAGTGAGCCGATTGCACCACTGCACTCCAGCCTGGGTGACAGAGCAAAACCCCGTCTCAAAAAAAAAAAAGTACTTCCGTGGAACAACATTTGAACATTTGTTCTTTGGTGTCACCAATCATCTTCTCATTCTTAAAATCATTAAAAATGAGATAAATAAAAATAACCATTTATTCTTGATTCTTTCATCCATTTATTCATTCTTTTTTTTTTTTTTATTAGTGTGTACATTTTTTAACCAGGCCTCCAGGGTTACAGCCTTGAACAAACAACACAGTCCCTGGGGGCCTGCAGGTCATTTTCCAGGCAGACATAGACACAGAGACAGGCCATGGTAACCTAACTGTTAGAAACCTCATGCTGGAGGCAGGTACATGATGATGAAGGAAAAGACACCATCCAAAAGTCTTTGGGGGTCAAGAGAGATTTCTGGGGAGAATGGTGTAGAAACTGAAACCTAAAGGGCTGGTATGGAGGATGGGAGAAGAAGGGGGGCAATTTTTCTGGGTAGAGGCCCAAAGGTAAGAGAGAACATAATAAATTCTGGGATAATTGCCCAGCAATTGGGAAGGCCAACAGATAGGACAAAGAGAAGCCAAGTATCCCAAAACATGAGGATTCGAGACCCAGCTAAAGCCTCTCCTATCTGGATAGATGTTTCACTTGCAGCAGATCAGGATGTAAATTCACTTAATGATTCCAGTCAAGAACCGGGCATCCCAATATGTCCCCTCCAAGTTACAGTGTCTGGAATGGTTCTTGGTTGACTTAGTGAAGGAAAACTCTTTTGCTGCTTGGGCTCGAAGGCACACACTGGGAACAGGCAAGCATGGGCACCCCAGGAGAACCCTGCCTGAGAAAACACTGTCGTTGACGCAGCTTTCTCCTGCCTCTCAGCAGAGCTTGTGTCACTCGCTCCCCGGAGGGCAACTTCTTGAATAAAATCACTGAGCAGTGGAGAGGAGGTCTTTGCAAGACTTTTAAAGTTAAGCTCTTCCCCGGGCTGGGATTGGGAAATGTGAAATTTGCTGATTGAATTCAAACTTCTCCCAGCAGGTGCAACAAGTGTGAATGTTCTCAGATTGTGAACAAGGCCATGACTAATTCTCACTTCATGCATCCAGCCTCCAAGCCAAGAGTCACAAGGTTCACTTCTTCATGCATCCCTGTGAAAAGCAAATGCAATCCTCCCCTCTGGCAGGAGCCTGGGCATGAAGTCAAGGTGGAGAAGGGTCGTTATCTTAATGGTGTTGAGATCACAATTACAATAATAGTAATAAATAATATTTACTGAGCACGTACTCTGTACCAGGTACTGTTATAAGCACTTTGCATAAATTAAATTAATTCATCTCAGAAACCCTGAAGCCAATAATATTACTATCCCAATTTTACAAAAACAAAAAGATGTCCAGAAAGGTTACAGGTAGCTGGATAAGGAGATAGAAAACTACAGAGTTGGCAAAACCTGTAACACAAAATAAACAATATCCATACATTAAAATAGTGTCATTTTTGCTAGAACTGACTACAGGACCTCAATCACCACACATGGGCCTACTCTGAGAGCATGTGTTTTTGAAACATTGTCCCTACAGGTTCATTGATTTCTAAATAATGCTACTGCGATGGGGCCATGAATCCATGGCCAGGCCTCATTTGTAAGCAATCTCATCTCAAAGAGATCTTCACAAATGACTCCCTAGGTGCCTGATCTTCCCTCCTGCAAGGTCCAGATACCCAACAATGATTAATCAGTGAAATAAGAAGGAGATAGGGCTTCCATAGTGTCCAGAAGGCCAACCTGGACTGACTCTTCTTCCATTATCACACAGGCAGAAGCATCCTTTGTTAGTAGTGAAAATTTGGGGATCCAGGAGTAGAGTCAAAATCTACATCTCCTGGTCCAGAGATGGCAGGTGATGGGGTAATGAGGCTGCTACAGAGGAGGGGTGGGAAGCAGGTGATTCAAGCAGTAAGGAAGGATAAAGGATTATGTGGAATATAAGCTTCACCTACTCCTTTGGGTGTACGAAGCAGGATCTAGAGACATAACTGTGCTCTGCTATATATAGCTGTGTGACCTTGGACATGTCACTTCACCTCTCTGAGCCTCAGGTTTCCCATTTGTACCTTGGAGGTAATGCTTTCACCTAACGCCCCACCTCACAGGGTATGTAGGGAACATCTGTTGCTTATTCCCCCTTCTCCTGTCAACAACACAATTTGCTTTTTATGCAGCTTTGAATACCCAGCTTTGAAAGTTTCTCCATAGTCCCTGGGCCAAGGAGTGTGCATGTGCTCCAGGCTGGGCCCATCTGACACCCTTACCCAGATTCCTGAGCAGGGAAATACAAAATTGAGAACAGTCAGGATCAAGGCAGGGCAAAGGCAGAGCCTGAAGAAATGACCCTTTTGTTCCTGCTCCCCCATCTCAGCCCTGGAGAGCTCCAGGTCCTGCCATTATGTGACCCATCTGCATTGTTCAAAAAAATCTCTCGATACTTAGATGAGCCAGGGTCACCCAGAATGCTGGCTGACACAAAGGTATCGAATGAGGACGTGATGTGAGGAAATGTGCTTAGACAACATAAAAGATGTGTACAAATGCCAGGTGGTATTCTCCTGAACATTCCACACTGTTGGCCACCCAAGGGTCTTATTAAACGATTGTTGAAGCAAGACTGTCGAGTGTGCTTTTTGTTCTTGGACACAACCTTTCAGAGATTCTTCTGGCCTTTTGTCCTCATGGACAGAGCTACTCACTATGGTTCTTTTACATCCCCAGCAGGTCACAGGGCACCAAGTCACTAGAATGTGTCATCGTTATCACACGATGCTCAAAGCCTTGTCTCTTTTCCCCCTCTGATTTACTTCCTTTATTTCAGATGCTTATTCCTTGATAGACTAATTTCAAATGAAAAGCCATGGGAAGCAAGGCAATATTTTTGCCCTCAGTTCACACCAAAAATCTGTAAGAGAAAGACAAGTGATGACCAGATGCCCTTAGGACTTTGCAACTCGCCAGCTTTGTGACAAAGCAAGTTATTACCTCTCTGAACCATGGTTTACTGCCTGTCAAATGCTGGTGTTAAATGAGAAAATCTCTAAGGACTCCTTTAGGGCTGAAATTCTCTGAAATGATTTGGCCCCACCTGGGTTTAATGCCAATCCATCTCCTGTGCTCCATCTTTAATGCAAAGAGACCATGGCACCTCTCTCTGTCAGGACCATTTCAGGTCTATATAAGTGTTCCTAAAACTTCTTTAAACCCCAGAACAATAAATCTGTTTCATTGAAAACATCTATAGCATTCTTCCTCAAGGAAAATATCAGATCTTAAAAAGAAATAAAACGTCTACAACAAAAACTAAATCAAACAATTTAATTAGACATCACAGAAAAGAAAAAATAACTGTATCAGATTTTATTACAGAAAATATAAAACTAAGAATTTTCCCAAATGCTTGCAGCATGCTTGCAAGCTGTTCAAAGAAAAAAAGAAAAAGTGTTCCACAGTGCCATATTAAAGCATAATAATAAAATAAAACTACCCAACGTTGCACACATACATCCATCTCTGTAAGGTGAGTTGTCAAAATAGATCCTTCGTGTCTCAACAAGTGAGATTGCCCTTGTGAGAACCAGTTCTTTTTGCTGCAGAAATGGAAGCACTAAACTTTGAATGGCCTCTTGTTGAAATATCAAAGTGGTTAAGGCCCCCTGCGCTTTGGGGGGAGGAGAAGAGATCTGGAAAAGATTAAGTATCTTTCATTTACTAGATCTTGATTTCAGGGCTTCCCATGTGAAACCAGAGCAGCCTCATCACCAGCCTGGCAGCCCTTCAAAATTCATCTTTTCTGCTCCTAAGACAAATCCATATGTCAGCACCAGCAGAAGCGGCAGAGATCCCAAGAACTGAGCAGTCCTGGACCCACAAGAGTGGAATTTGCTCCAAAAGCCCTGATTGTAAAAGCTGCCATCAGGCAAGGAGAAAGCAGAACCAGAGCCCAGCAGGGGCCCGTGGGCACTCCCCTCTGAGGTTGGCCAGAGCCCTGCAGACAGACCCCTCCTGAGGGCTGTTGCAGGGATCCCGTTACCTTAGGAGGGCAGGAGAGGTTTTTTGTTTGCATTTGGATCCCTCTAGTGGAGTAACGAAAGTACACTGTCTTGGTCTCCTGAAGAAGGCATGTGGAGAGATGGAACCCCCCTCAGGGAAGTTAAAACCAGCTGCCAAAACTTGTGGCTGCTTTTGCCTCTCCTTCCCGGGAGTATGCAAACAACTCTGCAGCCAAGCAACCAATCAACATGTAATTCACACCTACTGTCTACCCAGCATTGAAGGGCAGGGGAAGTGCAGGAGAGATCGGCATCATCTCTGTCTCTTGAGGTGCTCATAATATGATGGGAGGGATGATGCAATGATTAGCAAACACTAGACCTCACATTTAATAAGTGCCAAACTTACACATGAAGTCATGTCATGTAACAGTCCCTAGAGAAAGCCTCGAAATCAGACTGCCTGTGTTCCTCTGCCTACCAGCTCAGTGACTTTGGGCTTTTTCATTCAATAGATATAAACTGAGCACCTAATATATAGCAAGTACAGGTCTGGGCAATAAGTATACAGCCAAAGAGTCCAAAAAATATCTTCCCTTTGGAACCATATACTCTTTATTGGCGGAAAAAAATAAAAGGTTGTTCAAAGCACCTATCCCATAATATTGTGAGGTTAAATAAAATAACCTTAGCACTTAGGCCTGGCACATGAAAAAAAATCTCAGTAATGTTAGCTTTTGTTATCATTCTGATTGACCCTAGAGCCTTTATTTTGCTTCAGGGTCCTTCCAAAGTTGTACATCAAAGAGACAGCCATCCTGGGCTAGAGTCAAACAACTCAACTCCTAACTAGTGAACCACAAACATCCAGGGGCCTCCAATGTTCTGATAAGTAAAATAGGGTTGGTTGGAGAAGATGCTCTTAGTGCAGCTCTGATGGGTCAAGTTCTTAGACTTTTACTGGGCCACATTGAGTGGTTGAGGAGTTTCCTGTGTGTAAATAGGTCATGCATACGTCTGTCTGTCTGGCCCACTTAATCCCAATGTCCCCTCCATTTGTACTGCCTAAGAGTCCTGCTCATATTGTTCCTCTCTTCATATAAGCATGCTGGACGTGGCTCCTGCCCCCATAAGAGTAGACATATGGTATAGGATTCCATGATATGGATTTGGGCTTGTACAGAGGTGGGAAACCCCATGAGGCCTGAAGCCTAGTGTGTCCTCTAATAGACCTTTTGCTGGAGAACACTATAGGAGAATAGGAGACACTGTCCCAGTCAATGACAAATTCTCACCATTTGGATATTTCTTACCTTCAAAACCTCAAGGGGAAGAGGAGTAATTGAATTGGCAGAGCAAGATCTGGCATTTCGGGGTCCTCTACCCAAATCCTCTTTTATGCATTTAAACCCCACGCATTTCTATCCCTGAGAAAGGAGTCAGTATCTCTCTATTATTGGGTCTCTTTGAGCCATGATACTCTAAGACCCAAGGTTAAGAGACAGAGGTTGGCCTGTGGCAAGAGAAAGCAGAAGAAAATAGTGAGTGGAGAGCACGACTATTTTTTAGGATATTAATTATTTTAACTTGCATTAATGTGGATAGTTTTCTGAATATGCTTAATAAAAAATAAAACATGAGGCAAAGAGTAAAATGTGATCTACCTTTGAAATCAGAAATCTAAGTTCAAGATCCAGTTCTCCTTTTCTGACAGACAATGGAATTACTCCCCAGTGACTCCAGTTCCCCTTCCAGGCACATGGGGAAAAGGTCCTTCCCTTCTCCCTTGAAGTTAGGTCAGGCCATGTGGTTTCTTTAGTCAAAATGAAGTGTGAGTGTAAGAAATCTGATTTACTATCCAGTGGAAGCATTTAAGAACCAGTGTGTGGTTCTCTATGTTCTCTTTTTTCTTCTGCAGTAACTCTGGAAGCACTTGTTAATATAAGATTGAAAAGCCTGGAATTCTCCAAACCCAGAGTGAACTTTGCACAAAAATTAACTTTTATGTTATTAAGCCACTGAGTTTTTTAGGGTAGTTTGTTACTAAGCACAACCTAGCCTATTATGACTGATACAACCTCTTACTAACTGTATCATTTCAAGTAAGTTACTTAACCTCTTTCAGGTTCAGTTTACTCATTTGTAAATGGGGGTAATAAAAGTTCCCAGCATTAGGTGAGGATTAAATGTTACAATGTATCTTTGAGGACTTACTAAACTATAAAGTATTGTACACATTAAATAATTCAATTCAATGTCTGTTAACTGAGTGTCTCCTATTGTCTAGGCACCATAGGAAACACTAGAAAAGCAGAGATAAATGAGTAAGGCCTCTACCTTACAAGAGTTCATACACCTGGCACAAATCACTACACTTGTTCTCTGAGCATCGAAGGTGAAAAGACACAGTCTTAGGAAGCTCACAGTTAAGAGGGAAAAGCAGACAGCTAAGAGGAATCTTTCTCTCTTACCAAAGAATAAAAGGGAAGAAGTGAACAGTATCATTCTGTCTGTTTTATTCAAACCTACAAAAAATGCCCACATGACCTAGCAGCTGTCTGCAAAAAAAAAAGAACGAAAGAAAGCAAAAAGAAAAAGAAAAATGCAAATGATCTATTTCAATTAATCTTTGAACTCCATTGTCTACTTTCACCTTGATCTCATTGCCTATTTTTCTCAGTATATATCTCTAACCTGGAGCTCTCTGAGAGGCTCCTGACAGGCAGCTCTGTCAGCTTGACACTTCCACTTGGATGTGTAAGAGAACCTATAGTTCAGGAAATCTAACATCAAACTTAGCATTTCCTCTCGGCAATGCCAGCTCTTCTTCCCCATCTCTTCCCATGTACCCCAGTCTCTGACGTTGGGAACATTACTGTCATCTTTAACTCTTCATCTTCCTCACCCCAAGTCCCAGTAAATTTCCAGATCCTAAAGACTCCACCTCCAAAATCTCTTGCAGTCAATGTTTTCCTTTCTATGGCTACCACTATTCCTATACTATTGCAAAAGTGAAAATGTTCCCCTTTAATCCATTCTACATTATTCTTTAAGTGCAGCTATGATCATCTGTTCTAAAATCTTTAATAACTTTCCATTTCCAAATTAATTCAGACTACTCACTCAACTTGAAGTCTGTCCATATCCTGAAAATATTTTGACAAATATTTGTTAAGCACCTTCTACGTGCTAAACCTACCCACTGTCCAAGCTCTGAGGATGCAGAGAGAAGTAAGATCAGTCCCTACCCTTTAAGAGCCTCTTGTCTGGATGAGGAACTATGGTGCCCAAGAAACACATCTCTTAGATCTTCTTTGAGAGAACCTGCTATAGGGAAGACAACTGGCAGACCCATCCATGACCTCCAGGAATGCCAAGGCCACATTTCCCCTAAGACTGCTCCTGGCCTATGACTGAGCATAGCCAGTCATTAAATCCAGTTTTCTCCTGCCCAAGGTGAGGTTTTTCTGATGGGCAACTATGGCTCAGCAACTCTCCATTGGCCTGGCTAAGAAACTCTCAAGATCATGCCACAAACTTCTCTGGTTTTTTCTACCCAGTCTGGCCTGCTCTCTCTTCACAGGTGTAAGATCAGCATTGAGGTCTGAAGGTCTGGGCTACTCATGCTCTTTTCCCCTTTATCCTTCACTGGCATTCTTCCAATAAATCAATCCCATAACTAATTTCATCTCTATATCTGCTTCTTGGAAGACCCAAACTGACACAGAGTCAATCATATAAATGTGGAATTTCAGTTTGGCATGGTGAATACTGTGTGACACAAGTAGCCACAGAGAGATCTGGGAGCATAGACAAAGATCACCTCAAACGGAATCCAGGGAAGGGGGGCTTCAGGGGACGTTAGGGCATGAGACTAGGCTGCTCTGTGAAAGATGCAAGGTTCACTTCATTTGCCTTCACTTTCCTAAAAGTACTTTACATACATATGTGGAGCCTGAATTTTTGTCCCACATACCCACAAACTTATTTTATCATTGTTGGTTCAATTCTCCACACTTAAAAGATAGAAGACTGAGGTTTTTTGTTTTGTTTTGTTTTGTTTTGTTTTTTTGATACAGAGTCTCGCTCCTTTGCCAGGCTGGAGTGCAGTGGCGCAATCTCTGCTCACTGCAAGCTCCGCCTCCCAGGTTCATGCCATTCTCCTGCTTCGGCCTCCCAAGTAGCTGGTACTATAGGTGCCCACCACCATGCCCGGCTAATTTTTTATATTTTAGTAGAGACAGGGTTTCACTGTGTTAGCCAGGATGGTCTCGATCTCCTGACCTCGTGATCCGCCTGCCTCAGCCTCCCAAAGTGCTGGAATTACAGGCGTGAGCCACCGCGCCTGACCAGAAGGCTGAGGTTTCTTGTGACAGCCAAATGAACTCTCCTCCTTGGGGATCTCCTGAGACCACTCATGTGTAGTTTACATTTTGTTTATAGAAGTCTCTGAAATGGTTTAGAACAAAACACAGGTTGGCTAAGTAAACTAAGTGGACAAAACCAACCTGATGCAGGCAGTGGAACTGAATGGGGCAGGCATTCCCTGGAAGAACCAAGAAAAGCATGACTTCCTGAGGATAGAACGTTCCCAAGATGAAGAGGGGTAGATATGGTTGAAACATGCCCAGTTTGTGCTTCTCACAGATGCCAATCGGGTGAGTCACTCTATCTTTCCTGGAGTGGAGAAAGGTCAGAAGTCAAACTAAGCTTCTTTAACACAGAAGAAAACGTAAGACATAGGTGAGAAATGTTCTCTAACATTCTTTAGCTTTTTGCTGTCAACTCGATCATCTTTATTGTTTAGTCCAAGGTCAACCTTAGTGGCCATGGTCCTCACAGGACTTCACCAAAATATGTCTGCATCTCCAATACAAATTACAAATGCCACTCCTGGACCACTAAAGAGTGGTTTAGACATTACTTTCTGAAGGCTCTGAAATGCATCAGAACAGAATCAAAATTCAGTCAATGACAGGATGACTCCATACCTAAGGCTGCAAATTCACTCCCTAATACATTTCCCATATCACAGTATGTACGACCATATTGTCCAATGTAGTGTAGCAATGAGATTCAGCTATGAGATTAAATGACAACAGTAAAATGATCCAATAATGAACAATAATGAACTGCATGAAGACATTTACACAATAGAATGACTATAACCCAGAAACATTCGCTTATCAAATTCTTAAAGAAGAATATACAGTATGCCACAAAAGTAAATCCTCCTAAAAGTTAAAGTCTAAAGATGTTCAAAGCTGAAGGAACTAATGTCCAAAAGCAATGTATTTTGTCCTTATGTATTAAAAGCCCAAAATCCATAGTCCTTAAGTGCAATTAAAGCAAACTTCTATGTGACCACCAAATAAAAGGTGAAACTCTTAAGTTGAATTATTCTTTAATATCATCACTAAAACAGTGCAGGAGAAAAATGCATATGTGAAACTAAAGTAAATATTTTGTCTGCCTGGCTAAGAAGGACTAGCTTTTCCCTAGTTAACTAAATGGTCTAACCAATGGCTAACTGGATGGCTAAAGGGACAGTGGCAGAATTGCTAATGTTTTAAAGACTGAAAATAAAAAAAGAAAACACTTTTACACTAAACTATACAGACTGTGATTTTATATTGAGTCGGGAGTATCTTCTGGTTGGGCCAGAAGCCGCTCTAGAATCTTGCTGTGATGAGAGAATCATCTCTGTGTCTGTGGCAATAAAAGGCCCAGGAGGCAGGGATTGCAGCTGATACGCCCTGTGAGCCTTTCCATACTGGACTGAGAGTACAGCATGTTCAGGAGCCTTCTCTTCTCACTTTCCATTACGCAGGGCATGTATATTTCCAGCACCTGACAGTGCCAGTCGCTGAAAAGACATTGAATACTATAGTGTTTCATAAATTCACGAAATTAATAGGCATTTGCTGTTATGGAACAAAACTAGCCAGCATCCACAGCAAGGTAAGAACAGTCAACCAAATGGTACATGGTATTTCTGTTTATTCTTCTCTCGTTAAGGAGAATTATTCTAGGTACTGCTTCTCCTTTGATTACAATCACTAGCAAATGAAGCCAGGCTGCATGGCTCAGCTCCTGGTATACATGAGACATGCAGGGTTATTTGGGTTGGATTCTGATTTCACAAATCTTATCACAAGCAATAAGCATGATTAAAAATTTTAGTCATCTAGAAAGCTAAAGCTACTTGTTTTTCTCTTTCTGAAGCTTCTGGGGTGAGGGAAAACAAATGTTTTATATCAATAACCAAGAAAATAAAGTCAGAAGTTTTTGCAATTGCCTGACCCACCCCTCAGGCCACTTCTTCAGTTCCTGCCCTTCCCCATCTCTCTTGCCGTCTGGGTAGCTTCCTTCACACTGGTTTTCTCTTCTGCCCCGGCACCTGCCAGAGAAGAAGCAGACGCTCATCTTGGCTAGCCCTACTTGGCCACAGCAGGCATTCTGGTCTCTCTGCTGCCTGCATCCTGTGCATGCCCAGGCATTGTGTCAGAACTCCAAGCGCTAAAGCACAGCCTTCCCAAGCCAGTCAGATGCAGTCGGCCCTCCAAAAGATCAGTCATGACATTCTGCTCCCTCTGGTCTTCTCCAGCCAGGAATCCCTGTTCACATTCCACACTGTCCCCTACCCTAGTGCCCTAAGATCATGATGCTCCTCCTTCATCACTTCAGATAAGCCCTGAGATTGCTGCAACCCAGGGCCAATGCATCTGTCTTGTGACCTCTCTGGCTGGGCTGCTTGCTTGAAGAAGGCAAGGTAAACTTGCCTGGGGAGGGAAGCTAGTGGGATCATATCCTCTCAGCCATTGGCACCAATTCCCAGGGTCTCAGGAGCTCCACACACCCCTATAAACTTGAGTTGCCTCTCCTCCCGAACCTCATCCTTCTCTTCCTTCTCTTGCCATCTGCCTCCTGCCATCCTTTGCCCAGCTGTCCTACCCTCTCCTCCAATCCCAGTACTGTCTCTACTTCTTCAATGCCCAGCCTTGACTTGGTAACCCTTCCCTGATAATCCCACAATAGTTTGGACTTCTGTCTTATCAGGTTCCTGCAAACTGAGATTGAGGTGGAAATCCACATGCAGGAAGTTTATTGATGGGTCCTCTCAGGATCAATATGCAAAAGACCAAAGAAAGCAGGACTAGGCAGAGGGAGAAGCTGACTGTGATACAGTCACATAGAAATCTCATTCCAATCCTATGGGGAGCTATGGATCTGAGATGGCCATTCAGAGTGTCCCACTTTGAAACACACTGCCCTTGAGGAGAGGACATGCTCCTGGGTGAGGCTGCTTTCTTCTAACTAGGGCAATTCCTAGAGAGAAACTCAACTGACACCCATCTGCAGCCAACACTCCCAGCAACTGGAGGACAGAATGCCTGAATCATAAAGGGAGATCTGGATAGCACAGCACAGCATCCTCTGCACACTGACAGCATTACAATGCAGAATCTTTGTTCTTTCATTTATCAAGAGGACAAAGCCCTGGAGATACATCAGTAGGCAGCTCTATGAGCTGTGAGCCTTTCAAGGACAGAAACCATCTCTTTTCTCTCTGCACCTGATATGTAATGATCACACAATAAACAATTGCTGAATGAATTAATGATGTGATTGCAGAGGGCCTGATAAATAACTCTTCTTTCCCCCATCCAAGTCCAAAATAATTTGAGAGACAGACAAATCAGACCTATGGAGGCCAAAATGTCACCTTTATTACTAGCAAGAGGTGCTGCTAGAGAATATGGATTCCATTTGTGGGAACATATAAGAAATAAATAATAGGAAATCTCAAAGTTAGAAAGACTTTTCCACCTAGTCCTAAGAGGTATGGGAAAACCACAGACCTACCCCAAGTACATGGGAGGGCAGAAAAGAGCCATCTTCCCTGGGACTCTAAGTAGAGGAAAAAGCTGAATTGAGAATAATGCTCAGTCTGTTCTCCCACAATTTACCGTGAGAGATAAGTCACCCTCCTCCCCTGCAAAGGGAATGGAAGAGGAAGAGCAGAGCATTAGCCTAGTGGCGCCCCCTCCATGAATATGGATGCACCAGGATCAGGGAAGCTTTTTACCCCTAATAAATATGCACTGGCCAGACCCAGCTGAGAGCTGTCCAGTTCCTGATTCCAATTATTACTAAAGCCAGGTCCACCCACAACCCTGTCATTTGCCTGAGCCAATGTTGCCCTCTTGTTCCCCCTGAGAGCAAGTGCTAACAGGATTCTCCCACAGCCTTGACTTCTTACCTAATATAAATATAAAAACCTAAGAAAAAGTTAAACGTATTAATAGAGATTCACAGTGTGAGTAATTTAGGCTTAAGTCACTGGTGGTAAATTTGGAGCATGTGTGGTTACTATGGAGATAACTCTCCTCTAACTTCCTGTACTGGGTACTAGGAACATTTTCCTTGAAACTCCAGGTAATCTCTGGCATGAGGCCAGTGGCCAAATGTCAGGGAAAGCCACCTTTGGGGTAACGATAATATAACACTCTTGACTGGATTACAAGATTGGGAATTGGCAGCATTCAGATATGAGTCAAACAGAATGAATTCGGTCTACGGTGGTAAAAATAAATCAGATTTCTCCCCAGTACTATACTGGCCACAAAAGGTGCATAACTCAGGCCCAGAAGAATGAGAAAATTAGGTTTGCATAGAAACTTACGGCAGAGAGAGGAGGCAACACAGTTTCTAGTCACAGCTCCAAGCCTGAAAAGAATCCCAATTTATGTCCTCTTGACAATGGCTTCTCTCCTTACAATTATGGTTGGCAAAGGTCTGGCTTAATGTTTGGGGAGACCAGATAGTTTCACAAATTGCTTACTTAAACAGCAAGCTAGAGCTTTCATTTCCCAGAGATTTGGGAGCATTTGCATTCCTATACCTTGAATTGCAGCTGGAAGAGGAACTCCAGAATCTAAACTGCTCCCTTGACTCAAATCAAAGCCAGGACTAAGCTCCCAGTGACACACAGCTTTCTAGAGAAATACTGACAGAAGGGAAGGCTACATCCCATACCTCTGGGTTGTGAGCAGAGAATATTAATATAAGATGTATATTAATGCAAATTAAGATTAGTCACATATTCCTGTGCTTGCAATAAAGGACCACAACGTTGTCTTTCCTAGGCACACCTGTCTCCCTCTGGAACCTGGTTCTAACCCCAGTTGTGTCTTGGATAAGCCCTAAGACTCAGAGTAAATTACTAGCCTATCTGGATTTCTCAATTTCATCATTTGTAGAATCATCTGACAATGATAGCTCAAGTCACTTTCTATTCTAGAATAATATGCCTACAACATGGGAATGTCTACTGCTAAGCATAAGTACTTGTTAAATGAAGTAATAAATAAGTAAGAGAAAAAAATGATCAAATGAAAAAATACATTAATAAGTGGAAGCTCAGTAACTTGATAGAAACATCTCTGCCCATTCGGCCATTCTCAATCAGGTTTGTGCAAGAGAATTTGCCTTAAAGCTCTAAGGCAGCCACAGTATGGAATGAATTAACTTCTCTCTATGCATCTACAATCGTACTAGCTAAGTACCAACTTTAGGAGAATTGAGAAGGTTACACAAATCATTGTTCATGTTCTGTAGTCCCAGTTGAGAATGACTGTATGACTATTGAATAGCCAACCAATTTGTCAAGAAGCCAGAATTTGCAGAAATGTCCATGAATTAACCAAGTCCATCAGCAAGTTCTACATGTGCTGTGTGATCTGGAGACTGGTCCATTCACCATCCCCACATTATAGTACAAATAGACATGTACATGTGGGCTCAAGAGACAGAAAGTCTAGAGTTCTTATCCCAATCCAACCTTGTTGTGCCACCCACAAGCATGCAGCTCCAAGCAAACTACTTCATCTCTTGGAGTTTTGATATCCATTTTGTCTTAATTTGGGATCCTCCAAGCACAGATCCTAAAATAAGGATTTTGGTACAAGTAGTTGATTTTGGAGCTGGCCCAAAAAAGCATGGGGTTTCTCACCTTTGGCACTATTGACATTTTGGGTCAGATCTTTCTTGTGGGGGACAGTTCGAGCACTGTAGAATGTTAAGCTGCATCCCTATCCTCTACCACTAGATACTAGGAGCAACCCTCCCGCTCCAGTTGTGATAACCAAGAATGTCTCCAGATGCTGCCAAATGTCCTCTGGGAGAAAAAAATCACCCCCAGTTGACAACCACTGATATGGTGGATAGTATTATCTTTGGCCCAGATTTCCCCATCAGGATATACTACCCTAGCATTTGGGAGAGTTGGATACTGACTGATCACAAAGGAACCCCCTTCTGGAAATTGCCCTTGGTTGAAAAGTACTGCCTCACATCCCAGGTTATTATCTTCCCTAGGGGCAACCTATATCCAATGACTGGTCAGTGTAGGGGCCCTAAGGCCCAGCCCCCTTACCTCAAGGCAGGACAACTATGAAAGGCCATCCCAACTCTAGAGCTTGCTGGGGATTTGCAATAGAGCAAATCCTCTATTGCAACTGCATCCTTGTCTTGTTCCAGATCTTAGAGGAAAGGCTTTCCATTATTCCCCATTCAATGTGATGTTAGCTGTGGGTATGACATATGTAGCCTTTATTGTTTTGAAGTACGTTCCTTTTATACCCAGTTTGTTGAGAATTTTTATTGTAAAGAAATGTTGGATTTTATCAAATGCTGTCTCAGCATCCATTGATATAATCATATGGTTTTCTTCTTGATTCTGTTAATCTGATATATTACATTTATTGATTTGCATATGTCGAACCATCCTTGTATCTCGGGATGAGTCTCACTTGATCATGATGAATGATCTTTTTAATGTTCTGTTGAATTTGATTTGTGTATTTTGTTGAAAATTTTTGCATCTATGCTCATCAGGGGTATTGGCCTGTAATTTGTTGTTGCTGTTGTTGTTGCTGTTGTTGTATCCTTGTCTGGTTTTTGTGTCAAGGTAATGCTAGTGTCATAGGACAAGTTTGCCTCAATATTCCCTCATCGTCAATTTTTTTGAATAGTTTGAATAGAATTTCTATTAGTTCTCCTTTAAACGTTTGGAGAATTCAGCAGGGAAATGGTCAGGTCCTGGAATTTTCTTTGATGGGAGATATTTTATTATTGCTACAATCTCAGTACTTATTTTTGGTCTGTTCAGATTTTTTATTTCTTCATGGTCCAATCTTGGTAGGTTGTATGTCTCAAGGAATTTATTCATTTCTTCTAGGTATTTCAATTTGTTAACATATAGTTATTTATGATAGTCTCTAACTATCTTTTGTAATTCTGTGATATTACTTGTAATATCTCCTTTTTGCCTCTGATTTTTTATCTATTTGGATCTTTTCCTTTCTTAGTTTATGTAGGTAAAAGTTTGTCAATTTTGTTTATCTTTTCAAAACACAAACTTTTTATTTAATTATCTTTTGTCTTATATTTTTGGTCTCAACTTTATTTATTTCTGTTTTGATCTTTATTATTTCTTTTCTTCTACTAATTTGGGGTTTGGTTCGTTTTTCTTTCTCTAATTCCTTGAGGTGCATCATTAGGTTGTTTATCTGAAGACTTCCTGCTTTTTAATGAAGAGTTTGTCGCTATAAACTCCTCTCTTAGTGCTTTTGCTGTATCATCTTAGTATGTTGGGTTTCCATTTTCATTTGTTCAAGCAATTTTTAAATTTCCTTTTTACTTTCTTCATTGATCTATTCATTGTTCAACAACATTTTGTTTAATTCCCATGAATGTGTACCGTTTTCAACATTCCTTCTGTTATTGAGTTCCAGTGTTATTCAGTTGTAACCAGAAAAGATATTTGACATGATTTTGATTTTTTTAAATTTGTTAAGACTTGTTTGTGACCTAACATATGGTCTACCCCAGAATATGTTTCATATATTGTTGAGAAAAAGGCACAATCTACAGCTGTTGGATAAAGTATTCTGTAAATGTCTGTTAGGTTCATTTACTCCAGAGTGCAGTTTACTCTACTGTTTCTTTGTTGATTTTCTATCAAAATAATCTGTCTATTGCCATAAGTGGGGTGTTGAAGTTTCCCACTATTAATGTATTGCAGTCAGTCTCCCTTTTAGGTCTTTTCAAATTTGCTTTATATATTTGAGTGCTCCAGTATTAGATACATACATACTTATAATTGTTATATCGTCTTACTGTGTTGATCCCTTTATCATTATATAACGGTCATCTTTGTGGTTTTTTTAAAAAAACTATTCTTGGTTTAAAGTCTATTTTATGTGATATAAGTATAGGTACTTCTGTTCTTTTTTGTTTCCATTTGAATGGACTATCTTTTGCCATCTCTTCACATTCAGTCTGTGTGTGTCTTTATAGGTGAAGTGCATTTCTTACAGACAACGTATAATTGGGACTTGTTTTTTACCCATTCAGCCACTCTCCCTTTTAATTGGAGAATGTAATCTATTTTCAAGACATTATTAATAAGGAAGGATGTATTATTGCCATTATGCTACTTGTTTACTGCTGGTTTGTGGATCCTTTCTTCCTTTTGTTTTCCTCTCTTACTTTCTTTGTGGTAAAGTGGTTTTCTCTGGTAGGGTATTTGGATTCCATGCTACTGATTTTTAGCGTATCTATTACTGGTTTTTGCTTTGTGATTACCATGAGGCTTACAAAAAATTTTTGTAGTTATAACAGGTTATTTTAAGCTGATAGTGACCTTGCTTTGATTGCAAAGAAAAGTAACAAAAACAAACTCTACACCTTAACACCACCCCTCCTACACATTTTGACTTATGGATGTTTCAATTTACATCGTTTTTATTGCCTAGCTCCTAACAAATTATTGTAATTATTATTGATTTTAATAGTTTTGCCTTTAAGTCTTCATACGTAAGATGCAGTGGTTTACTTACCCCAATTACAATAGTAAAGTATTCTGAATTTGTCTATTTTTTCACCAGTGAATTTAGTATCTTCAGATATTTTCTTGTTACACATTACAATCCATTTAGCATTTAGAATCTCTTTAGCATTTCTTGTAAGACAGGTGTGGCATTGATGAATTCCCTCAGCTTTTGTTGGTCTGGGAAAGTATCTCTCTTGTTTGAAGGATAACTTTCCTGGGTACAGTATTCTTGGTTGTCAATTTTTTTCTCTTCAGCATTTTGAGTATAGCATCCCACTCTCTCCTAGTTTTCAGGGTTTCTGCTGAGATACCTGCTAAAGTCATGTTGGAGCTCTATTGAATCTAATATGCATCTTTTCTTTTGCTGATTTGAGTATTCTTTTTTGGTCTTTAATTTTTGCTAATTTGGTTATAATGTGCCTTGGTTGGGTTGAATTTGGTGACCATTGAACATCCTGTACCTGGATGATGTTATCTTTTTCCAGATATGGGAAATGTTCAGCCATTATTTCCATAAATATGCTTTCTAGGGCTTTTATCTCTCATGTCCTTTAGGAATATTTATTACTTGGAAGTTAGTTCACTTGATGGTATTCCGTAATTCTCATAAGCCATTTTTACCCTCTCTGACTCTTTTTTCTTCTTGCTTCCCTTATTGGGCAATTTCATATATTCTCATCAAGCTTTCTAATTCTTTCCCCTGTTTGATCAAGTCTGCTGTTGGTGCTTTCTAATGAGTTTTTCTTTCCTTTTTTTTTTTTTTTTTGAGACAGAGTCTTTCTCTGTCACCCAGGCTGGAGTGCACTGGTGCAGTCTGGCTCACTGCAACCTCTACCTCCCAAGTTCAAACAATTCTCCTGCCTCAGGCTCCCAAGTAGCCAGGGCTACAAGCAAGCACCATCATTCTGGCTAATTTTTGTATTTTTAGTAGAGACAATATTTCACCATGTTGGCCAGGCTGGTCTCAAACTCCTGACCTCAAGTGATCCACCCGCCTCAGCCTCCCAAAGTGCTTGGATTACAGGTGTGAACCACCATGCCCAGCCCAGTTATTGTATTCTTTATTTCTAGGATTTCTATATGTTTTATTTTTAATTGTTGCTAATTATTTGTCAAATTTCTCCTTTTGTTCCTGAACTGTTTCCCAAATTTTAGTTTTTTATATGTATTTATTTTCTTGTTATTCTCTTAACTTTTATAAGAGAATTATTCTCAATTTTCTGTCCAACATTTCATACCTCTTCCATTTTTCTGAGTCTATTGCTAGAGCTTTGTTGGTTTCTTTTGGCGGTGTCATATTTCCCTGAATTTTGCCAATTCTTGTGTCTTTACATTGATTCCCACACATTTGAGGTCACAGTCATCTCTTCTGCTTTTTACAGGTGTTATTTGGTGGTGTTAGACCCTTACTACCTAGTATCGGAACTTACACACTGCCCTGTTGTTTCTTCTCATTCTGGGGAGGGCTTATGGTGAGCACCAGAACTAAAACACTGCCCTGGAACTAATTCAATACACTGCCAATGTTTCCCAGTCTGGGAAAGACTTATAGTGAACAACAAAAGTTAAATGTTTCCTCAAAACTATATTGCTGCTGTGATATCATTTCCCAGTCTGCAGAAGATTTAAGTGGGAACTGGAAATTAATCTCAAACTTTTAGTTGTTTCTGGGCCACGGGAAGGCTCCACATTAGCACCCGGTGATACACCCAAATGTCATTTTGAAATGTAATCCCCAGTGTTGGAGGTGGGGTCTGGTGGGAAGTGTTTGGATCATGGGGGATGGGGTAGGACCTCTCATGAATGGCTTAGGCCATGCCCTTGGTGATAAGTGAGCTCTCACTCTGAGTTCACACAAGATCCAGTTGTTTAGAAATGTGTGGCACCTCCCCATTCCCCACCACACCTTCTCTCTCTCTCTTTCTCTCTCTCTCTCTCTCTCTCTATCCTGCTTTCACCATGTGATGTGCCTGCTCTGCCATGAGTAAGTTTCCTGAGGCCTCCCCAGAAGTGAAGCAGATACTGGTGTCATGCTTATATAGCCTGCAGAACTGTGAACCAATTAAATCTCTTTTCTTTATAAATTACATAGCCTCAGGTATTTTTTTATAGCAATGCACGAATGACCTTATACACCTGGGCTTTGTGAAAAGTCCATACAGGGATTTGGGCCTTCCAAGAAATTGTGTCCCTGTAGCACGACAGTACCATTAGTCTCTTAAAAGTGGCATCCCCACTGACCAAAGGGCAGAGTAGCCACCAAGAGCTGCATGACAGTTGCTGCTATCAGCACCCTTCTCTCCGTCCCAATTCACCCCAGGTAGTTCAGCCCTCCTGGTGCTCCCAATGATTCTAGTGGGATGAGACTATAGTGGGCCTCCCATAAGATTCCCAGATCAGGGAAGAAATCAAATGTCCAATTCTAATTTCTTCCTCTCACCTTGGAAACTCTGGGTCTAGGGAAAATTTCTGTGAATGTCATTATGCTGGTTTTGGGGAGGGAGTGGTACAATCCGAAATGACCAAGTCTCTTACTAGTCACAGCTTCTCTCAATTCTGTGGGCCCAAGGAGTTTCTCTGCTTTCCCCATGAGTTCTGGTAAAATCAGGGTGGTATTCTTATATTTGAATAGTTTCTAGTTGCATTTTGTGGGAGGGTGATGCTAGGGGCTCTTCTATTCTGCCATCCTGCCAATGTCTGTCCCCTAAAATGGAATTTTAGGAGCTGGATCCCCCATCAGTTGGCTGGCAATAAGTACCTCATCACTGGTGGTAGGTGGAGTACTGAGAGCTCTGGCATGTTGACATTGCAATTGTTGAAACTGTCACCTGTTCTGAATGGGATGAGATTTCTGCAGAAGGAAATGCACTGGCTGGTGAATAGATAAAGCATTAAGAGGTACAGGGCAACTGAAGTAGTAATTAGAAGTACAATAAAATCAGATGGCTGCTGCTGGGTGCTATAAATTCATTACAGAAAGACAATGAAATGTTGAGGTGATTCATCATTATTAAAAAGTAAGGAAGGAGAGTCAGAGGGTTTCCTTGTCAGCGAGCAAAGAGACTTTCATCTCCTGCAGCCAGAGGACAGAAAAAACTTAATTATAAGGTTGTGGAACTCCACAGAAGGTTGACATCCAAACCGCGGCAAGGCTGCAGTGTCTACTTAAAGCTCTGATCGGGAAGGAATGGAACCCTGATACCTGGGTGGAAACAACTGGGTCAATGGACTGAGGAACTTTGAAACACAGGATCCTCCTGAACCTCCTGGACCTGAAAGAGTAGACCATTCTTCCGAGTTACAGGCTAGCACTCCACCCTATCCCCTACCACTTTACTTGAAGACAGTTTAAGTGCAGAGGTCCTCAAGTGCAAGACAACAAATGATCCCCTCAGAATCTCACCCCACCTCCTCTCCTGGCCACCAAAACAATAATGAGGGTCGAGTTACAACATGATAAATCCAGGAAAGCGCTAGGCCTGCTATTAAAGGACCATAGGCCAAAGAAGATGCTAGTCCTCACCAAGATGCATCACCAGGAGCCAGGAAAGTCTGTATAGGACTGGATCCTGAGGGCCTGGATCAAGGGGACAGAATATAAAGTTGGATAAGAAAGTTTATTGATATGGGAAAATGATGTAACACTCTGGTAACCACAGGAGATGGTGTTGATTTGCATCTTGGATGGCTCCTGAAAGCTTGAGGAAATTGATGGCTCACCCTAAGTGAGATACAAATGCCAGAACTTCCTCCAGACAGTGGAGGAAAGGGTCAAAAGGCTCAGAGAAGGAAGTGTGTGGCGTTGTTATAGTCCTTGTGGTGGGCACACCATTACATGACCCTCAATGAGCCATGCCCTTGTATAATCCCTCCACTTGAGTGCAGACAGAACCTGTGACTTACTTCTAGCCAATAGTGTCTGGCAAAGGTAATGGGATAGTCATTCTGTGATTATGTTACATTACACAATACTCTAGCTTGGCATCCTGGAATGAGAGATTCTCCCGCTGGCTTGAAGAAGTGAGCTGCCATGTTGTGAGAGGCCCTGCAGGAAGGAACTGCAGATAACCTCTAGGAATTGAGAGCAGCACCCAGCTGACCATCAGCAAGAAAACAAGGACTTCAGTCCTACAACCACAAGGAACTGAATGCTGCCATGAGTTTGAAAGAGGATCCCATGAGTTTGAAAGAGGATCCTGAGCTCCAGTTAGGAGTGCAGCCTGGCCAACACTTTGACTGTAGCCTTATAAGACCCCAAACAAAGGACTTCAGGTAAGCCATGTCCAGACTTCTGACCTCCAGACACTGTGAGAAAATAACTGTATGTTATTTTAAACTGGTAATTTTGCGGTAAGTTGTTATGTAGCATAGGTAACTAATATACCACTTAAGGCTGGAAAACCCACCAGCCAGTGATGTCCTCCATGGGATGGCCCAGAGGGTGCCTCATTTACCACAGTAATGAGAAATATGTCCATGAGGTGGGGCACCAGCATCACTGGAATGTTCAGTGGTAGTCATCCTCTGTGGGTCACAGCTAATGCTATTACAGACCCTCTACTAGCAAATGGACTGATTGGGTTTCAAAATAATGAAAGCCATGTAGCAATGTTGAAGTATCAAAAGCAAAGTGGTCACAATTACTGTAATGAGTGACAAGGTTAAAATGTCAGCCATAGGCTGGGCGTGTTGGCTCACACCTGTAATCCCAGCACTTTGGGAGGCAGAGAGAGGCAGATCACAAAGTCAAGAGATTGAGACCATCCTGGCCAACATGGTGAAACCCCATCTCTACTAAAAATACAAAAATTACCTGGGCGTGGTGGCACACACCTGTAGTCCCAGTTACTCAGGAGGCTGAGGCAGGAGAATCTCTTGAACTCAGGAGGTGGAGGTTGCAGTGAACTGAGATCATACCACTGCATTCCAGCCTGGCTACAGAGCAAGACTCCATCTCAAAAATAAAAAAAATATCAGCCATGGGGCCTGATCCACAAAGTTCTAGAGGTATTTGGAGTGAAAAAAAAAATGTGCGTAGGATTTACAAGAAGATCAAATCAGAAAAATTACTGCATGAAAACTCCAGTGTTCTATGGCAGTGGTCCCCAACCTTTTTGGCACAAGGGACCAGTTTTGTGGAATACAATTCTTCCATGAACAAGGACAGGGGATGGAGGAGGAGTGGGTATGGTTTTGAGATGAGACTGTTCCACCTCAGATCAACAGCCGTTGGATTCTCATAAGGAGTGTGCAACATAGATCCCTTGCATGTGCAGTTCACAACAGAGTTCCTGCTTCTACGAGAGCCTAATGCTGCCAGTGATCTGACAGGAGGCAGAGCTCAGGTGGTAATGCTCACTCACCCACCACTCACCTCCTGCTGGGCAACCCAGTTCCTAACAGGCCATAGACAGGTACTGGTCCACGGCCTGGGGGTTGGGGACCCCAGTTCTATGGCAATTCCAGGCTATTCACAGCAGAGAGCAACACACCATGCAAAAAATAATCCCTCACATGCTAGTTAAGATGGAGCCTACAACCATGGACATCAAATGATCGTGCAGCCATCATGAGCAGGATTCCCATCATGAGCTGGATTCCAATCATGAGCTGGGTTCTACCATATACCCAGGAAGTCAAAAGACAAGGGAACCCTGCAGCAATCCACTGCCACATGGAGGCAGCACATCCACAATCAGGCACTGACAGGGTCAGAGGGCGTAAATAAGCCACACAAGCAGTTGGCCCAGACCCCAGCTACACAAAGGTGCATTAATAAATGGACTACAGCTGTGGGCAACTGGGGCTTACGCTTCCTGGGTATCCCCTGAGAGCCTCTATAGAATACACCTCAGAAAGTTTCCATTGGGGTGAAGAAACTGGGGTATTTATCCACCAATTGCCTGCCTTCTTTGAAGATTTCTCCTGGGAGTTAACTCTCTGGCACTTCAGATCTCTTCCCCAACCCCAACACATGGGCTGATCATGATGCTTCCACCAGAGAACACTCTCAGGCAGTGAGATGAAGATGCCTGAGTTAGAATCCCCTTGGCCTGGAGGAAAACTGTCCACCAAAGCTTCTGGTGACCTCCTTGGTGGATGAGTGCTGGTAACAAAAAAAAAAAAAAAAAACCCTCTGTAAAATATTTAAGGAGGTTTATTCTGACCATGGCCTGGGAAACAGTCTCAAGAAAGTCCGAGACTGAATTCTCAAGAAACCCAAGGGGACTGAATTACAGTTTAGTTTTATACATTTTAGGAAAATAGAAGTTACAGTCAAAGACATAAATCAATACATGTAAGGTATACATTGGTTTAGGCTGGAAAGGCAGGACATCTCGAAGAGGGGGCTTCCAAGTCATAAGTGGGAGATGATAGATAGATAGATAGATAGATAGATAGATAGATAGATAGATAGATATCTCCCATATATTATACATATATTTCTAGATATATAGATAGATATCTCCTATATATTATACATATATTTCTAGATAGATGGATATCTCCTATATATTATACACATGTTTCTCTCTGCTGTTTTTTTTTTCATATGGATATATGTAAAGGGAGGGAGAGATTTTTAAATCAAGTAGCAATAGGATATTACAGTTCATAAAAGGTAAAATTTGTGAGTGTATACACTCTCTCAAAATGTTATCAAGATCACCTCCTCACAAATATTAAGGGGGCACTTAACGAATAAAAACAGGGCAGCGTTTCTTCTTGTTTACCCAACATAAATAGCACTTGCTCTTGCTACTGAGCCATCAGCTTATTGCACGATTGTATCATAGCAACATTCAGCCAGAGAACCTTCTAGAGCATTGAAACATCTTTCTGGGTGGCTACAGTTGTCCTAGCAGCAAGATGGAACAGAACAAAAACTTTCAGCTGAGTGATTAGTGTACTGGGCCTTAGAGACCTAAATCTGCCACAAACTGGATGTATGACCGAGTAGCCTGGACTATATCCATTCCTTCATTTATTTAACAAATACTTACTGAGCATCCCCTAGGTGTCCAGGCTCAGAGCCACTGTGCAGGGAACGATCTCCAAAGTCTTTTTCAAGTCTAACTGGAGACTCAGAATGGCACATTTGTAGAGATATGGAAACATTTATCAAAATCAACATCTCCCAACATAGCCAAACCCTTGATCCTCTTGTAAATGACCCCCTTGCACACCATCTTTCTTTGTAAAAAGAACGCAGTTGTTCTGAGTCCCCTCCTTGCCCACGGAGAAGAGTTCACAATGGAAATGGGAAAAGATGGAAGTGCGTTTGTCTGGGGCAGCTGAGTCAGCCAGACTCCTCCCAGCTCCTCGTCCAGTCTCTCCTCTCTTCTCCAGGGAGGCACGCCCTATCTGCCACTTTGTGGGTTGTGGAAGCTGATTAGCATTTTGCACACTTCAGCAAACTGAGCTTTGGAATCTCACTTGTCCCCTCAGCAAAATATCCGGTGGAAGAGGAACAGATTTGAATGCAAAGGACAATTGCATAATTTGCCTAAGTTCCAGGGCAGAAACGCCACATGACTTTGCTAGTTCGCTTCTTCTCTTTTGCCCTTTTCCCCAGCAAGCCTCGAAAAGTAATCCCACAGCCTAGCAACTAATCCCACACGTGACCTTTTGGCAACTGAGAATGCTTTCTTCACATGCTGGAAAACTGCGACATGGCTCCAAATTAAAATGCCTTTTGCCTCTCATTACCATATTAAAGGGCTTGAGATTGTGAGATGAGAGTGCGCTTAAATTGCGCAAGAAAAAGAAAAGGTGATTCTTTTATATTCTGTACCTGACCTACACTTCTTCATGAGCCTCATTTCATAGAGGAGCAAGGGAAAATAATAAACTCACCAACTGAAGGCCTCTCAACCTCTTCCAGTTTAAAACAGACTCTTTCAAGCTGAGTTGCTGAGAAGTAATTGCTCAGTTTTTCAGGGTTTTTTCATGCCTGGGTGCAAAGGAAAGCTTTTATCTTGCAGTAGCTAGAGACGAGACCTCAAATGTAAGACCTCCTTCTTGGAAGGCGAATCTTCCCTAGGCGGCAGCTGAGCTGGGCTGGTCTCTGGGACCCAGCACAGGTATCTCCTCTGGCACAGTGAGTCTCTCCCCATCCTTTGGGGCAATAAGCTGGCACCTGCTGCTGACGTGTGTGGTTCTGGCCCTTTCCTCCAGTCGAGATGTCTCTGTACAATCGGCACTGAGCCAGGCCTCTGCTGACCCAGCAGTTATTTCAGGCTCCACATCTCCTCTGCTGGATTCTTTTCCCACGGCTGTCCTAACAAATTACCACAAACTACATGGCTGAAAACAGCAGAAATGTATTCTTTCACATTTCTGGAGGCCAGAAGTCCAAAATCAAGGTGTTGCTAGGGCCACTGATCCTCCAAAGGCCCTGGAGAAGAATCCTTCCTTGCCAGTTCCATCTTTGGATAGCTCCTGGCCTTCCCGGGCTATGGCAGCACCACTCCAAAGTCTGCCTCCATCTCCACATGGCCTTCTTCCCTGTGTCTCTGTGCCTTGAATCTCCCTCTCCCTTTTTTTTTTTCATAAAGACACTACTCATTGGATACAGGAACCCCCCTAAATTCAGAATGATTTGTCTCTGTTCCTCATATCTCCCCCTCTTTTTATTTTCATAAAGACACTACTCAGTGGATACAGGACCCACCCTAAATTCAGAATGATTTTATTTCAAGATCCTTAATTACGTCTGTGGAGACCTTATTTTCAAATAAGGTCACATTCATAGGTACAAAAGATTAGGACTTGGACATACCTTGTGGGGAGCCATAAGTCAACCCAGTACACCCTCCAAGGACCATCTAGGAACTACTAATTCCATTACCCCTCTTATCCCCGTTTGCAGGCTGCAGAGAATCAGGAGTGCTGGTTCATCCATTGAGCTGTGTCCCTCAGCTATTTCTCACCCACTGCTCAGGTGCCATGGTGAGGCTGGACTTCTCTGTACATCCCGAGAAACCTAGACAAGAGTTGTTTCTGCTCTAAGATGCGTTAAAATTTATCTGGAGTTTCAAGCAAACCTTCCAACTCCCTGCTTCTCTATCCTGCCTCATCCACCTTTCTCCCCTACATTCAGCCTCATCTTCCCCCTCCCTTGGAGGAATGTCCTAAAAGTAAAATGAACTCAAATTCAGAAAGCCTGAGTTAGAACTCCAGGTCAGACATTTATTAACTATCTATCCTTAGGCAAATCATTGCCCCTATTCTGAATTATTCAATGCCAGGCTCCGACCATGACAGAGACACCCAGACCTTCAATCCCTTCGTTCAAGTCAATAAGCTCCTTTCCACCAAGGAGAAGTCGGCTGCCACATAATGTTCACCGAGCCACGGCTCCAGCTGCCCTGATGACTCTACCTAAGGGGAGACAGGCCATCCTCCAACCCTGCCTGCAAGGACTGCAGCTTGTGAGCTGCCTAAAGGGGCCCCCTGCCCAATTCTCACCACATGACTAAGCAGCTTCCCAGTGGCCCCAGCTCAACACTGGACCATAAGCTTAGCCGATAATCCATCCTCCACTAAGAGACATCCAAGGCCTTTTTCATCACACTTGTCATCCTCAATTATCTCAGGAACCATAGGAAGTCCCATCATTATATGTTTTTTGCTTCTGTTTTGTAGAGATGGGGTTTTGTCATGTGGCCCAGGCTTGTCTCAAACTCTTGGACTCAAATTGTCCATCCACCTCAGCCTCCCAAGGTGCTGGGACTGCAGATGTGACCCACCATGCCTCCATCATCATACGGACACTTATTTTCATACTGCTGATGCATCTGCTAATTAAAACCATCTCCCATCCCTCATCTCCCGTCAGAACCTTTCCACAGAGCCCTCTGGAACTCATGCTTTCACCAGCAAACTCCCCTTCCTCCTCAACCTCTTCTCTGAACATTCCAGTCACCTTCCTCCACTAACTAAAATCGAGCCAGTTCCTGATGGTCCCACAGTCTTCTCAAGCAGAAATTATTATTTTCTCAGGGTGGAGGTGGGGCAGTAATACACTTTGGGTGTTGTTCCCACCCAAATCCCATATCGAAATGCTATCCCCAATGTTGGAGATGGGACCTGGTGGGAGGTGATTGGATCATGGAGGTGGGTTTCTCATGAACGGGTTAGCACCCTCCCTTTGACACTGCCCTTGTGATAGTGGGTGAATTCTCAGGAGATCTGATCATTTAAAAGTGTGTGGCACCTCCTCCCTCACTCTTACGCTCCTGTTCTGGCCATCTCATGTGCCTGCTCCTGCTTCACCTTCCACCATGAGTGAAAGCTCCCTGAGGCCTCCCCAGAAGCTGAGCAGATGTCAGCATCATGCTTCCCATACAGCCTGCAGAACTGTGAACCACTTAAACCTCTTTTATTTATAAATTACACAGTCTCATATATTTCTTTAGAGCAATGAGAGAACAAACTAACACAGGCAGGTGTCCTCTTGTGTTCCTCATTGTTTCTTCCAACCTATTTTTCCCCCTTGCTCCATTAAAAACAAAAACAAACAAAACCCTCACCTCTTTTGAAGTTTACTTTACCCAGTTTCATCATCACTTCCTCTCATCTTCTCATAATCTCAAGCCCCTCTTCATAATTCACTGATGACTTCAGTGCCTGGCTGCTGGTCTGCCACTTCACAACCCCCCTTATCATTCGCAGTGAGTTTAAAATCACATAAATGACACAGCCAACACACCTGTCTTTCAATTCCTTAGCTCCTTAATGCCAGCCATTTTTCTTTTCCACCCCGTCCCAGCCAACCATTCATGTGCAATAAATAAATGGTGGGAGAAGCTCATTTAAAAATGAATTAAACAGCCAAGCATAGTGGCTCACACCCATAATCTCAGCACTTTGGGAGGCTGAGGCAGGCAGATCACCCGAAGCCGGAAGTTTGAGACCACCCTGGCCAACATGGCGAAACCTCATCTCTACTAAAAATACAAAAATTAGCTAGGTGTGGTGGCACATGCCTGAGGCACAAGAATGGCTTGAACCCAGGAGGCAGAGGTTGCAGTGTTCCAAGATCACGACACTGCACTCCAGCCTGGACAACAGAGAGAGACCCTGTCAAAACAAAAAAAGAAGAAAGAAAAGGAAGGAAGGAAGGAAGGAAGGAAGGAAGGAAGGAAGGAAGGAAGGAAGGAAGGAAGGAAGGAAGGAAGGAAGGACGGGAGGGAGGGAGGGAGGGAGGGAGGGAGGGAGAGAGAGAGAGAGAGAGAGAGAGAGAGAGAGAGAAAGAAAGAAAGAAAGAAAGAAAGAAAGAAAGAAAGAAAGAAAGAAAGAAAGAAAGAAAGAAAGAAAGAAAGAAAGAAAGAAAGAATATGGAGAGATGAAACCTTTGCTTAAGTGAAATTAGTGCACAGAAGTGAGGTGGAAGCAGAGTCAGGAAGACCTCTCAGAGGAGGCACCACTGAGGAGAATTTTTATGTATAAGCCAGAGTTAGAAAGAGGTGTATGAAGGAAGGGGATTTTATTTGGAGATAGTAGATATGCAAAGACACAAAGCTGGAATGAATTATGGCAAGAGGTTTATTTGATTACAGTGGAAACTTCAAGGAAGGGAGCACTGAAAAAAGAGGCTTGGAGAAACAGGCAGGGACTAGATAATCATAGGCATTGAATGCCAAGCCAAATAATTTGGACACTAGTCTGAGAATGTTTGGAGCCACAAAGGTTTATTTTGGGTAGATAGCTTCCAACAATGGTCACCAGTGATTCCTTCCCTCCCTGTACACATATGATGCTCTACCTATCAAGAGGTAGGATCCCTTTCCATTCCCCTTGGACCTTGCCTGGCCTCATGACTTGCCTTGTCCTGTACAGTATGACAGAAATGACACAGTGTCATTTCTGGAGTGAAACTTGAAGATATCAGGCAGCTTGCTATAAAGCAGCTCAGATTCCTGAATGACGTGACACCATGTTGGAAGAAAGGCCATGTAAAGGAGTAGGGAGGTACCGACATGTGTGTGAGGTCTTCCTGAACCTCTCAGCCCAGCCAAGCTGCCAGATGGACACAACTGGATGAGTGACTCCCAGCATATACCAAGCAGAACAGAAGAACTGCCCAGCTGAGCCCTGCCTGCATTCTTGACCCACTGAATCATGAGCAATAGTGAATCATTGTTGCTTTCTGGATGATTTGTTATATAGTAGCAATAGACAACTGAAACACATTTCATTTTATCTTCAAAATAGTACAAGGATATAGTATTCCCTCCATTTAGATAGGATGAAAATGAGGTTCAGCAAATCACAGAGCAACAAAGGATTCTAAGAGGCATCCAAGATTGAACACAACCTTTACCAACTGTAGAACCCATGCTCTTTTCACTAGACATAGGGAATAAGCCTAGTATTTAGCTAAAATTTTGGATACAGTCAGCCTCTATTCTGATTGATGTGGAGTTCCTTCCAATCACTCAGGCCCTTTTCTTTACTGGTTATTAAATATCTGGAATACTGCCCTTGCCTGGGAGCACAGGATTATGAGTCAAGAACCATAATAATCTTTGGAAGATGTTGGAAGTCTTTCCAGTTTATAGAAAATATCCCTCAAGTCTTGTTTTCCTGGCCTTACCAACCTGGTGTAGTTTGGATACAATCAGTACCTGAGGGTGAAGCTCAGAAGTGTCATCTGGTCCTCCCATGTCTCCATGGCATATTGCATACACAGCCAGAAATGGCTGTCAGCAGGAATGTCCTACAGGCCAAACAAAAATGCACCCAGTAATAGATGCATATTTCCTTTTCTTTTCCATTTCCCACCTTTCTCTCACTTTATTTCAGAGCTTTTGCTGTCTGTTTTATTACTTGGGAAAGCCCCTTGGAGTATCATTCTGAAGTCAAATTACTTCATTAAATCCAATGTATTGCTCTCGGAAAAAGGTTTTATTTCCTGTACTTGAAGCTGAACAGTAAACAATATGCTTCCTCTTTTCCTAATCCTAATTTCCAACCTTTTCTTGTGTCTTCATAGTTAAGGGAGCTAACAAATTTGTACCATGCCCCATCATTTACAGAGACTTTGCCTAGAGCCTAGAAGGAAAAACAGATAATTTCTGTTCAAATTTTACTCAACACACTCCCAGAAGAAAAGGTAGTGAACCAGTTATGCTCAGGTAGTTGCCTTCACGTATTTAGGGAGTTGCTCTCCCAGGTTGAGTGGTTCCAAGAATGAGATACAAATTACTTAGTTCTACAACATTTTCAGTGCCTGCATCCTGCACACGAGAACGTTCTTTGCAGTTTAGCAAAACAAGGTAGGCGTTGACTTTGGAATCAGAAGAACATTTAGGGTCTTCTCAACCCCTTTCAATCAGACTTTTACCCCCACCATGTAACAAAGTCATCAATGCCTTATCAAAGTCACTAGTGCCTGCATCTGACCAAGTCCAACAATGAATTTTAATCCTCATCTTACTCAATAGCAGCAACTGACACTGTTGATCCTTCTTTTCATGAAACACTTTTTTCACTGGGCTTTTAGGCAGCCCCACACTCTTTGTTTCCTCTCTTCCCAATCTGTCTCTTCTGTCTCTCCCTCACTGGATTCGCCTCTTCCTCCTGACCTATATAGACTGACAGGCCCCAGGCTCACTTTCAGTCTTCTTGTGTCCTCTCTCTGTTCTCATTCTCTATGTGATCTCATCCAGTCCGTGGCTTCAAAGTCAGTGTACATGCTGAGGACTCCCACATTTTATCTTCAAATCCATTGTTTCCCTTATTAGAAATGTCCAAAATGGAATTCCTAATTTTCCCCCTTAACCCTGCTCCTCCCTCAGATTTCTACAACTCAGCAAATGGTACAAATCCTTCACCAAGGTGTTCAAACCAAAACCCTGGAGTCCATCTTAAAACTCTTTCACTCCCCACATTTATTCAACCAGCAAGTCCTTTTACCACCTCTACTGCTTCCACTTTAGACCAAGCCAGCTTCATTATTTTTTATCGAGACAAGTTCTCACTCTGTCACCCAGGCTGGAGTGCAGTGGTAAGATCACAGCTCACTGCAGCTTTGAGTTCCTGGGTTCAAGCGATCCTCCTGCCTCAGGCCCCAAATAGCTGGGACTACAGGTGTGTGCCACCATGCCTGGCTAGTGTGTGTGTGTGTGTGTGTGTGTGTGTGTGTATTTTTCATAGAGACAGGGTTTCACCATGTTGCCTAGGCTGGTCTTGAACTCCTAAGCTCAAGTGATCCACCTGCCTTGGCCTCCCAAAGTGCTAGGATTACAGGCATGAGCCACTGCACCCAGCCACTGGCTTCATTTTTACTTTGATTATTGCAATAACCTCCTGTGGTTTCCAAGAATTTTCTTCTCCTTCCCCAACCCACTGATACTAGGCTTACCCACATGTCTTGCTTTGGTCAGTGAAATGTGATGGAAACGATGTTTGTCACTTCCAGGCAGAAGAAGTTCAGAAGCAGCATGTGATTCACTGTGATCCCTTTTGTCTCTTCCATGAGACCCTCAATGGCTCCAGATGGTGCTGCTTCATCAACCTGGGTCCTAGAGTGAAGATAATGTGCAACAGACCTGCAAAACCTGGAGCATTGTTCCTGTGACATTACTCAGCCCGTCCCGATGAACACACCTACCCACTTGACTGTCTACTTCCACGTCACCGCCCTCCCCAACATCCACCCAGTAAATTCTCCACATGGTAGTCAGAGGGATATTTTGCAAGGGTAAATTAGATCATGTCATTTCCCCACTCCAAGTCCTCCAAAGACTTCCACTTAACTTAGAATAAGATCCAGTTTTCTCATCTTGTCTATAAACCCCTTTATGGCTGAGTTCTAGCTCACCACATTGACCACATCTCTTGTTCCCTTCCTCTCGCTCTTTTCTGACACTGAGAAGTCCACACTGGCTTTCTCTCTGTTTCTTGAATGCGCCAACCTCATTCCAACATCAGGGATCTTGAATTTCCTGAACCCTCTGACTGGGATGTTTGTCCTCCAGATACTTGTATGGCTGACTCCCTCACTTCCAACAGACCGCTGCTCAAATATTGCCCATCTGAGAAGATTCCCTGCATACCTGGTTTAAAATAGTCCATTCCCTCTTCCCATCTGGCTACCTGCTATCTCCTTCCTCTGCTTTATTTTTACTTCATAGCACCTATCACTACCAATTAATATATTTTATAATTATTTTTTGATTTGTTGTCTGTCTTTCCTTCTAGAATGTAAATTTCACAAGGACGGGAACTTTTTCTTACTCCCTATTAAAATTCACAGAACTTACGACACTGCCAGGTACGTGGTAAACTTCAAAAACGTGTATTTGTTTTGAATGAATGAATAAATAAATGAAGCCTGAGATTTTAGCACTTACTGTCTGCATGAATGTGGGCAAATTATTTCAATTTTTGAGTTCAGTTTCCTCATCTATAAAATGGAGACAGTAGTCCCTGAATTTTCTACTTTATAGGGTTATTGTGAGGACCAAATCAGATTGTGACTGTACGTATGCCTTCCAAACAACAAAGAACTGTGGAAATATTACATAGGATTATTAATACATTATCTTATTTCAGATACCAGGCGAATTTTTGGCCAAACTCTGAGAGAGAAGACTGTGTCTCTGGTGGCTTTTACCTCTTTTTTCTATTACCATTTCCCCAAAATGTGGTATACTCTTTTCTCCTCTTGAATCCAGGCACTTCCTTTTATTTGTAGAACAGGAAAAGTAATACAAACCTGGGTCATCTCCAAATCTGCCAGAGCTGACCTTGGATAAGTTCCTTAACCTTCTGAGGCTCAGATTCTTTGTCCATTAAATAGTGATTATGAAGAACTGATTTCATAAAGCTATTATGAGTCTGTAATGAGTTATGCATATGAAGAACTTTGAAGATTGAGTGGGACATAGTAATATTTTAATAAATGTTAGTTATTGTTATTCACTTAACTATTGACTGCCTGTACAAATGTTACTTCATACATTTTTGTATGTGAATCAGATGAGGGAAGGTATGCCCATTACTTAGAATGGTGCCCGAAGCCTCATAGGTGCTTAATAAATAGTAGCCATTATAAGTAGTAGTGGTGGTGGTGGTAGCAGTAGTTCAGAGCAGTTATGAATTTCAACAAAAAATTTTTTTAATGGTCCATGGTCTCTTGATATAATTTTGTTCTTCTCCTTTTCCAGCATTGTGGTGCTAATTAGGAGACTTTTATATAAACCTCTTCCCTAACCATTTCAGCAAGTCACAGTTCATTACACCCAAAAGCATCAGTCCAAATGCTAACATAGTAAATCCCATGGCTACAGGCCCTACCCCACCCTACCCCTGAAAAAGAGATCAATGATCCATGGGTGTTGGCTGCAATGTAAAAGTCAAAACCTGACTGCAGTTAAGTTTGTAGGGGCCCTGGCATTGTTACCTGCCTAGGAATTGATGACCTACCATTTTCAAGCTCTCCTATAAATATGAACTGGGTTCTTGGCATAGAGTTTCCACAAACTCACCAGTGCACTACTTCCTAAATACAGATATCCCTCATTCTCTTTCTCTAAGTATGAAATGGAATCCAAACTTTGGTCAAGCTTTCAAAAGACATCCTTCTCACTAATTCTTCCCAAGGATCTCTGCTTTAATCTAAGAGAACGATAGGCAGCCATGCCAACTTCCTACATCTATTATCAATTCTGAAAATGCTGTTCCAATTTCCTTTCAGCCACATGCTAAAACATCTTCTCACCCTCACCATAAAATCGTTCAATGCTATAAGAAGATATTATAGACTTCCACGTAAAAGTGGTAGATGGAACATAAACATTACTTCTGCTCTGTCCCAGAAATTCCAATAAATATTACAGCAAAGAAAAAAAATTTTTTTTTTGAGATGGAGTCTCACTCTGTCACCCAGGCTGGAGGGCAATGGCCTGATCTCGGCTCACTGCAAGCTCCACCTCTTGGGTTCAAGCGATTCTCCCACCTCAGCTTCCCAAGTAGCTGAGATTACAGGCACCCGCCATCATGCCCAGCTAATTTTTGTATTTTTAGTAGAGACGGGGTTTCACTATGTTGACCAGGCTGTTCTCAAACTCCTGACCTCAGGTGATGTACCCGCCTTGGCCTCCCAAAGTGCTGGGATTACAGGCATGAGCTACTGCGCCTGGCTGGAAAATTTTTTTAAAGCATTAAACCTCAGTGAAAAAGATAACCAGAAAGAACATAAAAGAGTAAAATCTGGAGCTCTAGGAAGCAGATGAACCAGTGATAACTCACTTAGCAGACCTGAGAAAGCTGAACCCCAAGCTGACAATGAGAATAAGCCCGATTTTCACTGCAGAATCCCAGGGTACCACTGGACATGGGTGGGAAGTTGAGTCTGTTGACAAGATGACTGGCGGGAAGCATGTTTAAGAAGGGGATAGACCCTCCCCAGGCCCCTCATCCTGCCCCTTCCCCAACCCAGACAACTGAAGGCGTAATTCTTGGAAACAATAAAGCATAGTGGGGCATATATGTCATTGTTGAGGGCAGGGACAGTGCACTGAACACAGGAAGATTAAGTGAGAGGTAACACACTGAATATGAGGACCTTAGTTCTCAGAGCATGAGAAGCCAGACTTAACACTGCTTGTCGGAGACTGAAGCACACCTCTCTAGGAAGTCTATATACTCCAAGAAAAGATATAGCAGTGCCAACAACAGAATTCCCGCAGAGAAGCAGATTGGCCAAATTACCTTGCAAGTAGTGAGTTCAGAGTTAACAAGTTCCACCCCCACACACTGAGTTTCTAATTTGCTTTTAAGTGTCTCATTTCAAAATGTGAGCCTTAGTCAATGATCACCAAAACTCTAAGGAAATTCCCTAACTTGAAAAATACAGGTGGCCCTTTAACAACATGGGGTTAAGGGTACCAACCCCCAAGCAGCTGAAAATCTACATATAACTTTTGACTCTCCAAAAACTTAACTGGCAATAGCTTACTCTTGACTGGAAGACTTACCAATAACATAAAACAATCACTAAACACTTTTTATGATATATGTATTATATGTTGTATTGTTACAATAAAGTAAGCTAGAGAAAAGAAAATGTTATGAAGAAAATCATAAGGAAGAAAAACTATATGTATTATTTATTGAGTGGAAGTGGATCATCAAAAAGGTCCTTACCTTAGTCATCTTCCCATTGAATAGGCTAAGGAAAAGAAGCAAGAGACAGGGCAGATCTTGCTGTCTCAGGGGTGGCAGAAGCAGAAGATAATCCACATATTAGCAGACTCAAGCAGTTCAAGCTCATGTTTTTCAAGGGTCAAAATATTAGGAGGGGGAAAAAAGCAACTTATAGAAAACTCTGCAGGAAAATAAAAACTTCAAAAGGAAACTATCATCAGCATCCCCAGACAAATAGGAGAAGTTATTGTAATTTATTAAATAAAAACAATGCTCTAGCAAAAGGAAAACAATTTTAAAACAAGAGAGGAATTATAAATTCAAATTTGACAGCCAGAATGAAAATTTCAGTCAAAGAGTTAGAAGATAAATTTAGGGAAATCTCTTAGAAAGTTGAATGAAAAATCAAAGAGATAGAAGATATGATACAAAAAATAAGAAATATAGAAAATCATTCTAGGAGTTCATCAACTGAGTAACTAAAATTTCAGAAAAAGAACTTGAAAAATAGAAGAAAAAAGAGAAAAGAAATAATCCAAGAAATTTCTTAGTACTGAAGGGCATGAGTTTCCAGACTTAAAAGTTACAGTAAATATTCAGTACAATAGATAAAAATAAATTCACACTAAGTTCCATCATCTTAAACTTTCAGAACAATAGACATAAAAGAGGGAGTTTTAAAACTTTTCAGAAAAAGGTAAAAATGATTGCTCAAAATACCAAAATGACTGTGGATTTCTCAACAGCCCCAGTAGAAGAAAAAGATAATGTAACAATGACTTTAGAATTCTGTAGAAAAAATTTATTTCTAGCCTAGAATTCTATACCTATCAAAATTAACAATTAAATATGTGGGTGGGATACAAACATTTCAGACGTAAGTCTCAAAACAATTACCTGCCATGAGCCCATTCTCAGGAAGCTACTGGAGATCCTTTTGTAGTTTATAAGCGTGATGATTGGGTGTTCATGTCTATGCATGAGATGTGCCTACCTCAAACCTTGTTGTGATGTTGGCACACTTCCCATCTGATGTGAAAAAGGAAAAAAAAAAAAAAAAAAAAAGAAGCAGCAGCAGCTACTAGATAAGTCCAAAATTAGGAGGCGAAGCAAGAAAGAGAAAGGCATGAAGTCTGGAAAGTAAGAACATCAATCCAAGAAAGAGCAAAGGAAATCTCAGAGATAAAGGCGAAGGGAGATCCAAATACAGCCACGTACTCAGCCTAGAAATAAACTAGTCCCGGTTGGAGCAGCTCAGCAGGGCGCAGGAAAGATGGTCAAAAGATGGCTTTGTTAGAATACCTGATGTGAGTGAGTGTATTGAGAGGAAATGTAAACAACCGAGGAGAAAGTTTGGAGTGAATTAGTAATAGAAAACAAAACAAAGGAAGAAAAAACAATAGAGCTATTAACTCCAGGAAAACCTAAAGATTGTGCAAGAAAATAAAAGTAAGCACATTTCAGCTGTGAAGAGTATTTTTAGGGACAGGAAAGTATACACACTGAATATTAACCTAAGCAAAATTATGAAATAACAGTAGTGGGATAATGGGAGCATGGGGGTCCAGGGGTTCAGGAACTGTCCATGACGGGGTGTGGTAGAAGTGGTAAAAGAGGGCTAAAATAGTGGGAGGCTAGCAGTTAATGCTTAAGGCATTAGGCAAAAAAGAAGGAGCACTATAAGCATATACCAGTGACATGGAGGCAAAACCAAAAGCAAGAGGTGGATGTGTTGATTCTAGGAAGCAGGAAATGATGGATCAAGAGAAGAGTCTATTGTTTTTCATTATGCCTTCTAAAATTATTTGACCCTGAAAATTATGTATGTGTATAATCAAAATTAAAACTAAATTTTAAAATAATCAGGCATCAACAGTAAATTAAAAGGATGATTTTAATTTGGCTTCTCTTTTTTATGTGCACACATAGACACACAGTGCCATTTGGGCAATACATTTTGCAAAGCATTTAAATGCATGAAAATATTCCAGAGAAGTGTTAATGATGGCCTGGGCCAATCTGTCTTTTGTAAATAATTTCTCAGGCAAGTATACTAATTAGAGCTAAGATAGGCAAATGATACAACAAGCCACCAGTCAAGAGCATTTGCTGCTCATCTATTGAATATATAGCAATAAATATTCAACATTCTGTGGGGTAAACAACCAAGTGTAAGATATGGTTTCTAGCATTATGGATTTTATGATTCAATTAAAGACATGAAACATAAACTTGTGTAAAGTTAAATGACAGTACAAAATGTATAAATAAGGTTTATTTAAAAATTAAAAGATGTTGCAAGATAATACATGACTTTTGCTAAGTCAATGCCACAAACTACAGAAGTGTTACTGTTTAGAACAAAGAAAAGTCAGGATGCAGGAAATGGATCTCAGAGAAAAGAGATTAGAAATAGGTCTTGAAAAAATGGGCTGGGTTTGAATGGATGGAGGAATGGGGGAATTCCAAATGCAGATCCAGGAAAGGAAGATGTTGTCTTAGTACTGTGAAGAGATTACAGGTTTCAGAGTCTAGGCGTTTGAGTGAGAGCCTGCTCACCAGAATGGGATGGCAATTAGCCTTTGGCCTGAGAAAAGCAACTGGTTCAGAATAAAGTATGTCTATCACCCACAGTGAGGCCAAGAATCCAGTCAGATGTCCTGTTGGGATGTGTATCCGTCATTTTATGAGCTCAAAAAACCCCAGGAATGGCTTCGAATCCATGTTACAAGTCCGAGTTCCCTGGAAACAGCAATTGCCTCTTAGCAAAATCGTTAATTAGGGCATTGCCTTGATTCCATTGTGAATAATAAAAATATGTACACAGACTTTGTACTTTGATGAAAGCATCAGGGTGTGATTTATGGGGGAAGATGCTCTCCGGGGAACATAAATATGTAAGCCTTACATACTTATAAAGTTCAAATACATTACCTCTTCAATGGCTTTCAAAACTAAAGTGACCTCAGTTCAGTCAAATAAATAGGACAGACATGTAAATTAGCAAAAGAAGTGCTCAGACATTTATGCAAGGCTTAGATCCCACGATGAAACAATATCTAGATCAGTGGGAAGTCAGAAGCATTCTATTCTATACGTAGCTATCGCCAGACAAATCTAAACACTTGGTAGGCACTCAAAAAAAACTTACTGATTTTAAGAAATTAAAGGGGATCTGGTGGGCAGATACAAAAAGACAGAAGTCTCATCGTGAGGCAAGGCTGCTACCAGAGTCTTTCTAGCCAGTTCCAGAAGAGCAGGTGGTTATATCCACCAGTGCCCAGAAGAGGGCAGCCAAGAGCTGCTCAGATGGAACCTTCCTGGGAAGGACACTCACTTGGCACCAGGGTAAACTGTCCTTTCCCTGCACAGAGAGCAGAATCAGCCCAGAACTGATTGGTGAAGAAGTTTGAGGAGAAAAAAAGCAGGGGTGGGAAACATAGACTAAAGGTGTTCAAGACAGGTGAAGAACCAGACCAAGAAGAATCATGGAGAATCCAGAGAATGGAAAAGAAAGACAGCAGCCAGGGGTCAAAGGAACAAGGCACAGGAGTGGAGCAGCCCTGACCTTGCCACTCCCCTGCTCAAAAGATTTCAACGGCTCCCTACTGTCCATGGCACAAACTTCTTAGCCTGACATTCAGGGCCATACTATAACCCTAACCCACCTTAAGAATCTTGGGATTTGCTAGGTTTTTAATCATACACTCAAGATTCCAAGCACACCGAAGTTTTCTTGTGACTTTCTTCCTCTGTGTCTTTGTTCCCCCTGTCCCTTCACTCACTGCTCTAAACAATGAGTGGCCACCACATGCTAGTAATGGGAGGAAGGGATACAGGATCAACCAGAAGAAGTGGCCACCTTCAAAGCTGCCAGGAACAGACAGTGCCATGTACTACCATGAGGGAAGCAAGAGTGGATGGTGTGGAGAGAGAAGTGGCTAAGTCAGGCTGTCTGAAAAGGCTTCTTGGAGGAGGTGACCATCCCCCTGAAATCACCTTGCCTTTCCTCTCCACTCATCTAAACCTTCGGCGCCTGCTGAAGGACCATCTGTTGTTTTCATCTGCCTGCCTGCCTTTTCCCACTCCTGGTAAAATACTCCATCTCCTCCTTTAGGAAACGGCTCCCTCCTCCATCTGCCAGGTAGGCTGATCTGGTAATGTGGTTGATCATATTACCCCCTCCTGTGATCCACAGCAGATGGCTCAAGGAAGACCCTTCAAGACAGACAGATGTCTTCCCTGGAGTTTTCCTCTGCGTTTTGGAACCGAAGGAATAGCTAGCTTTCTCTTCCCCCTGGATTGGAAGCTGACAGGGTAGATTCCAGAGCTGCTGGTGCCATGTCCCTTACCTCATGGAGGATTCTGAGAGAATAAACTGGAAAAAGACAGAGCGAACTGATACTATACAAATCCCAGAATCTAGTTGCCCTGAATTAGGACAAGGCCTCCGCTCCACTGAGCAGCAAAAGCCCAATTCCAGAGCTGAGCCAAAGGAGTTTGTGTTTTAGCAGGGTAGCAGGTGTTGAAAAGGCCAGTGGACAAGCTCTGCTGTTCTGGCTCCATGATGACGTCAAAGACCATTTTGCTCCGCCATCCCCATCACATGACTCTCCTCGTGCTCCAAGATGACTGCTACATCTCTGGAGTTATATCCACATTCCACGCTGGAAGGGCAGAAAGCATGTGCCCATTGAGTGTAGCCCTTTTCATCAGAAAAATAATATATTCCCAGAAAACCCAACCTGTACCCTTCTGCTTACATCTCAATGTTCAGAAAAGTATCACACGACTACCCTTCACTGCAAGGAAGTCCGAAGAACTGAGTATTTTTAACTGGGCACATTTAGACAACAGAGGAAATGCACATTGCGTAAGTAACTGGTGGTATCTGCTACAAGTCCTAAATGTCTTTGTTTGCCTGCATAAACCCATAAATTCTCCTTGTTGCTTAAGCTAGTTGGAGATGGGTGTTTGTAACTTTCAATCAAAAAGCCATGGCTAAGACTCCTGCCAAATGCCACCACCACCATAGAGCTCCCTGATCCCACTACATCAGAATAATCTCGATGTCTTCAATTTCCAGCGGTCCTTTTCCCACCAGCAACCTGAGGAAGGGAAATCACAGGGACAGGGCAATGGCACCTAGGCAGCCAAACCCCACCCCAGCAGCCAAAGCAGGCCGAAGAGCCCTGCCAGTAGGATTCCTGGAATCTAGCTCTCTTCTCTCTCTCGCTTCACCTGCGAAGGGCCACAAAAAAGCTGTTTCAAAGCCATCAGCACCATGACCCCAGCCACTGCTATTGACCCCATACCCTGAACCCAGCAATAAATACTATCCAGGGCTTGATGATGGCAAGAAACGGGGAGACAGCAACAGCACTGATTTGCCACTAAAACACTTAAACATAACAGGATACATCTACAGGATAAAGCACTAAAAAGGAATAAAAAGAGAATGAGGAAGCTCTGGATGCATTCATGTGAAACACTTCTAAAACTGTTACTAACAAGAAAAAAGCTAACTGCAAAACGGTGCCCATATATATATGAGATATATAGATAGCATGTATACATATACATACAAAATGATCATTTGTGATAAAGGAAAGAAAAATAATATCAGCACCAATATTTGTACCTGCAGAAAATATTTCTAGAAGGATATACAATGCAAGAGACTGGTACTTTTGGCTGCCTCCAGGGTGAAGAGCAGGAAGGCTACAAAATAGGAGGGCAATGTTTCTCTGTACGCTCTTTAAACCTTTCGAATTTTGGACCCTAGGAGTGAACTACCTATTTGAAAAAGAATGAAAATACGTTTCTGTAAGTAAACACACTACGGTTTGTGCTGGTATGTCTGGTATGTTTTGTTTTGTTAAGGCAAAACAATAGGAAGGATGAAATTGGCAAACTGGGCTGGGAAGAGAAAAGGAAAACAGAAAAATTAGCACCCATTTAACAATAAAATAGAAATAGCGTTTTGCGTGAAGGGATGCTTTTCTCATATCTTGCTTGAAGCATTTACAGACATCAGCTCATTCATCCTGTCTTTTCTACAAGCGGTGGAAAAATTGATTCAATTCCTTCCAGCTTAGAGCTGAGGAAAGGCCTAAAGAGCTGAGTCTCTGACACTGCCCCATTTCCCCAACCTGGCCAGGCCACCCCGTCCTTGCTCAGTCTGTTTCCTGTGTCTGGAATCTCTCCCCTTTCTACTCTCTCCATTCCAAGGAGCCGCTCCAACACCTACACAGCTTCTCCATTGAAAATAGCTGTTCCATTAGGCCAGGCATTGGCCTTTTCGGAAAAGAGTCAGGTGGTAAATATTTTAGGCTTTTTTTTTCATGGCCATTCTGTCTCTGTCATAAACAGCCAACTCTGCTGTTGTAGCATGAAAGCAGTGATAGATAATACATAAACAAATGGGCATGGCTGTGTTCCAATAAAACTTTATTTTCAAAAACAAACAGGCTGTAATCCAGAACACTGACAACACCAAATGCTGGCAAGGATGTGGAGCAACAGGAACTCTCATTCATGGCTGGTTGAAATGCAACATGGTACAGCCACTTTGGAAGACAGCTTGGCGGTTTCTTACAACACTAAACATACTCTTGCCATATGATCCAGCAATTGCTGTCTTTGGTATTTACCCAAAACAGTTGAAAACTTATGTCCACACAAAAACCTGCACATGGATGTTTAGAGTAGTTTTGTTCATAATTGCCAACACTTGGAAGCAACCAAGATGCCTTTCAGCAGGTGAGTGAATAAATAAACTGTGGTCTATCCAGACAATGGAATAGTATTTAGCACTAAAAAGAAATCAGCTATCAAGCCATGAAAAGACGTGGAGGAAACTTAAATGCATATTACAAAATAAAGACGCCAGTGTGAAAAGACTACATACTGTACGATTCCAACTACATGACACTCAAGAAAAGGCAAAACTATGGAGACAGTAAAAAGATCAGTGGTTGCCAGGGGCTGGTGGGGAGAAAGGGATGAAGAGGCAGAGCATAGAGAATTTTTAGGGCAGTGAAACTACTCTGATGATACTACAGTGGTGGATACACATCAGTATACATTTGTCCAGACCCATAGAATGTACACCAGGAATGATCCAGAATGTAAACTATAGACTCCATGAGTGACAGTGATGTGCCAATCATCAGCTGTAACAAATGTGCCCCTCTGGGGGGGGGAAGTTGATAACGGGGGAGGCTATGCATGTGGGAGGGCAAGGAAAAAACGGGAAATCTCTACACATCCCACTCAGTGTTGCTGTGAACCTAAAACTGCTCTAAAAATAAAGTCTATTTAAAAAAATAGGTGGTGGCCGTATTTGGCCTGTGGACCATTGTTTGCTGACCCTTCTTTGGACTCCAGGGAAATTTGCCATCAGCGACCATCATTCTCCGCATTACTTTATAGTAGGTGGATGTGCCCTTTTGTTGCCCTCAGATGCAAACACTTTGAAGATAAAAACTGTCTCTTCTTATCCCATCCACTAGCCTGAATGTTGGTTGGATTAAATTGGCCTAAAGTGATGTAACCCAGCTGCCAAAGACGGAACATAGCTCATAGCTTTTTCTTTCCTGGGGCGTGTCTGTCGCATCCAAGACCAGCGCTTTCACCACTTGCCTGCCATAGGCCCTGAAAAGCAATGTCCCTCCCTGCCTTACTACCCTGGGCACCCTGTTTCCAGAAGCTTCCAGATAAGCACAGTCGGAGTGCCTCCTCTAAGTGTTTGGTAGAGGGTGTGAATAACTTTTAAAGCAAAATTCAAAAACAACAGCATTCAAAAGCACAAAATTCCAAAGCAGCATTGCTCAACCTGGCTGCCACATCTCCTTTTCTCACACATGGCCCCACTGGTTTGCAGTTTAATCAAATATTTATGTTGCTGTTAGTTTTTTGGCCCACCTACAATATTTCAAAAACTAGCATTTATTGAGCAGCTACTACCTGGCAGTTGCTCTGAATATTTTAAAGAGATGTCCAAGGGAAGAAGAGGGAATGTTTACTTTCCATTGTATAACTTACGGTGTGCTTTGAATTTTTTACTATGTACATTATTGTACTATGTACATAATTTCAGCTTATAGAGTAGGTGACTGGAGGATTTGATATGTCATTTCTGAAAATGTATATGTTCACATGTGAGGTCTTTCTGAAGGTGATTACAGATTCTTAACAAAATGTAGGGAAAAATAAATAATTTTTGTTTTGTACTTGAAAATTGCCAAACTGCATTAAATAATCTTGCTCTCCAAGATTCCTTTCTGTATTCATGTCATTGTACTTCCAAAGTCAAGGTCTCTGTATTCTGAGACTTGGAAATTCAAAAAAGATGCAGCTTTTCCTCAGCCCTTTGTCCACCCGCCTCCACCCTGGAACAGGCTGCCTTCAGCCCTGCCATCACAGCAGCCCGGCAAGACTGTTGTTCCTCTGGCTACCAGGAGGGGGAGCATTTGTTCCCCTTCTCTGCTCAAGGGGCCTCTACACCCTGCAGGCATTCTCTGGGGTCCCTGGACCTAGGAGACTCTCCCCAGAGTGCCAGCCCTCCCGGTCTCCCTGGCAAAATCAGTGCTGCCCAAACTTCCTGGTGCTGCTGAAAATGCAGAGACGTGAAATCCCACTGAAGACTGTGCTGGAAGCTAGCCCAGCCTCCACCATGACTGCCACCCACCTTCAATCCCTGAAACTTTGAGGAAAATAAGTGAGACGTGTATTTTGACACACCAAAACAATGAGCGAAGCTGCCCCCAACCCTTAGAGCCATTGGGCTTTCTCCCCGGATGATGTGTCCCGTCTAAATCTCATGTTGAGATGTAATCCCCAGTATTGGAGGTGGAGGGCGGTGAAAGGTGAGTGGATCACAGTGGGTGGATCCCTCAAGGCTTGGGACTGTCCTTGCACCAAGGACAATAATAAGTGAGTTCTCAATAAGATCTGGTGGTTTGAGGGTGTGGCACTTCCCCCAACACACACTGTCTCTTGCTCCCGCTCCTGCCATGTGAAACGCCTGCCCCCCTCTTTGCCTTCCACCGTGACTGTAAGCTTCCTGAGGCCTCCCCAGAAGCCAAGCAGATGCAGGCACCATGCTTCCTAAACAGCCTGCAATACCGTGAGCCAATTAAACCTCTTTCCTTTATAAATTAC
The DNA here is from genome assembly GCF_008728515.1 of Papio anubis. Taxonomy (NCBI): domain Eukaryota; kingdom Metazoa; phylum Chordata; class Mammalia; order Primates; family Cercopithecidae; genus Papio; species Papio anubis. Next base: position 118,024,504 of record NC_044983.1, read on the forward strand.
CCAGTCTTGCATGGGCATGGTGGCTCACACCTGTAATCCTAGCACTTTGGGAGGCTGAGGCAGGTGGATCACTTGAGGTCAGGAGTTCAAGACCAGCCTGACCACCATGGCAAAACCCAGTCTCTATTAAAAATAGAAAAATTAGCTTGGCACAGTAGTGCACACCTGTAATTCCAGCTACTCGGGAGGCTGAGGAACGAGGATCATTTGAACCTGGGAGGCAGAGGTTACAGCGAGCCAAGATCATGCCACTGAACTCCAGCCTAGGTGACAGAGCGAGACTCAGTCTCAAAACAAACAAACAAAAAAAAGCAAAACCCAATCTCAGGTATTTCTTTATGGTGGTGCAAGAACAGCCTAACACACCTGATTCAGTCACGTTCTGCCAGAGCTTCCTCCACATCTTCTAGAGCCTGTGTTTGACCCTCAAAAAGTGACGAGTGTGACTGAGGAACTGCCTTTTTAAAATTTTACTTTAATTAATGCAAATGTAAATTTTTAAATAGACAATTCAGTTGTTGAAAAAACTGTACGTTTAGAACAACGCGGAGAGATGGCTCTATTGTTTCAATTGTAAATTTTATGAAATTGAAATATGGATCAAATATTTTCTATGAAAATTTAGAGCTCAGACTGAGATGTGCCATAAGCATAAAATACATACCAGATTTTGAACACTCAATATCAAAAAATGCAAAGTATCTCATTCATAATTTTTTGTATTGACTACATGCAGAAATGATGTTTTAGATATCTTAGGTTACATAGACTATATTATTAAACTCCATTTCACCAGTGTCTTTTTTCTTCGTTTAATGTGGCTACTAGAAAATTTTTAATTAATGTGTGGTTTACATTACATTTCTATTGGACAGCACTGTTCTAGGTGATTTCCCAGTTGTCCTATGCATTGGGAAATGGGCCAGAAATTTTGGCTGCTCCTGGCAGGCTTCCCTCCTAGAATTAACAGGATGGTATCCTCAGCAGAAACTGCTCAGCTTTCTGAGGCTCGGGAGATGAAAGGAGAGAGAAAGGAGGTGCATTGGCAGGAAGAGCTGGGCCTGACTTGCTTGGAAAAGCCAGCCCTGGTGCCAGTGACCCCCCCACCATGGGATCCCTGTGCGCCCACAATGTGCCCTCTCTTGGAAATCCAGGGATGATAAACACATGGTGCAGGCTCTCCAGGGAGAGGCTCACAGACGGATACATGCAGAGGCACAGGGATGTGCAGAAGCATCTATTATCATTCACCCGAGAAGGCCAGGAGTTCCCCAAAGTTGAGGTGGCACCAAACAAGGTTGGCAGGGATTCAGACCTCTTTCCAGCTGGCCTCTGTAGTGGTTCTACAGAGTCTAGGGGTGACTGAATTTACTGCGAAGCCAGAAGCATAAACTTGGGCATCAGACACCCTCTCTGAGCCTTGGTTTCCACCCATAAAATGAGAGGGTTTACAGCCTCTACTTTAAAATGCGGTAACTCAACACAACTGCCTTTTTCTCTACACAGCATTGGCAGAGTCATGGGGCTCCAATCAGGCCCAAGGCCAGGCCTTTATTTTTCTCCTAGAGAGCTCACTCAGGAGTTCATTTCCATGCCCCGTGCCCAAGGCCAGGTCTCCTTGAAACGCAGCCAAACGCTCATTAAATGTACACAGAAGGGAGGGCCACTGGGACGGGAGGGCCTGCTCTGCTCAGCATGATACCAGCGCCGGGTGTGCAGCTTTCTGTGACCCATCTCCTCAGGCTGCATTTTCCCTGCCTCTGGGGAGCACCTCCGTTCCAAAAGGCTCTGAGTTGGAAACGCACAGGATGAATTTGGGCACATGTCCTCAGTCACAAATGCCAACAGAATTGGAATATCCAGCGAAGTGCTTTCCAGGCTCCTGGTGCCCAGAGACCCGGGAAGCCAGAGAGTGGAGAGTCCAGGGGAGGAGGCAGAAAGAGCGGTGCAGTGGAAACCCAGAAACCCAGCTCCAGCCCTGACTTGCCAATCACTCACTCAGTGCCGTGGACAAAAGAATAATATCAACGTGCTCATGTGCGTGTGTGTGCATGTGTGTGCGTGTGTGTGTGCGTGCATGTGTGCGTGCTTATGTGTGTGTGCATGCACGTGCATGTGTGTGTGCGTGTGTGCGTGCATGTGTGTGTCCCCACGTGCCAGGCCCAGAGAGGAAATATCACTGTGAATAAAGAAAGAAGCCCTTGACCTTCTGAGGCTTCCGCTCAAGCATGAGACAACATGCACATAAGGAGTGTAGACAAAGTGCAATGGCAAAAAGTAGATGACAACTTTACTCCAACTACAGGGACCGGGACTGATTTCCTGGCAAGGAGGCATTTGGGAGAACAAACAAGTGCAAAGTGCCCGGGAGGAGAGGCCAAGGAGGTCTAAAGGCGTCCTCTTGGAACACCAAGTATAGTTGACATCTACCTCCTCTCAGCAACTTTCTACAGCAGTGAGTTGACTCCTCCCTATTCTCTGAGACATAAAGCTCATTCCAAACGGTTCAAGGTTTGATTGTTCATACTTATTGTTATTGCGTTTATAGTACCATCAAGAGCATTTGTGATGGTCTGCTACCAGGGTGCTTAGTGCGTGTCTTGTCTCTCTAATAGTACAGTCAGGGAATGTGTCCACTGCTTTCTCTTATTCCCTGCCAGCCTGTCATACAATCTCTGGGTTGGAAGGAACCCTGGAAGTCATGCTATCCAGTTCCCCATCTTCTCTCTCCCGGAGGCCTCTGCAAGACTCATAGGCATACGGTCTGCCTCTTTATTCTGTGTTTGTGCAAAACAGGATATTAAAACAGGTTCTGTTTTAGTATCAGCCAGTGCTCCAAGACACCAAGAGTGACTGCACCCCATTTCTAAGGGAAGGTGGAAGACCACAAAGACTTACACAGGAGGTAGTCAGAAACAGGTTTTAGGACCCCAAACTATCCACCACCATAACTTTAAAGAATTTGGAGGCCGGGCACGGTGGCTCACACCTGTAATTCCAGCACTTTGGGAGGCCGAGGCGGGCAGATCACGAGGTCGGGAGATCGAGGCCATCCTGGCTAACATGGTGAAACCCCATCTCTACTAAAAAAAATACAAAAAAATTAGCCAGGCGTGGTGGCGGGCGCCTGTAGTCCCGGCTACTCTGGAGGCTAAGGCAGGAGAATGGCGTGAACCTGGGAGGCGGAGCTTGCAGTGAGCTGAGATTGTGCCACTGTACTCCAGCCTGGGTGACAGAGCGAGACTCCGTCTCAAAAACAAAAAAAAATAATTTGGAGCTGGGCTGGGATTAGACAAGGATTTGGGGAGACAGCTACCAATCCCTAGACTCCCCAGCCTCCTGAGGAGAGGCTGTTTCTTCTCACCTCAAGCCTAGGTGAAGGTGCTTCCATGAGACCTCCTGGAAGACTTGCAGCATGTTCCCTGATCATGGGAGACTCCATAGATTGATGTCTGGTTTGCCCTGAGAAATCTAAAGGGCGAGAGATGGCGGCAGGCCAGTTGCTCTGAGGATGGAGTGAGACGAGGTGATTGTGTTGAGGGAGACTTGCTTTTCCCGAGTTTGTCAGGGCAAAGCATGTGTGAGTTTCCTATGGAGCAGAACTGGCCTAGGAGGTGTGGTGCCAGATGCTAGGGGGTGAGGGAGAAGCGGTGGAGGAACGGTCAGAAGAGATGCATGCTCCCAATCAAGCAAAGGCAGATAAGGGGCGGTGGCTGCAAATTACCCATGAAGGAACCCATGAGGTGAGTCATCTGTCAACCCCAGATGGCTAGAACACCACCAGTGGAGTGAGTCTCTTCCCACCCGCCTTCCTCCTCTCTTCCCCCCTTGCCCTAGCCAATCCTGGAGAAGCCAAGGAGTGGGGGGCGGGGGTATGGGAAATGGAAGCACCAGGTGACGAATATAGAGGCACACAGCCCCACAACCTCTTCTCACTGCAGGTGCCAGCCTAATACAGCAAAGCTGGGAGAGGGAGGAAATTTTCATTTGCAATGTCGATGGGAGGATTTGGGTCCTTACCCTGGAATGGGCATATTAACTACCAATGGAGACTAGGTTTTTGTGGAAGAAGTAACTGGATGATGTTTTCTTAGATAAGAGTGGCAAAGACGTTGTAGAACTTGCCCCACTTCCATCAAGGAGCAGAATAAATACTGCAGAACAAGCTTGACAAGACAGTGGGAGACCAAAAATACCATTCATTTCTGTTGCATCCTACAAGTCCCTGCTTGTTCAATATGATAGTGTAATATATACACAATTTCCAAAATTGGGATCATATGCTACATGGTATTCAAATCTTTTTTTTTTTTTTCTCAAAGAATAATATATCATGAAGTTTTTCCCTTGGAAGAAAATATTCATCTACAAGTCGAACATACCACCATCTGGACATGCTGTAATTTATTTGCCCAATATCATATTCAATGTTTGCTCTTGCAAATCACACTAAAATCAAATATCCTATGCATAACTCTTTGTTTGATTTGACATATTTGATTCCTTCCTAAGGATAAATTCCAAGAAGCGGAATTGCTAGACTAATGGGTAGAAACCTTTTTAAGGCTTTTTATCTCTATCATCAAAGAGGTGCAGGAAACACGTTTTCGCTAAGTAGGAATGAGTTGTCCAGAAAAGGCCTGAAGAGGCTGGATACGTCCTGCAGTCTGTGTAGCCCCACTCAGGTAGGCAGGGAAGTATGACGGTGACTATCGAGGTTATTCTACAGCTATGTAAGGGGAGCCAGAATCGCACCTGAACAAGCCCACACTGTTTTTGCTACTATAAGACACACATACAGAATTCAAGTGATAGTCACAAGAATAACACTCGTGTCGATGCATCTTTTCCTGACTCCCTCCAGGGGTTAATTTCTCGGGGAGGCAGCATGGAGTATGGTCAAGAGCATGAATTCTGGAGTCAGACAGCTTGGCCTTAGCTCTACCGTGGACTAAACATGTTACTGGATCAAGTTACTTCTCTCTGTCCTGAGCTTCCTCATTCATAAACGTTCCAAATTCAATTAATTCCTGAAACTGCTTAACCAAGTGCCTGGAACTCAGTACATGCTCAATAAGTGGTGTCATTAGTTGTCATTTTCTGGTCTTAACTTTAACAGAAGAACTGAAGCCAGATCAGCTAAA